>NC_047039.1:58264860-58570716 GCF_011762595.2 Tursiops truncatus
TCGGTTGTTTGTAGAGAGCCTATGTAACTGATCAAATCTCACCAGGTAAGGATTCTAAAACAGATCGGTTGGACCCTATGGCTATTCCCTGAGCCACTGTGGCAGAAACCACAAGTTGTCCACAAATACCTATTCTTCCCTTTCTCCATAGTACCTTGACTTTATCTGAGCCTTTGCCTGGGCTGTATTCCCCTGTCTCCCTCACAAATGTAGACTAGGTGGCTGGGCTGTCTCCAGAGGAATGTGAGCAGAGGTCACGTGTGGCCCTTTTCTGGGCTGGGGTTTCTAAGTGAGCAGGTGGTTTACCACTCCCTTCTTCCCTTTCTGTCAGGTGGGTGCAGACCATGACTAAGTCCCAGGGGATGGGAGAGCCACAAGGTGGGAGGAGTCTGGGTCTCTAAATCACCAAATGAAGGGGAGCTCTTTGCCTACCCAAGCATCTACTTTGGACGGTTTCATAAGCAAGAAATAAGTTTCTACTCTGCCCAGGCCAATTCATGTTTGGGTCTATTTGTTTCAGCAGTTCAGTCTACTCCAACCACTACAGCCATAAAGACTTTAAACTACTGTGCACTCATTCTACTTTCTTGTCATCATTGCTATTGGCCTAATAACCTCCCTTTCTAACTAAACTTGAGTCCCTTTTTTATGTTTTCATCCAGGAAGGCTTTTACGTTCCTATTCCTTCTCTTCTGCCTTTGCCACAGTTCCTTACAGGTTCCCCCAGCCCCCTTTGTTTCCTTTTCCTGGAGACCAGTATTTTCTGCCATCATTCTCATCTTTCCTCCTACTTAGCTCCTACTTAGCTTTTACTTAGCTTCATCGCATCCCAAGGCACAATCCCTTCCTTGGTAGAGTCTGCTTGATCCCTTTAGAACATGAGACTCGAATATTCACAGAATATTTGACAATTGTGTGACAATGGCAACTTTATATTTTGCCCCAAAGCCCACTGACTGCATTTAAAAGCCTTCCAATGGCAGTAGGTAGGGAAGGACATATGTGGGAGAAAAGTAAACAAGGGGTGAAAAAGAGATGGTCAAAATGTGATCTTCTCTCCCTATGAGTAACTTTATAGTCTAGAAAGAATAGTAATAGAAAGTAAAGCCTGCCAACGTATTTGTTTAGGGCTTTCACTAAAAGATAGGAACGGCCACTGAAAAGGATATATAGAGAGTAAAGAAGGTCAGATAGTAGGAAATAAGGTTTGAAACTTCGTCTCCAGTTCCACTGAAGTAAGATAAAATCATGGTATATATGGAGTATTTTCAACACTAAAGAAGAAAGATGCATGGTTTAAAAAATCTGTTGTGTGTTTACAGAAACCACAGTATATTATCATGGGCTTGGTCCTCGATGTTCTTCTCCTATGACAGAGGAGGGCAAACGGGCACAATTCATGGAAAGGTCATCTTTATTGGAAGACTCTGTGCCCAGAAGTTCCATATGGGAGCTCAGCTCAGAGCGGAACACTAGGGAGCTACACGGTATCTCCACTTTGGGTGAGAATAAACATTGTCCTTCCATGCATTTTAGATGGAGGACATTGAGTGTAATTTAATGTTCTTTTAAAACAGTGGTGATTGTCCTGTGGTTTAACATAGTGAAGGCCTCTGGGACTACTGAGATGCAAATGACATGTGCCCTTAGGCTTAATTTTTCCCTCTTACTATGTCTTTTGAGTTCTGGTGTCTGCTTGGATCTCTTTTTCTGCTGGGCCAGGAGTTGTCCTTCTTATCTATCAGTTTTTGATATGGCTGATTGTACTAAGTCCACTGCTGAAGTTAAAATTTCGTCCTTCTAGAATTGTATCAAATATAAGGGAACTTAGAGTGGGGTTCTATGGACCTCTCCTATGGAAAATGGTATGTAGAGATGCATTAGGTTGAGAGGAAAAAAGGCCATTTGGGCAGGGAAACCCTTGTAAGAATCTCCTATGAATAAACTAATCAAACTGAAGAGAGAACATTTGTATTGGCCCTAAAATCATCATCATCATCATCATCACCACCACCACCACCACCATCTCTACTTCTTCTCTACATATCTACTGCTACTAATGATAACTAACATGAGATAATGAGTTCCCACTGTGTGTAGTCATTCACCTTAGGTTTGAATCCTGGGTCTAGTCCTCTTAATTTTGGTCATCATGAGCAGCTCACTTATTTATCAGAGCTTAAGCTTCTTTGTTTGGAAAGCAATGATAATAATATGCACCCCCTAAGGGGTTAAATGAGGCAAGGGTTAAATGACGGCAAGGGTTAAATGAGGTCATTGGAAAGCAATGATAATAATATGCACCCCCTAAGGAGTGGGCTGACGGCAAGGGTTAAATGAGGTCATATATGTAAATGTGCCTTGCACATAACTGATGCTCATTTTCAGTTGAGAACATCCCCTCTCCTGCTGGATGTAATCATGGTGGAACTGTCAAGAAAACTGCCTCCTGTGCCTGGCCGAGGGGTGGTCATGTGCACAGTTTGAGACCAATCACACTCCCTCCCCTGGCAATGTGAAACATGTGTGAGTCATTAAAGACAAAAAAACAGTAGGAGGCAAGTCTTTCTAATGAGAGCTCCTCGAAGAAGAGGATGTCTGTCCTTTAGCTCCTCATGCCTGGTTCCAGAGAGCTCTCCTGGTTCCTGCCCTTGACAAGATCCACTTGTTCAATTCTGCCTCAGTGTCGGGATTTACCCAGTCTCCCTGGTACAGGTATCCCCTTTCGCCCTGCATTAACGAAAGCGTGGGGGTGGGGCGGTCTGCTTGCCAACAAAGGTAACAGCAGAGACAGCATGCTATTTTCTGTGAAGGTACGCTAATACTAAGACAGAGGCACAGACTATGACCATATCTTCTTTACCCACCCTTCCAGGCCAAGGAAAAACAACTAAACTAGTCTCTACCATCATATTAAAATACTGGTTTTTAAAGACAAGGGTGATAGATTTCCTAACAGTGTAAAAATGTTCCCACGTTGACACCTGGGGGCTGAAACAATCATCTTGCCTAACACAGATTCTCTGCTCTTGAAGCACAAGAACAAAAGGACTGTGGACCCAGGGGAAGCACTAAATGCTCACAAAAGGCACAGGCTTTCCCTCTTTCAGAGCGATGCTCAGAGAGCCTCCCAGAACACGAAGCATTCTTCTGTTGCAGAAACAATCTATAAGTGCCACTCAGGAATAAAGCCTCAGTAAGAAGGGTCAACGCTACAGTACTGACAAGTAAGAAAGTTCCAGGACATGGTTTCCCAGCACGGCCGGGCCAGGGCAAGGTTCTTCCCACTCACATCACCTAAAACCTGCCCTTGAAACTTGGTTTTAACAAGCAGGCCCCGTGAGCCAAAGATGCCAGTATATGCAGTGGCCTGCAAGCAAGGAAAAGACAAAAGCAAGCTAAGAGTGAAAAGCTGAGGTTCGAGAGTGCAAACTAGGAATCCACTGGAGCCAAGTGAAATGTAAAAAGAAACCTGAAATTAAAATAATCCTTGCTTTAAGCAATAGATATGCCAAAGGAATGGTGTCACATCGAATCAGTTAAAAGAAAATCATTTCTAATGCATGAAAGGAGCTAGTTCTTTGTAGTAAGCCGAGGATGACTCCTTCTTTAAAATCAAGGAGTTTTCAGTAGGATATTGTTGTTTATCCAGTATAATATATATATATATATTTTAAATCAACGAGTTTTCACAAACAGGAAATAATCCTTCCCAGTCTTTTTTCTTTTCAATTCATCTCCGGCTTGTTCTTTCTCCCATTTCCCACAGTGAAACTTTTCAATTTTCTTCTGACCACACATTTTCAACCTTATGTACTTTTAGGCAACCAGAATAAAGAAATAGAAGATATATACCCCAGCCACCACTATAAACACTTTTCTTTTCATCCGTTATCATTTCCCTCCCTCTTTCTCTGAAAAAGCATCCCCACCTCTTTGCCAGGTGCAAACTTTTCCTCCTGCTCTTGGTCAATCTCCCTTTTCTTCCTCCTTTACAACTGTGCACTAGAGTTCAGCCTTGCTGTCTTCCTCTCCCGCGTTCTCTCTATATTGTTCCCCCACCACCTCCCCACACACAGTCCACAGATAAAAGAGAAGAAAAAGTTATTTTCCTCCTCTTCCACTCTTTCTGGTAACAGAATATATCCTATCATTGAGTAACTGAAATCTGGAGAGGAGACGATGATTCTTTTAGCATAATAAGGCACAGATCCTTACAAGCAAGGGATTAGTCTTTCCAATGCTAAAGGTCTGATTTTGTTGTAGGTGCTCTACCTAGAGGCAGGGCCGGCTACGTCCTGTGTAGGACCCAGTGCAAAATGAAAATGTGCGTTCACAGTTCTGTGCCATTAAATGTAGTAAAATATAAAACCTTTTCCTTTCTTTCGTGCTTTTTTTGCTGATCTGTCACGGTAGGATTTGTTATATAAAGTTACCATCCCTGAGGCAGAGTGATACTTGCTGTGAGTGTGCAGACCCTCCCAGATCCAAGACCAGGGGCCCTGTCATGTGAATCAATGCACAACCAACAAACTGTTGGGTTCCCCTCCTGCCAGCCACTGCACCGAGCTTCTTGGGCTGGAGGCAAATATGCCAATCTCCCCTTCTCACAGGCCTACCTCTCCAACCCATGGCAGATGGGCCACCCCCCATGGATTGCATCCTCCATGCCAAGGTACACTCTGTACCTGGATAGGTGGTGTCCTGGAGGCTCACCCAACTAAGTTGCCCTCCATACTGCCATAGCATTGAATGCACCAGACTCCCACCTTCCTTGAGCCTAGGCCCTTGCCTAGGGGGGTATGGGAAGCAGCAACAGAGCTGGGCAGTGATGGGGAAGCAAAGAATGGGTGGGTCTGAGGTACCAGGAGGCAGGAAGAGCAGTCAGCAAAGCATCCATCCCAAGGAAGCAAGGACACCCAGCATGAGCCCCTTTGAGCCCTCTGGAATATGCTCCATTGCCTCATTAGACTTTACTTATAAAACACAAATTCAAAGATAAAAATTATGAAGAATTTCAAGACAGTGAAAATAGGACATTAAACCCCAAGCTTTGGGCCCTTCTATGCATATAGTCTTATGTGAAAAGTCATTGAAACTGGTCCTTCCTGGAGGCCAGCCACTGTCACTATCTTGCCCCATCCCTTTGACCACCTTATGATATGCAACCACCTCTTAATAAATCCATATACAATTTTGCTCCCATTCAATTCAGACTCCATGTTTTCAATAGACTGAGCTTTCTGAAACATAAGTCTGGTTATGTCTCTTCCTCTACTTAAATATTCTTCAATGATTACCCCTTGTCCTCAGGATAAAACTCCATGGGAATTGCAGAAAACAAAAACCACATTTCCTATTTTAAGCAGAAAGAGTTTTAACCCAGGGAATAAGGGGTTTACAAATTAGTTAGAAGGGCTGAAGGAGTGGGCTCTAGGCCAGGTTTCCAGGAAGGAATCCCAGAGATACAACAGAATTTGCCCACCAAAGGCACTGCTGCCACAGCCACAAATAAGAATAGGGAATCAGGAGGTTACCACACAAACTGTTAACTTCCAAATATATTGCTGTAGTTGTAATCTCAGGACCAGGAAATCACTGCCACCGTAACAGCCTCTCAATACCTACAAAGGGCTAGAGATTAGATACTGGGAAAATGCAAAATCTTTACCACCATGCTTGCAAACAGATATGGCCAAAAGCAGCAGAAAGATAGACTCTACCTCATTTCTGCTTTCCAAATCTCATGGGAGGACATCTGATTGATGGAGTCTATCTACTACAAGAGATTCTGGGAAGTCAGATTTTTAGGTTTTCAGACTGTGAAGTAGAGAAAGGCTCTCTAAAATGAGGTTAGAATTAAATAAAGCTACTCCTCAGATGTACCAAAAACGTCAACCTAATTTTCTAGTCCTCTCTGTCATTCTCCCCACTATTCCTACCATGAATCCTTCAGTTCATCCATGATGATTACTTGCATTTCTCCTAGAAGCCTAAATACTTTAGAGCCTCTGTATATTTGCTTACCACAGCCATGGAATGCCCTTTCCTTCGTCTTCAGACTCTGCAAATACCACTCATTCTTCATGATCCATGTTAAACATCATCTCCTCTGAAATTTTCAGTCCAAAGTAATTTCTTCCTCCTCTCTGAATCCTCTAACTATTTATTGGTTACTACTGTCATTAAAACTATTCCCCTTGTTTTTTTAGTGTTGGGTGTGACAACACTAGACTGAGAGGTCCAAAATGACAAAAACTGTCTTGTTCTTTGATATCCCCTCTACCTA
The DNA here is from genome assembly GCF_011762595.2 of Tursiops truncatus. Taxonomy (NCBI): domain Eukaryota; kingdom Metazoa; phylum Chordata; class Mammalia; order Artiodactyla; family Delphinidae; genus Tursiops; species Tursiops truncatus. The sequence goes on from NC_047039.1 coordinate 58,271,150, forward strand.
GCCCAGGGCCTAAAATATACAACCAATGTATACTGACAGAATGAATCTGTTGAGCAGAGCTAGAATTCTTTCAAACCAGACCTGCTCATAAAGCGAAGTAGACCCATCTATACTAATAAATTGTTTACAAACAGGTTATGAATGCCAAATCCATTAAAGCAGAATGAAGTAATTACAGAACAGAACAGATAGTTGGTATCCCATAATAAGGGGATAATATAAAGCATAAAACCTCTCTCTTGCTCTCTTTTCTCAGAGGACTCTAGAATGTGGAACTCATCAAGCTTACGTACCAAACAGAAGCAAGTCAAATGCCTAGCCTGTTATTTATATATCTCCCTCTTGTGGTAGTTAGGGAGACTTCATTTTCTTTTACAGTAGTCATAATTAGAATTTAATAGAAACAAGACACGCTTCATTTAAAAAAAAAAAACTGCAACATTCATGTGGTTTGAAGTATATTAATCCAACAAGTTTCAGTTATCTATATCTCCTTAAAGTCTTAGCATGAACAATATAGACAAGAAGAGCATGTATAAAACATTCCAGTGGGTCTTCTCCCCTCAGTAGGAATTGACCACAAGGATAATAATGCTTTGATAAAGGTCAAGTCCACCATACTCCATGAAGCCATACACAATCACCTCTGCCAGTTCAGGGTCTCCTTTCTCTGAATTTTTCTACTGTACTTAACGTTTTTGTTCAAAAAAGATTTATTGAGTATCTGTTCAATATACTTTTAGAACAGAAATGAAATAAACCAAGATCGTACCCCTTAGGGGTTTACCATCTGGTAGAGGAGATAAGCCACGTGCCTGATAACTGTAATAAAAGGAAGAGAATAGATAAAGAACCAGATTCAGTGGTTCTTACCATGGGTAAGAAATTTACATGTGGAAGATTTTTCAGATATGTTCCTAACTACCTTAAGATTCTAAAATAGCATTTTAAAAGAGCATCCCAAGTGATTCTGATACGCACATCCCCTTTCCCCTTTATGAACCACTGAACTAGGAGTTCAAAAGACAGATTACTTTCTGGATGGGGGAGTAGGTACCAGGGTGACTTTCGGGAGGAAGTGATAACAAGTTTAGTGCTACATAGTTCCGAGAAACAGGGGTGCAACCTCTAATAGCTACAGAGACCAGGCAGGTAATGCAAATAAATGAAGCATTCTGTGTCAAGTTGACCTCAGGGAGCAGTGGGAACCATGGTTAGCTGGAAAGCTCCTGTTCCTTTTCACATGGAATAGTTACCTCTTAGCTCCAGCCATGCAAATGAACAAGCCTAATGCTGCTGTGTCTTTCACCTTTTCAGAAGATATCATACATTTGGAACTTTGTGTTGAACGGGCAGTTCATTCAAAACAGTTTAAAGCACTAAGTAGCTGCACACGGCTCAGGCAAAACCAAACATTGATGTGGACTATATCAGGCTTCCAGGCTGTTGAACCCACAAGCTTTCAGGCTCTGTGCTACGTGCTGGAATACACACAACAGTGTTTGTGCCAGCAGAGTGTCCACAGCCCAGGGGATGTTGATAAGAAAATAGATCATAACTGTCTCGTGTAACCAGGGCCTCAGAGCACTGTGAGAGCAGAAAGGAGATGACCCTCACTTCTGAGTGGATTATGAAAAGATTCAAAGAGGCAGGGATGTGCGAGTTCAAACTAGTAGAATAAGTAAGCCTCTTCCAGGTGGGCAGCTGGGAAGAGATGGGCAAAAGGAACAGCATTTGTAAAGCCTCGGAAATACGAAAGTGTCTTTCCTAAGGAAAACCATAAACTCCCCCCAAGCAATATACATCTTTTTTCCCCCATAGTGCACTCTATCCAAGGCCACACGTGGAAGATTCTCCAAAAATAGTTCTTGACAAACTTTTAGGCTCACAGTTATGAGACACATTAGCATTAAATAGGTCTCCCTAGTGAGAGAATGATCTGTAGCAATTATCATAACCTCAAAGAGCCCCAAACCTTTGATCTGTGCCAACGAACCGTGATATAACAGGCCCCTAGATTAGGAAGAAAAGGAAATTTAGAAATCATGAAATTCCCTTCCCAAACCACACCCAGCTAATCTTCAGTTGCTCACAGGTTGATGATCTAGTAATAAGAAATTCATATTCTTGGCAGTTCTCTCTCCCTCCTCTTTTATTCTTTTTTGTCTTGTTCTCTGATCCTATTGCCTCTACCAGAAACCGAGTTAGGAGCCAGCCATTTAGCTCATCCATTTTGCTATATAATGATAACTTTCAGATAAGAGCTGAAAGGGGGCATATCAAACTCACCAGAGATTTCTGTATTTTCTGAGAATTTTGGCCATTATGTTCTTCTAGTCCCCCATTACTATGGATAAATTGAGTCAGCTAAACATTCAGAGTCCAAGAGGACTGATGCTTCAGACTGCCTAGTCAAAGGATGTTGAGTCAGAGCTCCCTTCACCAGAGAAGCCAGGACTCCTAAGCCAAAATGCAATTTCTTCACTTAGGCTATGGACAACTCTACTTGCTCCCAGGAGGACCAATACAGCTAACTGCTTTCTAAGAGGAATGGATGTGATTTCCAACTGTGCTTGTCAGCAAACAACAGAGTTTGGAAATTCGTATTATTTTGTGTGACGAGCAAGAAATAGAAACAGAAAAATATATTGCCATGCAATGTACTATGGAGAAATGCTGAGGAGTAATGCAAAAGCAGAAGAGGTGAAAATCTTTTCTATCTCAGTTTTCCAAAGGCTGTTAGTCTATAAGCGTTAAGGGAATAAAAGGAAAAATTTTCCTGTTTGAAAATAGCCTGAAATATTCACCATCTGGACCTTTACCTTTACCTATTTTTTTGGCTCATAAATCTCACCCAGGGAAAATATTTTTCTCTCTTTCTATTCCTTCTCCAACCCCCAATTTATATAGTCCTCTGCAATTTCCCTCAACATCATTTACTAAATATATCATAACATACTCTTTCCCTGAGGCCACCATTTCAAGAGACACCTTCCCCCAGTGTGGGAATTTCTCAAATAAATCACCCCCTTACCTCAATATATTTAGTGCTGGGAATACATTGGTGAAGGTTATAAAAGCCAAAATTCTACTTTGAAATGTCAACATATTTGGAGTGTAGGCTTAAGGTACAGAATGACTCCTAAGGGCAAAGTCAATCACCTCTTTGGTTTGTTGAGTCTCCAGAACTATTTTACAAATGTTTTTGTTAAAATAATAACCCTCCCTCCCCCCAAGTAAAAGCTGTGCCAAGCACTCTTTCCCTTCATGTGGTTTTGGGAGAAAATTCAACCCATATATTTTTGTCTTACTTAAACTCAGATCATTACAAGTTTTAGGCACTCCTTGTCCCTCCGCCAAGACCTTTGGCTATCTGCATAAATATAAATCAATACCACAGCATGAGCACTTCTTTGAGACTCAGATCCTCACATGTGAGTCAAGGTTATGTTGTGAAACCAACATCTCCTTATTTCTATTTGTTCCTGCCTAGGCCGGGGGTTTGCAAACCATAGCCTGTGGGACAAATCTGACCCACAGTCTGTTTTGTATAACTTACGAACTAAGAATGGATTTTACATTTTTAAACGACTGTAAAACAAAATTGTTTTAATTAAAAAGCACACAAAGAATTATATGTAACCTTGAATGTACATGGCCCACAAGCCTGAAATATTCACCATCTGGACCTTTACAGAAAAAAATATGCCAACTCCCGATCTAGACAAATAGACATCTCTCTGTTGTTTAGGTTCTTGTCAAATGTCTAAACACAGGTAACGAGTTCTCTTCACTTACACAAATCACAGTCGAAACAGATTGTTTAATGGAGGAAAGCTGTTTTATATTTGATTTTGTCATATATTTCAGATATTGCTTTAATTGGGGTTCACCCAGAAGCAGCCCACGAGACAAAGATTCATGTGTAAGAGATTTATTTGAGAGATGACCCCAGGAAACACTAGGGGGAAGAGAGGAGGTGGGGAAGGACAGGGAAGCAGCCAATACAAGATGTGTTATCACGCAAGTTTCCCGTTGTGACTAAATGAAGTCCCAACCTGCAGGCAAGCTCCGGCTAGTGTGGGACAGGAACCTCAGAGTTATTCTATATGTGAGGTAAGGGAGGTAGGGCACTGACACGTCACCTCCCACCAGGCTTAACTGAGAGCTGCTTCTAGCAACTGGTAATTCTCTAGACATTCCAGCTTTGGACACAGCAGCAGAGTGGCCTCCAGTCATGAGAGGAAGCCTTCAAGCAGAGACATGTAGATGCTAGTGGTTTGAAGAGGCATGAGTGGGCAGTGAGAACATCTGCTACATTCCATCCTTTGCAATGTCCCACATTTTAAGTGAACTCCATGCTGTCACTGCTTCTCCAAGGAGGCCACAATTTCTTTTCTTTCCACTTTTATTGAGATATAATTGAGATATAACATTATATACATTTAAGATAAACAGCGTATTGATTGGATACATTCATATCCTGCAAAATGATTACTAGCATGGCATTAGCTAACACGTGCATCCAATTTCTGAAACAAAACTTACAACAGGAGGGTTAGGGGGAGAAACTAAAGTCTCCACCTCCACAAAGGCTGTTTTCATCTGCCTCCTCTACCACCCATGGTAATTCCTCCTCACCCTTAGGCAGCACTTCTGTTGGTCTAGATTGCTTTCATCCCCTAGAGTCTAAGCTCCTGGTAAAGATGCTCTTGGCAGGCTGTGGTTACCAGCATTGCTTTGCCAGTTCACGATGAATACTGGGCTTGAATACACCTGGAGGTAACTCAGTGATTCGCCTGAGTTCCAGACATACTCCTCTCTGTCCCCATTACAAAGCAGGCATCTTATCTCTGCATGGTAATCAGGGCCACCTGTCATTGATAGTACAGTACAGTACAGTACAGTATAACTCATGTCTTGGCCCGCCTATCTACATGCATGAGGAGCCCACAATACCCAGGCTGCAATCATAGCTTTAGGATTCATGGAACCATTAATGTGTCTGTGAGTAGAAGTGCCCCCCACCTACTCCCTCTGGAAACCAGAACCTCTTGTTCAGTAGAGACTAAATTTGTGCAGATGGGAAGCACAAATTCCCCAAAGAGGTCACAGGGGATGATGATAAGGTAATCATTCCTACTTCCACATCTTGTTTTCTAGATTCATGTTCTCTAGTTATCAAGACACAACACCTTAGAGGGGACAGCAGTTCAAAAAATATATAACACCATGAAAAGTAGTAGCCCAACACTATAGGGTTTATTTGCCAAGCTGGCTCCTTAGCTGTGATTTAGATTCTACCAGGTAGCATGTCTTGAATGGGGTGGAATATTTTAAGACCAGTGGACCCTATGGTGGTCATGTGCTGTCACATCTTCCTCCTTGAAAAATGGGTTGCTTAACACAAGGTGGTGCAGGATCCTATGATAATAAATCAGACAGTAAGCACATGATCACTCTGGGGCTTCAGAGAGATATGCCAACCAAGCCACTCTAGGCAGGGAAGGTGCTATGGTCTGAATGTTTGTGTCCCCCCAAAATGAATATGTTTAAATCCTAAACCCAAAAGGTGATGGTATTAGTAAATGGGACCTTTGGGAAGTACTTAAGTCATGAGGATGGAGCCCTCAGGAATAAGATTAACACTTTTATAAAAGAGATTCCATAGAGCTCACTAGCATCTTCCACGATGCGAGGACAAAGCAAGAAGTCACCAGCTATGAACTAGAAAGAAGGGCCTCACTCAACTATGCTAGCGCCATGATCTCAAGCTTCCAGCCTCCCAAACTGTGAGCAATAAATTCCTCTGTAAGATACCCAATCTGTGGCATTTTGTAATAGCAGCCCAAACAGACTAATACAGGACAAACCCATACCTAGAATATGTACCAGTATAAGGAAAATGAATTTCTGTCCTCTCTAGGTAGAAGGGGTCCAATGTAATCATCTTGCTAGCAAGTGCCTAACTGATTTCCTCAAAAAAATGGTACCATAAAGAGAGCTCAGCATTGGTCTCTCCTGCTGACATTTTGGACAATCTGCAGTAGCAGGTGGATCAGCCTTGGTAAAAGGGAGCTCACGTTGTTGGGCCTACACAGCGCCTCCATCCCCTCCACTATGGCCGCTTTAGTCATGAGTCCATTGTGCAAGCACTGGTGGCCACAAGGATGAAACTTCGCTGGGCATCTATGGACAAGTCATCTATTCAACCTGGTTGTTCAGTGCCACCTCTGCAGTGGATGTTCTCCAGCGAGCACCCATGTGAGACACAAAGATCTGCATGCTTTGTACCCACTCCCATAGGACTATCTACATGCCTCTTTTCTACATCTCTTTGTCCTCAATCTTCCAATCTTCTCCTTCCAGGCTCCTGACTAAGCTGCAAACCCACTCACCATTTCCCAGGAATTTATGTATATCTTTACTTCAGGTCACTTCTTGTGGCCCACCAAGTTGATGGTCAGGTACATGGCTCTGTCCACTGAGAGAATTTCCCCTCACCACTGTCTTCCAGGGCCACCCCTGAAGGTGGCTTTAATGCAACAATGGTCCATACTGAAACAACCCTTTTTTTTTTTTTTTTTTTTGCTGTATGCGGGCCTCTCACTGTTGTGGCCTCTCCCATTGCGGAGCACAGGCTCCGGACGCGCAGGCTCAGCGGCCGTGGCTCACGGGCCCAGCCGCTCCGCGGCATGTGGGATCTTCCCGGACCGGGGCACGAACCCGTGTCCCCCGCATCGGCAGGCGGACTCTCAACCACTGCGCCACCAGGGAAGCCCTGAACCAACCCATTTTTGATCCAGGTCTGGATACTTTCCTCCTCCATCATTTAGTCATTGCGAACTCCCTGAAGCCCCAGGCATGAGCTAAAGAAGAGACATCAGTACAACAGGGGTAGATGACATGAGAGTCTGGGCCACCTGTTCACTCAGCTGTGCCCTCTGGACATGCTCAGGCCTGATCCTGAATATATAATCTCCATCATACAATGGATTACTACTGTGTTCTCCTGACTTTATTACTTAATAGGTCTGACAATACCCAACTCATCCTAAGTAGTTCCAATTACATAATCACTAAATGTCCTCCATGAGGCTGAGGAGATTGCCAGGAACTGCATCTCAAACAACAAATGCTTTCCTGCTGCAGATGGCATGGCTTTGCTCCAGGGGTCTGTGCTCTGACTCTCCTATTGGGGCTTGCCAGAGACCTTGTCACAGATACCTCTAATAACTGGGGATCTGCTGAGTCATATGGCCCAATCAGCTGTACTGAACATGTACAGAAAACTGATGCCACTATAGAGACCTCACTTTCTTTGCACCCCATTCAAAACCAGCAGCCTTATGAGTCACATAATAAATGAGTTGGAACAACATTTCCAAATGCGATCTATACCATCTCTAAAATCTGCCTACCAAGTCCATGCTTCTCTTCTAGAGGCAGGAGGTACAGCTGATCTGGGAAGCGTTTATCTCTAACCCACTCTCTGCATATGTCTTACCAGAGCATCCAGAATACTCGTCACCTCCTGTTCCTCAAGTCCGATTAACATGATACTCCAATATTAGAACAAATAAGATACTACAATATTAAAATGCCAACAATGACGTGCCCCCAATTTTAACATAAACCTGCATTACCAAATTCTTACGGAGTATTTAGAGTCCAAAAATTAAATTTCCATAAAGCCTCAAGTAATTAAAGTTTCAAGTTATATTATCTTTCCCTTGTGAGTTAAAAGTCCTAAGCAACTAAAGTCCAAATTCAGTCTCCCCACGTTCCTCTTCTGGTCAGTTGAGCCTGGGAGTTGTCAATGCCTAGGTGAAGTTAGGAATCCTCTAACAGCAAGAGATCAGTGATCTCTCCCTGTAATGGATGTAGTTTTTCAGGACCTCCGAAGTTAAATTAGACCAATGCTAAGTCATTATTGCACCTGAATTCTTAAAGTTCAGTTAGTTAGGCCATGCACTGGCCTTACCCCACCACATTTAGAAAACAAGCCAGTCCCCTTGAGTAATATGCCCAAGGTCATACAGCACCAAGATGCAAATCCTAGGAAGCCCTCCCCTCCCCACCCCACCCCCAGAGCCTGTCATCCTACCCACCATGCTCTCCTTGCTGGTTTCACTCTTGCCAAGATGAGAGTTAATCTACGCCAGGGCTCTAGAATACGTGATCTATGAGCTCAAGCTCATTTGGACTTTAAATTCATCAGGAGGTTAATTTTGGCACATGTATTTAGCACTATATATTCAACCATATCTTAAGGGAAAAATACATTGTCTTCCCCCTTAGAGAATAATGCAGTTTTCTTTGAAAACCAGCAACTACTGTCATGCGATGTTATTTGAGGAAGCTTTCTTCCCCATCTGGTATATTTAAAGCATCCTAATTTCCATCTCCTCTTTGAAGGCCCAGATTCTGGCACCCCAGGATTGGACGGAGTGTAGGCCCTATCCAGTGACACAGCATGTACATTCTCTTGTGAGCAGTCATTTTTAGTGTTTTACCACAGTGGCTTTTTTTTTTTTTTTTTGCTCTGACCCTTAGTAAAGCATTTCTGAGGCCTAAGAAACAAACTCCCAGGGAATGTTTTTCCTTCATTTGTAATTAACTAACCCAGGGTCAGCTTGGGACAAAATGATGGTTGATGACTTTTAAGCCTGAGTACAAGCCACACGAACCCAACTGTAGCCTTCTCACATTACCCTCCTCTGGCCTAAATTCAGAATGCATGGGGGGCAGCCAGACTAGTGCTGTCTATCTAGACATGGGCACTGACAATTTGAAGCCAGCTCTTTGGTATTCTAGATCACATACAGAACCCAGCTGACTTTTGCTTTACAAACAGCAAATACTGTTCTGCTTCCAGTGCGCAAAAGGTCTGTATTTAGAAAGATGCTCCTCTATATATTCTAATATTGGTTTCAGTTATACCTGTATCACTCATATTCAAGCAATAGGCTGTACCCTAAGGCTACCCAAGCCTACCGAAAACGTCCCCCCACCCCGACATGGCAGCTGCTTCGAGGACACATATATCTCTTAGGGGACACTCACTGCTAAAAAGAAAAGGCTGGGGTATGCATGTACAGTTTCTCTATCTAAAATTGCCAGTCATATCCCACTAAGTGAGATATGCCAGTCCAATCCCACTAAGTGAGAAGTCAGTGAGGAGACTGAAGAGAGTCCAATAGGGCAATGAAGAGTGGAGATTCCTCCATATGGAAAGAAAGTCTATGATGAGGAAATAAGCATTTCATCCTGAAAAGGACTAAGAAGTTTCCTGGGAAGAATACTGGAAAATACAATTTTGCTGTTGCTTGAAGATTTAAAGACCATGACATGAGAAAAGAGTCCCTGCGCTCAGAGAAAACAAGAAGAAACACATGGATTGGTTAGTATCTACGGGAAGTAATAGCATATTTTGTAGTTAAATTACACACACATGTACACGCTACCCCTAACAGCTGTTACAAATTTAACCAGAACTTTAAGGTAGTCAAGGGAAGGAAAAGGAAAAAAAGGACAATTGGGTCTCCCTTCTTTGTTCAAAACAGGCAAATCCTAGAAACCAGAACTAATGAAGAATAGCTTCTGCCAATGAATCATAAGATGACATTCACGACTGAACACATTTTATCAGCGTGTGAGAATTACCAAATCCCCCATCTTCTCATAGCCCCTTTGTCACATGACAAAGGGAAGGTATTAATGTCTTCTCTATTTACCTCACAAGACTGAGTGAAACTCAAAATGAAATAAAGAAGGGCTTGGTAAAGTGTAGAACGAGCCACATGTGTTCACTGACATTCCTCTTTCCCATGCAAGGGATGAGTTTTGTCTCTTCGTTAGCTGCTTGGTGGTTGGGTGGCTGCTTTATTTCAGTCTGTGCTTGTCCTTCGGCCTGACCCAGAATGTCCAGTTTATTTCTAAATACAAAGACTTTTGACCACCACAAATCCCTACCTGGATTCTAAACCTTTGTAATATTCTGTCTCTTTTTCTCTTTCCTTGAGGCAGATACAAATTAGATTATCTGTTTAGGTGGCTTCTTGGCATAGAACTAGCTCTTGCTTTCTCAATCTCATTGGGTGCTATTTCAATCTTGGCACTTGTCTCCTTACTTCAAGGGTGAAGGCAATAAAAAGAACAAAGGTAACCACAATTTACTGAGCCGGACATTGTGTTAAACACGCCATATAAACTACCTCATCTAATCCTCACACCAGCTCTAAGGGGAGCAAAATCTCTATTTTATACAAGAGGAAATGATGGCAAGTTATCCATAATTAGTGAACTGCTTACCCCCGCCCCGCCACCCACCTCACACACACAAATTTACCAAGACTTATGGTAGATCTGCAGAGATCTTGCAAAGATTCACTGGTACTTCTTTTGTGGAACCCTTTCTTAGTCCCTAGTAGAGTCTCATTAGCTCATGAGCTAAATCTACACGGCCATCTGACCTCCTTCCTTACCTGGACATTAATCTTTATAGTGAGCCCACATTAGAGGAATTCTCCTCCTTGTGTTATGCAGGGTAAAATGCTATTTTAAAATCTGGCTGCTGTTTGAGCCAGTTACTCTTAGAGGACAGCAGAATTCCTCTTGAAGGCAAAATTTTTCTTCTGGAGGGGAGGCTGTGTTTATGAAATGTATAGCTATAGTCTAGTCTGGATGAAAAATGAGAAAAAGGAATAAAGTCTCTTGTTCTTTGCTTACAAAGTCTCATTAAATGAGGAAATCTTGGACCTTGGAGATCATTTAGTATAATTTTTTAGTTTTATATATAAGGAAACTGGGACCTAGTGATATTAGGGTGACTCTCCAAGGTCACAGCTAGTGAATGACAGGAATCCTTTTATTACACCAAAAGCTCTCCCATTCAACAACCTTCACTGTATACTACAGTAGGTGCTTTCAGGGGACACAAGAATAAGGAAAACACATTCCCTAACTACCAGGAATAAATCAAGAACTTACACAGCTACAATTAAGAGTATAGTAAGATATGTGCCATCTCACTAATGTAAATACTACTACGGGTTTCAAAAGTAAAGAGCTCAGTTAAGTTGTAGACAGATGTTCCATAGACAAAGAGGCATTTAAGACTAGAAGATTAGATAGGTGTACTAGTATGTTATTTTTAATTGAACGCAACAGAAAACCCTACTAAAACTGGCTTAAATAATTAGGAAATGTATTTGTTCATCAACAAAAATCCAGAGGTAAAGCAGGCTGCTCAGCTGGTTGGCTCAGTGACTCCATGATATCTTCTGTTCAATAATATTTCTATCCCACTGCCCTCACTAACAGTGTCTTTCTAAGTCTGGTTCCTCTTATGACCAAAAGATGATTTTAGCAGCAATAGGGGCTATAAGCTTCTTTTTGGTCACAGTGGAAAATAAGTACCACTGCCCCAATCATGGGCCAAAATTATTTCTTTTCTTTCTTATTGAGCCAATGTGTGGGTCACACTGTGCCCACTCTGGTCACTTGGGCCATGGTCCCTGAGCCAATTACCATCCGTTCCATCCCTCCTCTATTACAGATAATTTCCCATTGGTATACAATAGGGTGAATGGATGCTGGGAAGTCAATGACATTACCTCTTTAACAGGATTTCACAAGAAAAAGTAGGAAGTGGGACAATCCCAGTAGACGGGAGAACAAGAATAAAGGCATAAGAGTGAAATCAAATAAGAACAGTGTTTAGGTAGAGAAAAACAAAATGATCAGAGCAGGGCCCTTGGTTCTTCCATTATTTAGAGTTAGATAATAAGAGAAAGAATAAACATAATTTCCTGAAAGATAAAAAATACTGATGAGAGATCAAGAAATATAAGAAAAGAGAAGTAAATGATACATTTGTCTGGATCAGTAGTTCTCAGCTGAAGGCCACAGTCCCCAGGGAGCATTTGAATATATAAGAAGGCATTTATTCCTTTGTTGTTGTTTTTCTTGTCCTAATAACTAGGGGTGCAATTGACAAAAATGTTCACACTGAAATATATTGTGTTAAATATAGTTTTCTCGTATTCTCCATTTCAAAATAGTTATCCCAAGACTTTTCTATTTAATAAAGTAAAAAAAATATGATGAATTTATATCAAAACCAGATTTCATATAAGCAATTGGATCCATTTGTATAAAAATGAGATTCCGTATCAGTGATTAGATCAATTTATATAAATAACATGATTTTGTATCAGTGAATAACTATTCTATCTCATAGCTATAAATTACATCTGAAATCTATAGCAAAATTTCCATCAATTTGGTGACATGGACTCATTAGTTCTGTTTAGTTTTCCTTGTGTACATTTAATAAAAGGTACTGACTGGAGGAAAAAAAAAAAAAGAAGAAAGTCATAATGGAAGGGAAGCTCAAAGCATGGGTACGTGAGTCTGCCTGTAGTCTAGAATATACACAGGGAGACATCCTCAGAAGTGCAAGAAAAACTTGTAATCATAGGTTCGGTCCACACTATTAAGGGATTTGAGCATCAAGGTGAGCTAATTTGTTAGTCACTTAGGGATTATTGAACTTTTTTAATAAGATGGGACAAATAAACAGAAAATTACTCATAAAAGACATATCTGAAAATTATTTTCAGAATGGTTTGGAGTGAAAAGCGATTAGGTGAGTAATATATTATACCAGATTAAATGCATTAAAGCCCTAAATGTGTCAGGGTGACAGGAGGGGGGAAAATCCAATAATAGAAACCTTGAAGAGGTAGAGTCTAAGGGACTTTCTGAGTGATTGGATATAAGGAGGAAATAAAGGCAAAGCTGAAAATAACTCAGAATCCGAGAAGACAGGAGCGGGAGTTGGTCGCGAGGTGTTGAGGAGAGACAGAATGAGTTCCATTTCAAAATTCTAAGGCACTATATGGAGCCTTCCAGCAAGTGGTTAGAATCTGGGTCTGAGATTTGGGAGAGAGGTGAGAATTGAATCTATGGGAGCTTGCCAGGGAGAGGGTGAGAGAGCAGAGGGAAATGAGAACGGGCCAAATACGCACCTCAGGTGGCACCTGCATCCTGTGAACAAACGTGAACTAGGAGCTAGAGAAGGTGCCTGAGAGGACAGAGAGACAGAAGGACAACCAGGGTGACAGGAGCTATGAGCGAGCATTCCAAAGTGAGGCAAGAGCTGAAGTACTGGTGTGCCACGTGAAGGTTAAGTAGAATGAAGAGTGAGCAAAAGCCTACTCCCTGAGGCGATCTGAGGGCATCTAGTTACATTTCAGGGAGTTTTTTTAGCATAAAGAAAATGGTAGCATGAAAGGTACATTAATTTGGTGGTTAGAAAAGTTTGATGCTACTTCCTATGAATTCTGTTACAATCTCTAGCACTCTCAGCTGTGTCTCCATTTACATATCTCACACTTGTCCCTGAATACCTCAAGAGATGTGACCATGCCTCGACCACCTTTGGGTCACCCATTTGTAACTCAGAGCTGGTGCTCAAGACCCGTAAGGGAATGGGAAGCAAAAGGAGCAGACATTTGATGAGAGAGAGCAAACAAAAGGAGAGGGTTAGTTCAGAGAAGTGACTGTAAAAATAGCCTACAGGTGGAGGTGTTTGGCAAGAAGGAGGCACACTCAGAGGAGAACAAGAAGAAAATTTTCGAGACAGGAAAGGGGCTTCTTCTGGGCAGCCTTATTCTCTAAGGATGTAAGGTAAGATGTGGGACTGGAAGGAAGCAAAGGGAATGAGGTGGTGCCACCCAGAAGATGTCAGAATTCAGGTCACAGCTGGCCACTGCTCTACTTCCATCGTTGGCTAGGCCTGCCATACATTTGTCTGTCTTTTCATCTTCTCTTTATTATATTTTTATTGCTCTCTTCAGAGTCACCTTCACATCCCTTCAATGCTTCTAACAGCCAACGCTCCATAGTTGAAGTCTGGGGGTTGGAGATCCAGACCTTTCTCCTGTGTACAGTAGCTTTTAGATGTCCACTTTGACAAAAACACTGACTTCTCATCACTGTTATAGATGGAACTGTGCCACCCCATTTGTGTGTCAAGTCCTAACAGCCAATATGATAGGATTTAGACATGGAGCCTTTGAGAGGTAATTAGGATTAAATAAGGCCATAAGGGTGATGCCCCAATCCAATGAGATTAGTGTCCTTCTGGAAGGAGGAGGACACATGAGCAAGCTCTCTCACTATCTCTCCACACACAGAGAAAAGTACACGGGGACACACAGAGACAGGGCCCATCTGTAAGCTTGGAAGAGAGCTCCCACCAGAAACTGAATTTGCCAGCACCTTGATCATGAACTCCTAGCTTTCAGAATCATGAGAAAATAAATGTGATATTTGTTAGCACAGACCAAGCTGACTGATACCCGTGCCAATAAAGTAACAAGGTTTATTTACCAGGCTCAGAAGATACCCCAGATCAGGAGTGCTTGGGCCTGAGTTCTGTCCCTGGGCCCTAACTAACTCGGACGCATTGGATCAGTAACTTAACCTCTCTGAGCTTCAGGTGCAGCATCCAGAGGATGAGGACACTGAACTAAATCATCTCAAAGGTTCTTTCTAATTCTTCTTCTTTATGATTCTGAGAAGCAATTTCAGTGTTGGAAGGTTGGTTAGCATTGTCAAGTTCCCAAATGGCCACTCTACCTCCATTACTAGGACAGAAGATGTTCAGGGGACTGGTCTAGAGAACTTTTAAAATACTTTTCTAGTGCAAAGATACCAATATCTGATAAGGTTGTTGGCAGTCCCTGACAAGGTAAAGTCAAGAAAAAGCATGGCAGGAAAAAACCGTCATTCAGAGAAAATACCATCAATTTTAAAAAGTGAACTGCAGAGAGAAACCTTTAAGATGGCAGAGGAGTAAGACGTGGAGATCACTTTCCTCCTTTTATTTTTTCTTATTACTTTTTAGTTTTTAAGAATTTTTTTTTTCAATAACTTAATTTTTTTCTGCCCTTCTTTCTTTTTTTCTCCCTTTTCTTCTGAGCCATGAGGTTGACAGGGTCTAGGTGCTCCAGCCAGGTGTGAGGCCTGTGCCTCTGAAGTGGGAGAGCCTAGTGGAGGACATCGGTCCAACAGAGACTTCCCGGCTCCATGAAATATCAAAAGGCGAAAGGTCTCCCAGAGATCTCCATCTCAACGCTGACACCCTATGCCAAGCAACTAGCAAGACAGGAACACAACCTCACCCATTAGCAGAGAGGCTGCCTAAAATCATAATAAGGTCACAGACAACCCAAAACACACCATCGTACGAGGTCATGCCCACGAGAAAGACAAGATCCAGCCTCATCCTCCAGAACACAGGCACCAGTCCCCTCCACCAGGAAGCCTACACAACCCACTGAACCAACCTTACCAGCTGGGGGCAACAACCAAAAACAATGGGACTAGGAACCTGCAGCCTGCAAAAAGGAAAACCCATACACAGTAAGTTAAGCAAAATGAGAAGAAAGAGAAACACACAGCAGATGAAAAAGCAAAGTAAATACCCACCAAACCAAACAAATGAAGAGGAAACAGGCAGTCTACCTGAAAAAGAATTCAGAGTAATGATAGTAAAGATGATCCAAAATCTTGGAAATAGAATGGAGGAAATGCAAGAAACTTTTAACAAGGACCTAGAAGAGCTAAAGAGCAAACAAACAATGATAAACAACACAATAAATGAAATTAAAAATTCTCTAGAAGGAATCAATAGCAGAATAACTGAGGCAGAGAACAGATAAGTGACCTGGAAGATAAAATAGTAGAAATAACAACTGCAGAGCAGAATAACAAGAAAAGAATGAAAAGAATAGAGGACAGTCTCAGATACATATGGGACTACATTAAACGCACCAACATTTGAATTATAGGGGTCCGAGAAAAGGAAGGGACTGAGAAAATATTTGAAGAGATTATAGTTGAAAACTTCCCTAATATGGGAAAGGAAATAGTCAATCAAGTCCAGGAAATGCAGAAAGTCCCAAACAGGGTAAATCTAAGGAGAAACACTCAATGACAGATATTAATCAAACTAACAAAAATTAAATACAAAGAAAAAAATATTAAAAGCAGCAAGGGAAAAACAACAAATAACATAAAAGGGAATCCCCATAAGGTTAACAGCTGATCTTTCAGCAGAAACTCTGCAAGCCAGAAGGGAGTGGCAGGACATATTTAGAGTGATCAAAGGGAAAATCCTGCAAACAAGATTACTCTACCCAGCAAAGATGTCATTCAGATTTGACAGAGAAATTAAAACCTTTACAGACAAGTAAAAGGTAAGAGAATTCAGCACCACCAAACCAGCTTTACAACAAATGCTAAACGAATTTCTCTAGGCAGGAAACACAAGAGAAGGAAAAGACCTACAATAACGAACCCAAAACAATTTAGAAAATGGTAATAGAAACATACATATCAACAATTACCTTAAATGTAAATGGATTAAATGCTCCAACAAAAGATACAGACTGGCTGAATGGATACAAAAACAAGGCCCATATATATACTGTCTACAAGAGACCCACTTCAGACCTAGGGACACATACAGACTGAAAGTGAGGGAATGGAAAAAGATATTCCATGCAAATGGAAACCAAAAGAAAGCTGGAGTAGCAATTCTCATAGTAGACAAAATAGACTTTAAAATAAACACTATTACAAGAGACAAAGAAGGATACTACATAATGATCAAGTTATCAATCCAAGAAGAAGATATGATAACTGTAAATATTTATGCACCCAACATAGGAGCACCTCAATATATAAGGCAAACGCTAACAGCCATAAACAGGGAAACTGACAGTAACACAATCATACTAGGGGATTTTAACACCCCACTTTCACCAATGGACAAATCATCCAAAATGAAAATAAATAAGGAAACACAAGCTTTAAATGATACATTAAACAAGATGGACTTAATTGATATTTATAGGACATTCCATCCAAAAAGAACAGAATACACTTTCTTCTCAAGTGCTCATGGAACATTCTCCAGGATAGATCATATCTTGGGTCACAAATCAAGCCTTGGTAAATTTAAGAAAATTGAAATCATACTAAGTATCTTTTCTGACCACAACACTATGAGACTAGATATCAATTACAGGAAAAAAATCTGTAAAAAAAACAAACACATGGAGGATAAACAATACACTACTTAATAACCATAAAATAAAAATTTACAAAGAGATCACTGAGGAAATCAAAGGGGAAATCAAAAATACCTAGAAACAAATTACAATGAAAACACGATGACCCAAAACCTAGGGGATGCAGCAAAAGCAGTTCTAAGGGCAATTTTATAGCAATATAATCCTACCTCAAGAAACAAGAGACATCTCAAATAAACAATCTAAACTTACACCTAAAGCAATCAGAGAAAGATTAACAAAAAAAAAAAAAAAACCCAAAGTTAGCAGAAGAAAAGAAATCATAAAGATTAGACCACAAATAAGTGAAAAACAAATGAAGGAAACAAGAGCAAAGATCAATAAAACTAGAAGTTGGTTCTTTGATAAGATAAACGAAATTGATAAACATTAGCCAGACTCATCATGAAAAAAAAGGAGAAGACTCAAATCAATAAAATTAGAGATGAAAAAGGAGCAGTAACAACTGACACTACAGAAATATAAATGATCATGAGAGATCACTACATGCAACTATATGCCAATAAAATGGACAACCTGGAAGAAAGGGACAAATTCTTAGAAAACCACAATCTTCCAAGACTGAACCAGGAAGAAATAGAAAATGTAAACAGACCAATCACAAGCACTGAAATTGAAACTGTGAATAAAAATCTTCCAACAAACAAAAGCCCAGGACCAGATGGCTTGACAGGCTAATTCTATCAAACATTTAGAGAAGACCTAACACTAATATCTATCTTTCTCAAACTCTTCCAAAATACAGCAGAGGGAGGAACACTCCCAAACTCATTCTACGAGGCCACTATAACCCTGATACCAAAACGAGACAAGGACGTCACAAAGAAATAAAACTAGAGGCCAATATCACTGATGAACATAGATGCAAACATCCTCAACAAAATACTAGCAAACAGAATCCAACAGCACATTAAAAGGATCACACAACCATGATCAAGTGGGCTTTATCCCAGGAATGCAAGGATTCTTCAATATACACAAATCAATCAATGTGATATACCATATTAACAAATTGAAGGAGAAAAACCATATGATCATCTCAATAGTTGCAGAAAAACATCTAACAAAATTCAACACCCATTTATGATAAAAACCCTCCAGAAACTAGGCATAAAGGGAACTCACCTCAACATAATAAAGGCCATATATGACAAACCCACAGCCAGCATCATTCTCAATGGTGAAAAACTGAAACCATTTCTTCTAAGATCAGGAAAAAGACAAGGTTGTCCATTCTCACCACTATTATTCAACACAGTTTTGGAAGTTTTAGACACAGCAATCAGAGAAGAAAATACAAATCAGAAAAGAAGAAGTAAAGCTGTCACTGTTTGCAGATGACATGATAGTATACATAGAGAATCCTAAAGATTCTACCAGAAAACTACTAGAGGTAATCAATGAATGTGGTAAACTAGCAGGATACAATATTAATGCACAGAAATCTCTTGCATCCCTATACACTAATGATGAAAAATCTGCAAGAGAAATTAAGGAAAAACCCTCATTTACCAGTGCAACAAAAAGATTAAAATACCTAGGAATGAATGTACCTAAGGAGACAAAAGACCTGTATGCAGAAAACTATAAGACCCTGATGAAAGAAATTAAAGATGATACCAACAGATGGAGAGATATACCATGTTCCTGGATTGGAAGAATCAACATTGTGAAAATCACTATACTACCCAAAGCAATCTACAGATTCAGTGCAATCCCTATCAAACTACCAATGGCATTTTTAACAAAACTAAAACAAAAATTTTCACAATGTGTATAGAAACACAAAAGACCCTGAATAGCCAAAGCAATCTTGAGAAAGAAAAACGGAGCTGGAGGAATCAGACTCCCTGACTCCAGACTATACTACAAAGCTACAGTAATCAAGACAGTATGGTACTGGATCAAAAAGAGAAATATAGATCAATGGAACAGGATGGAAAGCCCAGTGATAAACCCATGCACCTATGGTCACCTTATTTTTGATAAAGGAGGCAAGAATATACAATGGAGAAAAGACAGCCTCTTCAATAAGTGGTGCTGGGAAAACACTCCCTAATACCATACACAAAAATAAATGCAAAACGGATTAAAGACCTAAATGCAAGGCCAGACACTATAAAACTCTTAGAGGAAAACATAGGCAGAACACTCTATGACATAAATCACAGCAAGATCCTTTTTGACCCATCCCCTCGAGAAATGGAAATAAAAACAAAAATAAACAAATGGAATTTAATGAAACTTAAAAGCTTTTGCACAGCCAAGGAAACCATAAACAAGATGAAAAGACAACCCTCAGAATGGGAGAAAATATTTTCAAATGAAGCAACTGACAAAGGATTAATCTCCAAAATTTACAAGTAGCTCAGGCAGCTCAATATCAAAAAAACAACCCAGTGCAAAAATGGGCAGAAGACCTACCCAGACATTTCTCCAAAGAAGATATACAGATTGCCAACAAACACATGAAAGGATGCTCAATATCACTAATCATGAGAGAAATGCAAATCAAAACTACAATGAGGTATCACTTCACACCGGTCAGAATGGCCATCATCAAAAAATTTACAAAGAGTAAATGCTGGAGAGGGTGTGGAGAAAAGGGAACCCTCTTGCACTGTTGGTAGGAATGTAAATTGATACAGCCACTATGGAGAACAGTATGGAGGTTCCTCAAAAAACTAAAAATAGAACTGCCATATGACCCAGCAATCCCACTACTGGGCATATACCCTGAGAAAACCATAATTCAAAAAGAGTCATGTACCACAATGTTCACTGCAGCTCTATTTACCTTAGCCCGGACATGGAAGCAACCTAAGTGTCCATCGACAGATGAATGGATAAAGAAGATGTGGCACATATACACAATGGAATATTACTCAGCCATAAAAAGAAACGAAATTGAGTTATTTATAGTGAGGTGGATGGACCTAGAGTCTGTCATACAGAGTGAAGTAAGTCAGAAAGAGAAAAACAAATACTGTATGCTAACATATATATATGGAATCTAAAAAAAAAAAAAAAAAGGTTCTGAAGAGCCTATGGGCAGGACTGGAATAAAGACGCAGATGTAGAAAATGGACTTGAGGACATTGCGAGGGGGAAGGGTAAGCTGGGACAAAGTGAGAGAGTGGCATGGACTTATATATACTACCAAATGTAAAATAGATAGCTAGTGGGAAGTAGCCACAGAGCACAGGAAGATCAGCTTGGTGGTTTGTGACCACCTAGAGGGGTGGGATAGGGAGAGTAGAAGGGAGATGCAAGTGGGAGGGGATATGGGGATATAGGTATAGGTGATTCACCTTGTGATAGAGCAGAAACTAACACACCACTGTAAAGCAATTGTACTCCAGTAAAGATGTTAAAATAAAATACATTAAAATAAAATAAAATAAAATAAAGAATGGAAAAAAAAGTGAATTGCAGTCTTCTCCTCCCCTTTCCTTTGTAAATTGTGATTAGGCTATACTTTGCTTGAATTTACAGTGTAACACCTTAACTCAGCACTGTGAACTGAGGAGTGTGCTCCAAAATACTTTACCAGCTTGTAGAACATAGTCCTTTCCTGGCAGGGTGTACTGCCATGCCCCTCCTCCATGGTTAGTTAACCAGCAGGAACTCATTTTAAGACAGAGAGGCTAGGGAGAGAGCTCTAAAGAAGCACAGTTCCAATGACACAAAAGCCAGCCTGATCTTGGCAAAGGAGAGAAAAAAAAAAGCGTTCCCATGGACTGAAGGTCTAAGTGTGCCAAATGTAATATTTGCTACTTTCACCTGAGTTGACTAATTCTAACCTCATCTCTTACAAATGAACACCCTATAAGAAAGGTTATCCTATTCCTGTGTGTCCCCCTTTACCAGGTTTTTGCTGTTTATACTCATTTTACCCCATAACTAATATGAATGAGGCAAGTGAAGCTATCATTTTCCAAGGAGCAAACAAACTCATGATGAGCAAGATGGTGGCACTTTAAAATCACGTGTCAGAGCAGCCACTGTCCCAGACTGACCCCTCTCTCCTAGAGATTAAAAGCATGGGAAGAGCAGTGACAGAGTAATTAGGATGGAAAAGATAATAAATGCAAATTTCAAAGACTGCAGTATTGTGCCAAGAGCCAATTCTATATTATTTAATTAAGGATTTTCCCGAAATTCACATGATAATGCCGTCTCTGTACACTCATCCTTTCTCAGATATTCCATGTTACCCAGAATTGCATGTGAATCAAATTGATATACAGTTAAGTACAAAAATGTTTCCTACATTTGTATGCAACTTTCAAGTTGTCAAAGTATTTTCAAGTGCTTTATCTCATTTCATTCACATAAGTATGTGATGAAGTTTACTGTCCTATTTTATAGATGAGGAAAAGGAAGTATAGAAACGTTCAGTGATTTAGTCTAAATCATCAACTCATAAAACATTAATAGA
This sequence comes from Tursiops truncatus, assembly GCF_011762595.2. NCBI lineage: Eukaryota > Metazoa > Chordata > Mammalia > Artiodactyla > Delphinidae > Tursiops > Tursiops truncatus. Next base: position 58,292,759 of record NC_047039.1, read on the forward strand.
TAATTCTCAGAAGGAACATAATTGTATATAAAAATTTCAACCCAATAATATCTTAAGTACATTTTTATTGATGTTTAACACAGAGAAAAGCAAAAAAAAAAAAATCATAAGCATACAGTGCTAGGAATTTTCACAGAATAAACATGTAGCCAGCATCCTGGTTAACAAGCAAAACATTACCAGCACTTCAGAAGTCACCCTCTCTTTCCTTCCAGTCACCACTTAGAGGAATCAATACTAAGAAAATATTCAAGAAAAGAGACTTTGACATATAAACTGATATGTTCATTGCAAAGTTATTTAATATAATGAAAAGTTTGAACAATTCTAAATGCTCAGTTCCTGGAGAATGGTTAAATAAATCATGATATAGTTACAGACCAGAATAATATTCACATTTGGCCTCCAATTAAAATATAGAAAGTGAAAAGATTGCAGTTCTCACTCTAACAAGAACACACCAGATAAGCTACAAACACATGGCTTTTTTTTTTAACATCTTTATTGGAGTATAATTGCTTTACAATGGTGTGTTAGTTTCTGCTTTATAACAAAGTGTATCAGTTATACATATACATATGTCCCCATATCTCTTCCCTCTTGCGTCTCCCTCCCTACCACCCTCCCTATCCCACCCCTCTAGGTGGTCACAAAGCACTGAGCTGATCTCCCTGTGCTATGCGGCTGCTTCCCACCAGCTATCTGTTTTACATTTGGTAGTGTATATATGTCAATATGACCCAGCAATCCCACTATTGCACATGGTTTTTTGAAACCCATCACAGAGCTGAAAATAGGGGAGAAAAGTTAAATGAATTAAATTCCACAAAGTGATAGTTTTTTCTAGAAAAGACATATGGCTGTTTTCGCCTTTGGCAGAGAGGTCAGGAGGAAGAGGAATCCATCTTAGATGGGAGTGAGGAGACACAAGCTGTGTTTTTAACAAACTTTTAATGGCTGTATGTGAGCTACCATGAAAAATTTAAATCCTGATGAGTACCACCCACAGAGTGAGTCCATACCCACCTACCAACTCTCATCTACCAGCTTTCTCAAAGTCAAAGGATTGACTGATGGTTGAGGGCAGGGAAGTAGAACAGAGATAAATTCTAAATGAGGCATGTAGGACATTTCTCTAGTGGAAGGTAGTGGTTTATTGAAGTCTAGAGACAGACAGGAAAGCTGACAGAAATCCTTCAAGATGCTCCAGGAGGTGACCCAGGCCTTCACCTAGTACACTGAAGCTGTCCTCCTAATGCTAGGGACAGGGCAAGAAAAAGAGAAAGATGTTCCAGAGTTCAGAAAGCCAGGAATGGGGCTGAAGAGCAAAGAGAACTCTCTAGTGACCCAAAAATCTGGTATCTAGGCAGTAAAGCATAGAAATCAATCACAGTTCATAAATTTAGTGACTATCTTCAAAAGCAGAGAAAAGTCTCTAGACTCTCACAGACATTCAGATCTCAGGATCTGATAAGGGGTAAGTTCTAGCTCTGCCCTCAAAACAGTTAAAGTCAATAGAAACCGAGTTTAACTCAAGCTACAGCAAAGCCCAGACCCTGCATAGGTACAGAATAGATTGATTCAGCTTTGCACACTAGAAATCTGACAGAAGAAGTGACATGTCCTTTTCTGGGTAAATATTATTTCATTCAGTCTCTACTTTTCTTTTGCACACAATATCCAGCATATAACCAAAGATTATAAGGCATATAAACAAAGAAAAAAATGTGACTCATGGTTAAGAGAGGAAATAGACAAGAGAAGGAGGTCCCAAAATAACCTGGATTGGAAATATAAGGAAAGAACTTCAAAACAAATATGATTTTTATTTAAAAGAACCTAGGAAGAAATGTGAAAAATAGGCATTAAAAGTCGGGAATTTCAGCAGAGAGATGGAGATCATATAAAAGAACCAAATAGAAATAACAGAAGTGAAAAGGCACTATAACAGAAATGAAGAACTTGCTCTAGGGGCTAAATAGCAGATAGAACACAGCAGAGGAAAGAATCAGTGCACTTGAATACAGGTCCACAGAACTTACCCAAAAGGAAATGCAAAAACAAAGTGAGGGCTGAGCATCCGAGATCTGCTTGACAATATCAAACCACGTAACATAAAGATAATTGCATACATACATAGAAGATGACACAGGACTTACACAGCATAGGAACAGAAACTCACTTCATGGTTCTGAAATGTTTTATCACATCTACGTTGTATAAAACGACTGGGATGGAAGATTTAAAACGAAAACTGGGGCTTCCCTGGTGGCACAGTGGTTGGGAGTCCACCTGCCAACGCAGGGGATGCGGGTTTGTGCCCCAGTCCGGGAGGATCCCACAAACCGCAAAAAAAAAAAAAAAAAAAAAAAAAAAGAGAGAACTATGGGAGAAAGAGTTACCTTGGATAAAATTACTTTTTCATTTGGAAAGAGCAATGCTGCATGGCTCACATTTTCTCCCCACAGGAGAGGTAAATAGAAGGGAGTGCTGCATCCTAGGCTCATAAGAGAGTCTTCAAAAAATTACACAGAAGGATTTTTTAAAGATAAATGTTGATAGGTTTTCATTCCAACTACCCTACCCTTCACCCCCAGTCAAAAGCAAAGGTGGAAGTGTGCCTGCCCCTACCCAAGGGAAAGGGGCCCTGCAGCTTGGGGACACGGTGAACCTATTCCTGACACCTGCATGGAAAGTCCAAAGGGCCAGCAATGGGCTGCCTGGCTGCCTTGTTGGAAGTGAGACAAGGGACCAATTAGGCATCCTATACTCCCAGGACAAAGGACACTGGAGTGCTGCTCTAAAAAATGCAGAGACTTGTTTGAAATAAATGCTGTACAAATCTAAGTCACTGTGATTAGCTCATACTATTCCATAAGGAGTTGTCTTCCTTTAAAGGAGGTGAGCTCTGTGTCTGTCTGATTTGGGGTATGGTCATCACCGAGCAGAATTGGCTATCATTTCCAGTGGCTTCTTTGGGTTGTGGTCAACAAGCTGAGCTGCCCATAAGTGGCATTTGGGAAAGCCACCAGGCAAAATCAGCTGAGGCACAAAGAAGAGTAACAACCATCTTTGAGATTCTATTATTTCCCACATACACTGGAGCCCTGCTACCTATGAGGCACAGTGCCAAATATTTGGGGGGCACATGGACATGGATATTGTTCTCAACAAACAAAAAAATATGTGATCAAATGTAATTAGTACCATGAGGTAAATGCAAGTTCTCTGGTTGTTTAGGAAAAGAAGAGACTATTTAGCTGAGGCTATCTGAGAGATGTGGTGACTGTGGGGATGGGTTGGCAAGGGGGGAACGTGGAGGAAATCAAGAAGGTTTAGTGGAAAAGTTGGTATTTGACCAATCAGAAAGCTGATAGATTAGCAAGAATGCAGTGGCAAAGGGAAAGATATTCCTAGCAGAGAGCAGAGGGAGGCAATATGGCATCTTAGAAAGAGAGTGGGCTGTGGTATCAGACATTTCCAACTTCAAATCCCTTCACCACTGCTTTATACTGTGTGACCTAGACGAATTATCTCACTCCTTTTGATTTCAATTTCATTCTTTGTAACATGGGAGTAACAGCCCTGCTATGGTCTGAACATTTGTGTCCCCCTAAAATTCATATTTTGAAATTCCAAGGCACAATGTGATGATATTTCAGGGGTGGGGTCTTCAGGAGGGTGATGAGGTCATGACTCAGATTAGTGACCTCATAAAAGAAGCTCCAGAGGGCTCCCTTGTCACTTTCTGCCATGTGAGGACACAGTGAGACGTCTACAACCTGGAAGAGGGCTCTCACTTGACCATGCTGGCACCCTGATTTTGAACATCCAAACTGCAAGACTGTAAGAAATAAATTTCTGTTATTTATAAGCTACCCAGACTGTAAGACTGTAATGCTTTGTTATAGCAGCCTGAACAGACTAAGACAAGCCCTAATTCTTATGCCTGGTACATCAGCGCCCAGTGATGGTAGCTGTGGGTGCTGTTAGGCCTGGATAAAGTCACAGATGTGAGGAAATACATAGGTGCATAGAAGGGATCATAAATAATGACAAATAGTAGAGGGGAAAAGGAAATGAAAAACCCAGTTGCATCCAGACCATGGAGCCCACTGAAGGCCTGATGAAATAGAGTTTGGGGCCTTATTTGGTAAGCAATGGAGATACTTCAAGGGTGCTCAGAGGGATCAGAGCTGTGCTTCAGGAGAAGTAATCTATAACTTTTATATTATTGTGCAAGACTGTTTAGCGGCTTCTTATGTAAGATCTAGAATCCAAACTCACTTTCTTACAAAATCAAGACAGATAACACAAACCACTGAAGCAGGCTGGGTGGTACCTGTGCAAACTTAAAAGGAAACATTCCGCCCAAGAGGGGGTGGGCCTCCCCTAGCTCCAAGTCCACTGTTTCCATGTAAGAGCACTGGGACGGGTGGTCAGACTGCTCTGATTTTCAAGACAAACGTGGAGCTTTATGTGACATCTCCTGGTTTTTGTATGCTGTATACATGTTTTTATACATCAGTAATGGATCAAACATACTGATGGGAGTGGTCTACTGGATTTAGACCTATGGCCTGGAGCCTCCTCATATCTGAAAACACTCTTTGATTTACCTTTGCATAATCAAGGTCCAGGAAAAGGCTGTCTTTGTTGTTTTGGTTGTTGGTATTTTCCCAAAACAATGAAGAAATCTGCTCCCCCGAAGGTGTATTCAAATCTACACCTCTAGAGAAACAGAAAAATTGCTGACACCTTCAGAATGGCAGTTTTTTTCCTGCTTCTAGACATCATTTAAAAATAACATCGGACTCTCGGCTCAACCAGAAAACCCTGTTGTAAATTTCCACATTTCATCCTCTGATAATTTGGGGGCCTGAAACTTCATTTTGTGGGTCAGAGTATGTTTTGTTTTTTTTTTTTTTTTTTAGGCTACGGACATGCAGGCTCAGCGGCCACGGCCCATGGGCCCAGCCGCTCCGCAACATGTGGGATCCTCCCAGACCGGGGCACGAACCCGCGCCCCCGGATCGGCAGGCAGACTCTCAACCACTGCGCCACCAGGGAAGCCCCAGAGTATGGTTTTTTATTATTTTACTCTATAGGATTGCTTCTTTGAAGTTTTTAGGAAAGGTTCATCATCAAATGACTTTCAAAATTCTCCAGGATTTCAGAACATGGTCATGTGTTATCAAGGTTTTGTCTCCCTTATGTCCAAGATGGAATAAGAATAGAGCTAGCAGTCACTGAGTGCCAAGCATAAGAAGGAAAATAATAAAGATGAAAGCAGAAATAAATAAAATAGAGAATCAGAAAACAATAGAAAGATTAACAAAACCAAGAGTTAGTTCTTTGAAAAGATAAACAAAATAGACAAACCATTAACTAGAATAAACAAACAAAAGATGGACGAAATAAACAAATTTTTAAATGAAAAAAGAGACTTTACAACTTTTAACACAGAAATACAAAGAATTATAAGAGACTTCCAAAAGCAACAAATTGGACAACTTAGAAGAAATGAATAATTCCTAGAAACATACAACCTACCAGACTGAATCAAAAAGAAATAGAAAATAAGAGCAGACCAATCACAAGCCAGGAGATTGAATTAGCCATCAACAACAAAGAAAAGCCAGAACCAGATGCTTTCACTGGTGAATTCTACCAAACATTTATAGAAGAATTAATACCAATCCTTCTCAAATTCCTCCAAACAGTTGAAGAGGAGGAAATACTCCCAAACTCATTTTCTGAGGCTAGCATTACCCATACCATAGCCAGATAAGGGAACTACAAGAAAAGAAAACCACAGACCAATATCCCTGAGGAATACAGATGCAAAAATTCTCAACAAAATACTAGTAACTGAAATTCAAGAGCACATTAAGAGGATCATATGCCATGAACCATGGGATCCATCCCTGTGATGCAAGGGTGGTTCAACATACACAAATCAATAAATGACATATCGCATTAAAGGACTGAAAGACAAAAAAATCATATGATTATCTTAATAGATGCAGAAAAATCATTTGACAAAATTCGACATGCACTCGTGTTAAAAATTTTCAACAAATTAGGTACAGAAGACACATATTTCAACATAATAAAGGCCATATATGACAAACCCTCAGCTAACATCATATTCAATGGTGAAAGGCTGAAAGCATTTTCTCTAAGATTAGCAACAAGACAATTGTACCCATTCTCACCATTCCTATTCCACATAGTACTGGAAGTCCTACCAGAACAATTAGGCAAGAAAAAGAAATTAATGGCATTTGAATCATGAAGGAAAAAGTAAAATTATCTCTGTTTTCAGATGACATGATATTAATATATACAGAAAATCCTGAAGACTCCACCAAAAAACTCTTAGAACTTATAAGCAAATTCAGTACAGGTGCAGGACACAAAATTCAACATACAATAATCATGTGCATTTGTATACACCAAGAACAAATTTTCTGGAAAAAAAAATAATCCCACCTAAGTAGCGTCAAAAACAATAAAATACTTAATAGTAAATTTAACCAAGGAGGTAAAAGATCTGTGTGCTGAAAACTATGAGACATTAATGAAAGAAACTGAAGAAGACACAAATATTTGGACAGATATCTCATGTTCATAGATTGGAAGACTTAACATTGTTAAAATGTCCATACTACCCAAAGTAACCTACAGATTCAACACAATCCCTATCAAGTTTCCAATAGCATTTTTCATGGACATAGAAAAAACAATGCTAAAATTCATATGGAACCACAAAATACCCCAAATAGGCAAAGCAATTCTGAGAAAGAAGAACAAAGCTGGAGGTACCATGCTTCCTAAATTCAAACTATATTACAAAGCTTTAGTAATCAAAAGAGTATGGTACTGGCATTAAAAACAGACACATAGATCAATGGACTAGAAGAGAGCCCAGAAATAAACCCATGTATATATGGTCAACTAATTCACAACAAAAGAGCCAAAAACATACAATGGGAAAAGGACAGTCTCTTCCATAAATGATGCTAGGAAAACTGTACAGCCACATGCAAAAGGAAGAAACTTGACCACTATCTTATATCATACATAAAAATTAACTCAAAATAGATTAAAGACTTGAATATAAAACCTGGAATCATAATACTCCCAGAAGAAAACATAGGTGGTAAACACTTTGGAATCAGTCTTGGCCACGATTTTTCAAATTTGGCAACAAAAACAAAAATAAACAAGTGAGACTACATCAAATTAAAAAGCTCTGCATGGCACAGAAATATATACACTACCAAAAGTAAAATAAATAGCTAGTGGGAAGCAGTCGCATAGCACAGGGAGATGAGCTCGGTGCTTTGTGACCACCTAGAAGGGTGGGATAGGGAGGGTGGGAGGGAGATGCAAGAGGGAGGAGATATGGGGATATATGTATATGCATAGCTGATTCACTTTATTATAAAGCAGAAACTAACACACCATTGTAAAGCAATTATACTCCAACAAAGATGTTAAAAAATCATAATAATAAAAAAATAAAAAGCTTCTGCACAGCTAAGAAAAAAAAAGATCAACAAAATGAAAAGGCAATCTACTAAATGGAAGAAAATATATGCAAATAATATCTGATAAGGGGTTGATATCATAAATATATAAAGAACTCATACAACTCAATAGCAAAAACCCAAAAAAATAATCCAATTAAAATGTGGGCAGAGGACCTGAACAGACATTTTTCCAAAGAGTATATTCCAATAGCAAATAAGTATATGAGAAGGGTCTCAATATCACTAAACATCAGGGGAATGCAAATCAAACCACAGTAAGATATCACCTCACAACTGTTAGATTGACCATTATCAAAAAGACAGGGGATAACAAGTGCTGGTGAGGATGTAGAGAAAAGGAAACTCCTGTACACTGTTAATAGAAATGTAAATTAGTACAGCTGCTACAGAAAACAGTATAGAGGTTCCTCAAAAAATGAAAACTAGAATACCATATGATTCAGCAAATTCTACTTCTGGGTATATATCCAAAGAAAATAAAGTCACTATCTCAAAAAGATACATACACCCTCATGTTCAGTAACAGCACTAGTTACAATAGTTGAGACATGGAAATAACTTCAGTGTCCACCTACAGATAAATGGATAAAGAAAATGTGGAAGGACGTGCTCTCACTCCCTCTTGCGAGAACACCAGAATCACAACTAGCTGTTGGACAATCATCGACAGGAGGACACTGGAACTCACCAAAAAAGATACCCCACATCCAAAGACAAAGGAGAATCCACAATGAGATAGTAGGAGGGGCGCAATCACAGTAAAATAAAATCCCATAATTGCTGGGTGGGTGATCACAGACTGGAGAACACATATACCACAGAAGTCCACACACTAGAGTGAAGGTTCTGAGCCCCACGTCAGGCTTCCCAACCTGGGGGTCCAGCAACGGGAGGAGGAATTCCTAGAGAATCAGACTTTGAAGGCTAGTGGGATTTGATTGCAGGACTTCGACAGGACTGGGGGAAACAGAGACTCCACTCTTGGAGGGCACACACAAAGTAGTGTGCACATCGGGACCCAGGGGAAGGAGCAGTGACCCCACAGGAGACTGAATCAGACTTAGCTGCTAGTGTTGGAGGGTCTCCTGAAGATGCAGGGGGTGGCTGGGTCTCACTGTGAGGACAAGGACACTGGCAGCAGAAGTTCCCGGAAGTACTCCTTGGCATGAGCCCTCCCAGAGTCTGCCACTGGACCCAGCAAAGAGCTCAGGTAGGCTCCAGTGCTGGGTTGCCTCGGGCCAAACAATCAATAGGGATGGAAGCCAGCCCCACCCATGAGCAGTAAAGCTGATTAAAGTTTTACTGAGCTCTGCCCACCAGAGCAACAGTCAGCTCTACCTACCACCAGTGCTTCCCATCAGGAAACTTGCACAAGCCTCTTAGATAGCCACATCCACCAGAAGGCAGACAGCAGAAGCAAGAAGAAATACAATCCTGCAGCCTGTGGAACAAAAACCACATTCACAGATAGACAAGATGAAAAGGCAGCGGGTTATGTACCAGATAAAGGAAAAAGATAAAACCACAGAAAAACAACTAAGTGAAATGGAGATAGGGAACCTTCCAGAAAAGGAATTCAGAATAATGATAGTGAAGATGATCCAGGACCTCGGAAATAGAATGGAGGCAAAGATCGAGAAGATGCAAGAAATGTTTAACGAAGACCTAGAAGAATTAAAGAACAAACAAACAGAGATGAACAATACAGTAACTAAAATGAAAACTACACTAGAAGGAATCAATAGCAGAATAACTGAGGCAGCGGAACGGATAAGTGACCTGGAGGACAGAATGGTGGAATTCAGTGCTGCGGAATAGAATAAAGAAAAAAGAATGAAAAGAAATAAAGACCGCCTAAGAGTCCTCTGGGACAACATTAAATGCAACAACATTCGCATTATAGGGGTCACAGAAGGAGAAGAGAGAAAGGACCCGAGAAAATATTTGAAGAGATTATAGTCGAAAACTTCCCTAACACGGGAAAGGAAATAGTCACCCAAGTCCAGGAAGTGCAGAGAGTCCCATACAGGATAAACCCAGGGAGAAACATGCATAGACACATAGTAATCAAATTGGCAAAAATTAAAGACAAAGAAAAATTATTGAAAGCAGCAAGGCAAAAATGACAAATAACATACAAGGGAACTCCCATAAGGTTAACAGCTGATTTCTCAGCAGAAACTCTACAAGCCAGAAGGGAGTGGCATGATATACTTAAAGTGATGAAAACGAAGAACCTACAACCAAGATTACTCTACCCAGCAAGGATCTCATTCAGATTCGAGGGAGAAATCAAAAGCTTTGCAGACAAGCAAAAGCTAAGAGAATTCAGCATCACCAAACCAGCTCTACAACAAATGCTAAAGGAACTTCTCTATGTGGGAAACACAAGAGAAGAAAAGGACCTACAAAAACAAACCCAAAACAATTAAGAAAATGGTCATAGGACCATACATATCAATAATTACCTTAATGTGAAAGGATTAAATGCTCCAACCAAAAGATATAGACTGGCTAAATGGATACAAAAACAAGACCCATATGTATGCTGTCTATAAGAGACCCACTTCAGACCTAGGGACATATACAGACTGAAAGTGAGGGGATGGAAAAAGATATTCCATGCAAATGGAAATCCAAAGAAAGCTGGAGTAGCATTACTCATATCAGATAAGATAGACTTTAAAATAAAGAATGTTACAAGAGACAAGGAAGGACACTACATAATGATCAAGGGATCAATCCAAGAAGATATAATGATTATAAAAATATATGCACCCAACATAGGAGCATCTCAATACATAAGGCAACTGCTACCAGCTATAAAAGAGGAAACAGACAGTAACACAATAATAGTGGGGGACTTTAACACCTCACTTACACCAATGGACAGATCATCCAAAATGAAAATAAATAAAGAAACAGAAGCTTTAAATGACACAATAGACCAGATAGATTTAATTGATATTTATAGGGCATTCCATCCAAAACCAGCAGATTACACTTTCTTCTCAAGTGCACACAGAACATTCTCCAGGATAGATCACATCTTGGGTCACAAATCAAGCCTCAGTAAATTTAAGAAAATTGAAATCATATCAGGCATCTTTTCTGACCACAATGGTATGAGATTAGAAACCAATTACAGGGAAAGAAATGTGAGAAACACAAACACATGGAGGCTAAACAATACGTTACTGAACAACCAAGAGATCACTGAAGAAATCAAAGAGGAAATAAAAAAATACCTAGGGACAAATGACAATGAAAACATGACAATCCAAAACCTATGGGATGCAACAAAGGCAGTTCTAAGAGGGAAGTTTATAGCTATACAAGCCTACTCAAGAAACAAGAAAAATCTCAAATCAATCTGACCTTACCTGAAGGAACTAGAGAAAGAAGAACAAACAAAACCCAAAGTTAGCAGAAGGAAAGAAATCATAAAGATCAGAGCAGAAATAAATGAAATAGAAACAAAGAAAACAATAGCAAAGATCAATAAAACTAAAAGCTGGTTCTCTGAGCAGATAAACAAAACTGATACACCTTTAGCCAGACTCATCAAAAAAAAGAGGGAGAAGACTCAAATCAATAAAATCAGAAATGAAACAGCAGAAGTTACAACAGACACCGCAGAAATACAAAGCATCCTAAGAGACTACTACAAGCAACTGTATGCCAATAAAATGGACAACCTGGAAGAAATGGAAAAATTCTTAGAAAGGTATAAGCTTCCAAGACTGAACCCGGAAGAAAGAAAATATGAACAGACGAATCACAAGTAATGAAATTGAAACTGTGATTAAAAATCTTCCAACAAACAAAGTCCAGGACGAGATGGCTTCACAGGTGAATTCTATCAAACGTTTAGAGATGAGCTAACATCCATCGTCTCAAACTCTTCCAAACATTGCGGAGGAAGGAACATTCCCAAACTCATTCTATGAGGCCACCATCACCCTGATACCAAAACCAAAGATACACAAAAAAAGAAAATTACAGACCAATATCACTGATGAATATCGATGCAAAAATCCTCAACAAAATACTAGCAAACAGAATCCAACAGCATATGTAAAGGATCATACACCATGATCAAGTGGGATTTATCCCAGGGATGCAAGGAGTCTTCAATATATGCAAATCAATCAATGTGATACACCATATTAACAAACGGAAGGAGAAAAACCATATGATCATCTCAATAGATGCAGAAAAAGCTTTTGACAATATTCAATGCCGACTTATGATAAAAACTCTCCAGAAAGTGGGCATAGAGGGAACCTACCTCAACATAATAAAGGCAATATACGACAAACCCACAGCAAGCACCATTCTCAATGGTGAAAAACTGAAAGCATTTCCTCGAAGATCAGGAAAAAGACAAGGATGTCCACTCTCACCACTATTATTCCACATAGTTTTGGAAGTCCTAGCCACGGCAATCAGAGAAGAAAAAGAAATAAAAGGAATCCAAATTGGAAAAGAAGTAAAACGGTCACTGTTTCCAGATGACATGATACTATACATAGAGAATCCTAAAGATGCCACCAGAAAACTACTAGAGCTAATCAATGAATTTGGTAAAGTTGCAGGATACAAAATTAATGCACAGAAATCTCTTGCATTCCTATACACTAATGATGAAAAATCTGATAGAGAAATTAAGGAAACACTCCCATTTACTATTGCAACAAAAAGAATAAAATACCTAGGAATAAACCTATCTAGGGAGACAAAAGACCTGTATGCAGAAAACTATGACAGTGATGAAAGAAATTACAGATGATACCAACAGATGGAGAGATATACCATGTCCTTGGATTGGAAGAATCAATATTGTGAAAATGACTATACTACCCAAAGCAATCTACCTGGATTCAATGCAATCCCTATCAAATTACCAATGGCATTTTTTACGGAACCAGAAGAAAAAATCTTAAAATTTCTATGGAGACACAAAAGACCCTGAAGAGCCAAAGCAGTCTTGAGGGAAGAAAAACAGAGCTGGAGGAATCAGACTCCCTGACTTCAGACTATACTACAAAGCTACAGTAATCAAGGTAATATGGTACTGGCACGAAAACAGAAACATAGGTCAATGGAACAACATAGAAAGTCCAGAGATAAACCCACACACCTCTGGTCAACTAATCTATGACAAAGGAGGCAAGGAAATACAGTGGAAAAAAGACAGCCTCTTCAGAAAGTAGTGTTGGGAAAACTGGACAGCTACATGTAAAAGAATGAAATTAGAACACTCCCTAACACCATACACAAAAATAAACTCAAAATGGATTCGAGATCTAAATGTAAGACCAGACACTATAAAACTCTTAGAGGAAAACATAGGAAGAACACTCTTTGACATAAATCACAGCAAGATCTTTTTGGATCCACCTCCTAGAGTAATGGAAATAAAAACAAAAATAAACAAATGGGACCTAATGAAACTTCAAAGCTTTTGCACAGCAAAGGAAATCATAAACAAGATGAAAAGACAACCCTCAGAATGGGAGAAAATATTTGCAAATGAATCAACAAAGGATTAATCTCCAAAATATATAAACAGCTCATGCAGCTCAATATTAGAAAAACAAACAACCCAATCCAAAAATGGGCAGAAGACCTAAATAGACATTTCTCCAAAGAAGACATACAGATGGCGAAGAAGCACATGAAAATCTGCTCAACATCACTAATTATTAGAGAAATGCAAATCAAAACTACAATGGGGTACCACCTCACACCAGTTAGAATCGGCGTCGTCAGAAAATCCACAAACAACAAATGTTGGAGAGGGTGTGGAGAAAAGGGAACCCTCTTGCAGTGTTGGTGGGAATGTAAAGTGATACAGCCACTATGAAGAACAGTATGGAGATTCCTTAAAAAACTAAAAGTAGAATTACCATATGATCCAGCCATCCCATTACTGGGCACATACTCAGAGAAAAGCGTAATTCAAAAAGACACCTGCACCCCAATGTTCATAGCAGCACTATTTACAATAGCCAGGTCATGGAAGCAACCTAAATGCCCATCGACAGACGAATGGATAAAGAAGATGTGGTACATATATACAATGGAATATTATTCAGCCATAAAAAGGAACAAAATTGGGTCATTTGTTGAGATGTGGATGGATCTAGAGACTGTCATACAGAGTGAAGTAAGTCAGAAAGAGAAAAACAAATATCGTATATTAACGCATACATATGGAACCTAGAAAAATGGTACAGATGAGCCAGTTTTCAGGGCAGAAATTGAGACACAGATGTAGAGAACAAATGTATGGACACCAAAGGGGGAAAGCAGCGGGGGGGTGACATGATGAATGGGGCAATTGGGATTGACATGTATACACTGATGTGTATAAAATTGATGACTAATAAGAACCTGCTGTATAAAAAAATTAATTAAATAAAATTAAAATTTTTGAGAAAAAAGAAAATGTGGCACATGGACTATTACTCACCCATTAAAAATGAAATTCTGCAATTTGCAACAACGTGGATGGACCTAGAGTATTATCACCTGAAACTAATATTTTAATAATATTGTAAATCAACTGTACTTCAATAAAAAAAAGAAAATGTGGCATATACATACAATGGATTATTTTTCAGCCATGAGAAAGAAGGGAATCCTGCCATTTGTAACAGTGTGGATGAAACTTGAGGGCATTATGCTAAGTGAAATAAGTCAGACAGAAAGACAAAAACTGTATGAGGGCTTCCCTGGTGGCACAGTGGTTAAGAATCCGCCTGCCAATGCAGGGGACATAGGTTCAAGCCCTGGTCGGGGAAGATCCCGCATGCCTTGGAGCAACTAAGCCCATGCGCCACAACTACTGAGCCTGCGCTCTAGAGCCTGGAAGCCACAAGTACTGAGCCCTCTTGCCACAACTACTGAAGCCTGTGCACCTAGATCCCGTGCTCCGCAACAAGAGAAGCCACTGCAATGAGAAGCCCATGCACCGCAATGAAGAGTAGTCTCCACTCGCCACAACTAGAGAAAGCCCACATGCAGCAAAGAAGACCCAATGCAGCCAAAAGTAAATAAATAAAAAAAAATTTTTTTAAAAATTGAAAAAAAAGTAAACCCGTATATCATTTATATGTGGAATCTAAAAATGCCGAACACATAGAAACGAAGAGTAGAGTGGTGGTTGGGGCTGGCGGAAATGGGGAGATGCTGGTCAAAGGCACAAAGTTATAAAATAAATAAGTTCTGGGGATCTAACGTACAGCATGATTACAGTTTATAATATTGTATCATATACTTGAAAGTTGCTAAGATAGTAAATTTAAAAGTTCTCACCACACAATAATTGTAACTATGTGAGGTAACAGTTGTGTTAACTAACCTCATTGTGGTAATCATTTTGTATTATATACGTATATCAAATCATCACATTGTACATCTCAAGCTTACACAATGTTACATGTCAGTTATATCTCAATATTACATGTCAGTTATATCTCAATAAAGCTAGGGGTAAAAAAGACACAGGTTGCATAGACTACAATCCAGTAACTGGATCTTATAAATTATACTATAAATATTCAAGGAGAAGGGAACAGACCCATGATTCTGAAATAAAGGCTACTTTATGGTTACATGGTCCAAGTCTAGATGGAAGAAAGAAATGGAACTCTGACTCCTGCTGGGAATCAACTGTCCACTTCCCAAGAAGCATACAGATGCAAGCAAGAGTGAAGGTTTTTAAAAAATAGTAACAATAACCAAGGAATAATAAAACTCTGCCTCGTCTTGGCTCTGGTATGTAGATGTGTGGACCAAAATACTACAGACATCATATTATTTCTCTTAAAGAAATTGAGAACTATAATCCTATTATGTCTCAAGAGGCTTTAGGGTCATACACCATCCTGAACACACACATACACAGACACACAGACACACACACACACACACACACTCTCTCTCTCTCTCTCTCTCATTTCATGTACATGGAAGATACCAAAAGCAGAAGACAGGCTGTCAGGGTAAAAGTTCATCTCCCACCCCCAACTTGAGGGATCTAGGACCCAGTCAACGCTTAGGTGCTGTGTTCTGCCCGTTCACCCTATGGGTCTGACCTCTGGTCATCCATTTGTGGATGACGCAGCTCAGGCTGAAAGGCAGGGCCCCAGCTAAAGCATTTATTCCCAGCAGGAGTTACTCTGATGCTGCAGCCCAGCAGTCTTGGTAACTAGTCCTTGGCACATGTCAGTCATCTGAGTTCTCAAAAGAGAGGACAGTATGTTTGATAACTGACCCCTTGGGTCATGACAAGCACAGGTCACACATACTCCACCAGCCCTTCCTATCAAACCCCACTTAACTTTCCCACTGCAATACCCCTAGTAATCACTCTGGTTCACTCAAGATGGTAAGAATGAATTGAAGTTGAATGATGAGGTTGTAATTTGCTCTGAGATCACTAAAAATACACTTGCTACAGGTCAGCTCCAGCTATAACACAAGGGGCTGTGGCCAAAACAGCAAGTGTAGCAATTACTTGGTTCCAAGCCTGCAAAAATAATCAGACTCTGCTGCTCCGCCTTTGGAATTGCAAAGCGGGGACCCTCAGTAAATGCTTGGAATCCTTAAACCCATTGAATGAGAATCAGATCCTGATCCACTGGAGTCTTGAGCATTAGAAATGCTCTAGCTTTAGCGTGTCAGGCAGTAAAAAACTCAGACATGTGGAGACGGAAAGATTTCCAACCCTGATCACCCACTTAAGGATTAGTCAACATATATTTATTGAGCACCCACTAGTGTCAGGCACTATGATGGATGTAAAGATAAAGACAACATATCCTCAATGAGTTGATACTCTAGTAGAAGAGATAAAGCAAATTCATAAAGATTATCATGTAAGGGAGGATATATTTTATATCTTAGGAGAAGTATAAATTGTGAGGTTTTAAAAGATAAATGGAATTTTCATCCACAGAAAAGGGGATGTTCAAGGCAGTGGGCACAACTGAGACAGAGGTGGAAAAGCACAAGGATTTATTTAGACAAATTTGTACCCCATTGGGTGGGGCTAGAGCTGTGTAGGGAAGCTTGAGTTCTCCTAAATGCAGACCTGAGACAAGAATTTGGGTTCATATAGCTTATTTTAGAGCGATTCCAGGAAACTGAAGAGAGGTAGTAAAATCAGCAGAGCAAGGAGGGAAAGCCAAAGAAGGGTGAGTTAATGGTTGCCACTGTGGTAAATGAAACATGGTCCCACTAGACACCAGCTGAAAGACTGTGTAGAACACCGTTCAGAAGTGTCCTCCCAAGGGACAAGGGAGCTGGGGTTGTTACCCAACTCCCATCCATCAGTGGCTGAAGGCTGCTGCTTCAGGGATGTTAACTCCACAGCACTTCCAGCTGAGCAGGCTCCTGCAGCTGGAGAAAGCCCTCAGGCAAGGAGACACAGGGACTTGAGGCAAGAAGCCTTTCTAGTGTCCAGAGAATGTTCTATGGAGCTGCTGGTGACACTCCCAGGTAAGCCACTGACAGCATCTGCTACAGGGAGTAAAACTAAACCACCAAATTATGAGGCAACATCAGAGACCTTGTATTCCATTCATTGGAATTCAAATCAGTAAATACTTGGGGGTTCTAGGCACTCTGAAAGAAAAAAATATGAATTAAATATGGTTCTTCCCTCAGTGGGCATACAGTCCTTAAGTAATGACTCCAATGAGTAGCCACTGAGGATTCATGGGCAGTTGAGTAACCTGATCAGGCCATCAGCCTTGTAGTGGTGAGTGCCATGGACTGGCAAAAAGAGATACGTGTGTGTGTGTGTGTGTGTGTGTGTGTGTGTGTGTGTGAAGTGCAGACTTAAGTAAAAGTTAAAGGACCAAGTAATACTGGCAAGATGTGGCTGCTGATTGGATATAAAAGATGAAGGGTGAAAGAGGATGCAGGAAATTTAGATTTTTAGCCTTGGGGAAATGCTGGTAGCTTAAGCAGAAACCAATCAGAAGAGTGGAAGGTGTGGAGAAGAAATGTTCATTTTCTTCTGCAGTGAACTTGAACAAGATTCTCTCTCACTACCCCCTGTCTCACTTAGCATTCCTGTCACTTCCTCCAGATCTGGGCTCTGGGCTGCTGACAGTTTATAAACAGTTAGAGCCATTTCCAGGCCTTCCGGTCCCACAGAAACAGAGCAGGGGGTCTAAGCCACATCCATTATCGTCAGCTCCCAATAAACAACAGGCTTAAAAAAAAAAAAAAAAAACTGAATAGTCTTTCTTTCCACCAAAGCACAAGCCTGCTCTCACCGGTGGGGCCAATCTGGTCTGCGCAGAACACAGTAAGCTTTCTCCCCAAACGGAGGATAAGACTCAAGCAAGAAAGAACACCTGGCCTATCAGGAGGCTTCCTTCTAAAGTGGTACCACAGGCAGCTCCCAGGTGCGCATCTATCAACATAAAAATACCTCCCGTCCTTGTCAGAACATTTATATCATTCCCTGCTTCTCCTTGAACCACAAATGCGGCTGAAATGATCGAGGGGTTCCCCTATCCTGGCTGAAGTCTCTTGCTGCTGTTCACTTTTTGTTTGTTTGTTTGTTTGGTATAAAAGGGGAGGTACAGAGCTACCCTCCCCCAAGGTTTGGTCAGAAACGCCACCGAGTCACCAGTGGTGTCGGGGTATGGATTCATAGCGACTGTGCTCACTCAACTTTTTCTCTCAAGGAGGGGGGTCTACCCAGCGGATTGTGCCCCGGCTACAGGATCTCCTTGGGAAACCAATCACAGTGCACAGCAGTGGAATACCTAGGATTTCTACCAGGGAGCAGCCACGTAGGGGAGGCCGTAAGGTCAAACCATAATAACACACAACTGCTAACATGTTTTAGAAACTGGGAGTGAAGAGGCTATACTGGAAGGAGATTGGGTAGGGGGGTTTAGCCTGAGGGAATATGGTGGGTTGATGGGACCCCCTCTTTGGGTGCCAAAGGGATCCTGAACCCTACTTAGGGTTCCCTGTCGTAAAGCAAACTGGCCAAACTCAGCTTCCAACTGTACTTTCTCCACAAGCAGCTTAAATTCCTGTTGGGACAGTCGTGATCAGAGCTAAGAGTGCCACCTACAGACACTTTAGTGCTAAATATTTATTAGAAAATCTGAAGAAAGCCATTCACAATCAGTTGTGCAAGATCCTAAGTAGATCTTGAAGTACCATCCATAAGGAGGGGTGTGTGTGTGTGTGTGTGTGTGTGTGTGTGTGTGTGTGTGTGTGTGTGTGTGTGTGTGTGTGTGTGTGTGTGTGTGTGTGTGTTGGGTAAGGGTGGAGGCAATAAGCCAGGAAAAGTAATAAAAAAAAGAAAACTGAGACTCTGGGCCTGAGCGTGACTGGAAGGATGCTGGTGACATAAACAGACAGGGGGACTTTGGAAGAGGGCTTTAGGAGAGAGGATGACTTCATCCCTCACCCTCTTCTCGCCCCCCCACACATGCTGAGTCCAGCCCCCCAGCGCGACGCACTCTCACCTCTCCCTCTTTCTGCCAGCATTTCAGACACTTCCTTGAGGTCTGGACTCTGAGCTCCTGGCAATTGTGACAGGTAGTTACAGAACTGCTACCTCCATGTTTCTTACGGATTTACCGAGACTTCCAGTACTTTAGAAAAGTGACGTGATAGATGGTCCCCTCCCCTGCTTATCACTGGTGGCACTGTCCTCACCACTACCATTCCATCTCCACCACCCCTATCTCTGCCAACAAGCAGCTACTAATTTTCTCAAGATTTGGGATACATGAAATTTGTCCTTTTTGTAGAGAAACATCGAACATCAAATATTAAAACATCAGGGTCGAGGGGCTTCCCTGGTGGCGCAGTGGTTGAGAGTCCGCCTGCCGATGCAGGGGACATGGTTTCATGCCCTGGTCTGGGAGGATCCCACATGCCGCGGAGCGGCTGGGCCCGTGAGCCATGGCCACTGAGCCTGCGTGTCCGGAGCCTGTGCTCCACAACGGGAGAGGCCACAGCAGTGAGAGGCCCGCGTACCGCAAAAAAAAAAAAAAAAAAAAAAAAAACCACAAACAAAACAAAACAAAACATCAGGGTCTTAATATATGTTTTTCCTCTAGATATTTTAAAGAGTTAGCATTTAATTCAGAGGAATAAAACTCTAATAGTAGGTTGGGACTGATAGAGAAGCTATTTTGGAGCATGGATCCTCCTATAAATCTTCAAATTACATCATATTAAACTTGCCGATATGTGTTTAGTTTGATCACAAATACTAACACTTGCCCTTTTATGTAGTATAATGAGAACCGTCAGGCAGAAGTGAGTGCAAAACTCAGCTCTGCCACCTTTCAAGCTCTGTGACATTGGGCAAGTCACTGAACTGACCTAAGCCTCAGTATACTAATCTATAAAATAAGAAAAAAAACCAAAAAACAAAAAAGACCCTCCCTCACAGAGTGAGTTACAAACTTAAATGTTACAACATCCTTAACACAAATCCAGCGCCTCACACAACAGGGATGATGATCAGTATTTCTGAGCCAGCTTGCCTAGTGGATTTCACTATATTCCAACATAGCCTCTTCTAACATATCTCAGGTCTATTTCCCCTTATTAACAGAAGGTCATTACATTAATTAAACACTTTCTCATGCTTGTCAGTGACATCTTAATTTAAAGCCAAGCTCTCCCCCACTTCAAATGGCTTCTTGTAAAACAAACCAGAGGAAATCATACTCCTCTGATCACAGGACCACAATGCAGCAGGGACCAGCTTTTCTTAATGAAAAGTACCAAGACAGTGCATAAAAGGAAAAATATTTGCCAGAAACGCCACAAGAGGGGCTACGGGGAAAGTGAGTTATAATCATGCAGTTGATTCTTTTTCCCTTTTTTTTCTCCTGGGAGGAGAGTTCTTTTTCCTGGCCCCCAATACAATGACACCACAGTAGACAGATGTATATTTTTAGAAGAGCTGTATTATTGTTGCCCTAGGACATGGGCTGCTTTTAATCATCCAAGTCATGCCTAGGTGATGGGCCTAACACAATAGGGAGGCAACAACTAGACAAATAGGCCATTTCCTGAAATGTGCAGGAACATAAACAGGGAGATTATCCAAAATTCCATCACTGTGTACAATACTTATCTTCTTGAGTCAGGAATGAGGGGACAACCACATTGTATTTCCCACTGAACTGATCCTTTGTTTCCCTCCCTCCACCCCTTTCAAAATCTAAATTAGAGTGATTTCCTCCCTCAATGAAATCAGAGCCATTCATCTTGGTATATCTAGATATGAGGGATGACGTGGGAGAGGAAAGGAAGGGTGAGAAAATTCATGTTGAATCCTCATAAGCTGACTCACAGAGTAAGCAGGTAAAACCAAGCTGAGGGTGAAAGGAGGAAGCATCCGTTTCACCCTCTCCTGACTCAGAGCTGAAGCTCATTTTTCGGATCATGCAAGCGTGACCGCTAAGAGCCAAGTGTAACCCTCACTCTTCTTAAAGACCTTTACCTTCCGCCTTTTATGGGAAGTCGTGGTCAGGGGAGATGAGGGTGGAGCCACCAAAGCTGATTTAAAGGAGCAGGAGAGGTTTGATCAGAGAGTCACCGCCCAGAATGGTGGCACGCTGCTTTTATAGCCACGAGACTGTGGCGTCGTGGCAGCCAACACAAAGCACCCCCAACATAGCCTCTCGGTATCTCCAGATAGGGCCAGTGGGGAAAAGGAAGGGAAAGGAGGAATTTTATAGCTTGCCAGTGCAATCTGGGATTTCCAAAAAGTTTAAGACTAAAATTAACCCACTCTGAAATCAACAATAATTTCATAGGCACACAGTCTCCAGCTAGGGTTCCAAATACTCATTTGCTGAGTACTGAGCTTGCATTGCCCTGTGGGAACAGTATTAGTCACTGTGGTTAGTATCGGGCTCAGGCTCAAGAGGCAGGACCAGCAGCAAGACTCCACTGCTCTCTAACTGGGATGCTCCCTGCACCCACAGGACCAAGCCATGACGCACCAGCAACTCCACGGTCCCAGATACACAAAGGTGTCTTCCTGGAATCAGTTGTACTTGATGATGAGTCATTTTAAACGTAACTCGTAGATGAGTGTATGGAGTAGAAGGCTAAATCCACATGAACCTTTAAAATAAAACCCAGATGTGCACAGAAACTGTTAAAAGCAGTTAACCCTGTGACTACTTTATATAAATTTGCATTGTTTGAGTTGCTTTTTTCCAACAAGCATGTCTACAAATATTTGGGAAAAAATACTCTTTTAAATCAATAAAGCATAGAGTCCTTAAGAAATCTCTCACTGAGGGCTTCCCTGGTGGCGCAGTGGTTGAGAGTCCGCCTGCCGATGCAGGGGACGCGGGTTCGTGCCCCGGTCCGGGAAGATCCCACATGCCGTGGAGCGGCTGCGCCCCGTGAGTCATGGCCGCTGAGCCTGCGTGTCCGGAGCCTGTTGCTCTGCAACAGGAGAGGCCACAACAGTGAGAGGCCCACGTATCGCAAAAACAAAAAAAAAAGGAATCTCTCACTGGGCGAATTCAGGCTGTGTCCCCAGACACAGCTGATTCACCAATGCTCCTCCATCAGAGGCCTCTCCATGGACAAGCCTGAGAAACACAGAGATACAAATATCCCTGGGCTGAACCTGAAACTCAGAACACCTGCATTCAAGGCCCAGCTTCACCACGACACCATGCGATACAAAGGTAAGCTAAGGATGTTCCTCATCTGTAAAATGGGGATGGTAGTATTAGCATACAGTGTTGTTACTGAAGTCAGATAAAGTACTCTACACAAAAGCATTCCAAAACCACAGTTCTGTACAATATGGGATACTTTGTGACTCCAGGCACTTTATGGATTAAGAACTTCCTGGGTTAACCTGTGAACCTAAGCATTATTTGTAGCATGGTTTCCATGCAGGGCACACTATGTTAGAGTACCGGGGACCACATCTCCCTCTCCCTGTCTCTTCCCTCCTCCAGCCACTCTGCCTCCTTTCCCAGATAAGCTATGAGGGTGGCCAGCCATGGACAGAGGGAAGCCACATTATGAATAGCTTTCTTTTCCCCACTTCAGACCCAACAGCCACTGATAAACTTTTAGGATCAAAAAGAGAATATATTGTTTCAAAGGACACTTCTGACCCCCTAGGGCCCCACGATGAAGCCATTACTCCTTCAATTTAACACCTGCAATGGGCATTCATGTGTCACGTGTCTACAAGTCACTACACAAGAAGTTCTGAAGAAAACAGAAGCTAAAACAACAGAAATGGAAATCTTTTCCACTGAAGTGTGTCGATGCCCTGAGTCATGCCAGGGAATTCTCCACAGGCCACTCAGGTCTGCATCCCAGGATGAATGAAGACTGTACAGTCTTCCTGAAGGAGCTCAGCTTTGAGGATTGAGTTTTCAAAGTGCACAAGTAAGGGCACTCTGCAGTGAGCATACAAGAGGAAAAAGAAGTGGTAAAAGTAAACAACCCCCAAACTAAAAAGAAAATAGTTGTTTCTGTCTCAAGGAAAGCTTTTTCGAAAACTGGAGGCTAGAGCCTTTGAAGGGGTCTATTGTAAAGGATGGGAATGTCGCCAGTGTATCTGGTTCAAACCCGCCATTAGGAAGGGCTGGGTGCAGATAATCTCCCCTTAGGCCAAAGAAAATCACAGAGCCTTTTAATTTTTTGGCTTTTAATCCTCAGACGGGTTGTAGGCTAATTGAAAAATGCTTGGACGAGAGCATCTAGAAGCAAAGGGATCAATGTCATAGCTGTTAAATTCATTCAAAAGAGAGTAAAGACACTACTTCCTGACCACATCTGCACATGGCCACAGACACAGCCCTTCTGTCAAATGAACACTCCTGGATTAGGTACCTGCTACGTGTGAAACACGGGGAAGGTGCTCTGGGAACCGAAATGAGACTAGATAACCCCTGAGATCTGCCTGCTCACTATCTATTGCGAAAGCAAATCCCTACAGAAATAGCTTTGCAGAAGGAAGTCTATGCTAAGCATTATCAAACCATGCTATGGAAATATAGAGGAGACAGACATTCATTCCGAGAGAAGATCTGAGAGAGCAACTTGAAGGATACCTATTTTAAGATGATAAAATGAAAGGTTAACATATGTTGATGGAATTGCAGAGGTTAGTAATTTGGTAACTAAAACAGTATAATTGGTCAGAATGCCCAATCACAAAGAAAAAAGAAAAGAGAAGGGAAGAAGGAGGGAAGAAAATAAATCAACAAAACATGCTTGCACCAATTATTTGCATCATCCTTACTTTTCAAGGATTGCCCTAGTTTCCCTTATGTTACTAGTTAATTTAGACAGAGGGAGTTTATTTGATGCTGTTGGTTGCCTCTCCAACATTTTTCCTTCAGGTGGCCTTGAGCTTTAAGACAGGCCGGCCCCATCCAGGGGTGGATTCTGATTGGTGCAGCCTTCCATAGTAGCCTCAGCCCTCCTCCTGCCAGTGGTTTGTTCAGGAATGAGCATGTGAAACAATTCTGGCCAGTCCCACTGCAGGGCTTGAAGTCTCCTTAATTTTCAAAAGGGAACCAAGGAAGAGACCATTTTTTTCCTCTCTCTCTGGATACTGTCTGGTCTGGATGTGGTACCTGGAGCTGCTGGCAGAGTGGGGAACAGTAGGAGGCTGACTCGTAATGATTGCACCACTGAACTAACCAGCCCTGGAATCCCTGCCGCTTCACTTCATGCTGTGTGAGAAAATACATGTCCTCACTGCTTCAGTCAGCTGCTTCACATTTCTGTTGCTTGTACTGAGGGAATCCTAATACAAGGCATACGAGGAGGTACCATATCTTTGCTCTGCTCTGGCTGGGAAATAGGCACAGACATGGACACTTTGGAGACGGATCATTGTCATCGGGTTTTGCATGAGATAATGCAGTAAAGCCTTCCTATAAAACTCACTGAGGCTCATATCTGGTTCTGATCAGAGTCCCCTATGCTCCTCTCCACAGGCTCTCCACGTAGTTTATCTGCTGGGTCAGGGCTCTGGTGGGCTCTCACACTGGATTCAGCTCGTCCTGAGATTAGACAGGAAGAGCCACCACGCGGGAGAAGTTAGAGGACAAAGTGGGTTTGGAGGTGTGAGAATTATCACACAGGCTGAAAAAAGAAGACATGGTGCCCAAAGCACTAACCTTTCCCAGCAATGCCTCCTCCCTACATATGGCATGTAAACACCCAGCATATCTTAAACTCCTCCAGCACTTCCTATTTCCAAAGCACTTGGAAAGATTATTTCCCATATATTTGATCCTTAAGAAAACATCATGAAGTAGGTAGAACAGGTATCTCTACCTCCATTTAATAGATATGCAAACTAAAAGGTAAGCTTTGAAAAGCTACACAGTTGATATTGATGGGCCCCAGACTTCGGCTTTCACTCCCTAAAATGACCAGGAACCTAAGAATATAAATATGAATATACTTAAATACACATATTTATATGATTAAATATGAACATATTATTTTATAAATATACTTATTATTAATAAATTATATCTATTTGAATACAAATCACAGAGGATTCAAGCCATGGGGAGCTCTTACATGATAATAGGAAGGATAATATTAGGGTAGATACATTAAAACAAAATGTGAGAGATGTAAAAAAAAATTTTTAGGGTAATTTTGAGGAAAGAGTTTCACTCTCAGATCTTCTGATTTGCAATGCAAGGAATTTTTACCATGCCATACTCAATAAACTTTTTTTTGGGGGGGCATCGAAGATGGAGGCAGTACCCCTTGGGCTGAGTCTTAAAAGGAGAAGTAGAAGTGAGACAGGGAAGCTGAGAGGCAGGGAGGAAACCCCAGGCCGAGAGAACACTCTATGCTACCAAGACTAAAGAGGCATTAATCAGCTTGGTGCAGGGGAACTTCAAGTGGCTTCATGTCACTGGAGCACTAGATGCAGCAAATGCCAAGGACAAAGCACAAAAGAAAAGCACAACAAAAACCACCATCTGCCAAAGCTTCCTGCCCTCCATGGAGGTCTCTGAAAGCCAGGCTGAGGAGCTTGGGTTTTCTGTGGTCTTCAAACTTTTCCTACTCATATAACACGTAAAAAAACTGAAAAACTATGTGCCTAATGTTTACAACCTACTTTGAATTGCACTGAAAAAAAACAAAATGGATTGATGAATGCATAGATGGATGGCCAAATATGTGGTAAGGCAAATATATTAAAAGGTTTATAGAATCTAAGTGGAACACATATGGGTATTCACTGTATAATTCTTTACCTTCTTTATATATTTAAATTTTTTCAAAATAAAAATGTTAGGAGAGAAAAAACTATGTTACTCCTTACAGATATTTAATTTTTTTTCTATCGTAGATTTACCTCTTTTTTTTACATAAAAGGACATAGAAAATGTTAAACATTTTATAAAATGAAATTAGATGAGAATTGGTTGTTATGAAGCAAATATTGTATTTTATGATTTGATAGATTTTAAATACCCTGTTGATAAAGCACACTGAATCTGAGAGAAATCATGTAAAATAGTCATCTTTGGTTTTTTACAATTATCTTGAAAAATGTGACAGTCTCCGAAGCATTCCAGTTACATTCAAAAGAATTGGCATCATTAACCTTTTACTGTTTGGGCTGTTCTGAATTTAGACCAACCCAATACCAGCCAAATCCAAGCTCCACTCTTAACAGAGAAATGTATAAGATGGGATAAATAGGGAGCTCAATGGGATCAAGGTGTAGGGATTAATCATTAAAGCAAGTTTCTCTAAAAACCAATATTTCAATTTATCCCATTGTTTGATATACAGAGGTTTTTATATCCGAGGGTAATGCCACCAAAATAAGATTTAGGATGGTTGAAAAGCCAAACTTTCTTTTGTAAGAGGTAGATGAATCTTGTGATTGCAGGCTCATTTGGATATTAAAGGCCTGGAAATTGATTTCTTAAAATTTACTCACACACATGCCAAGGGACTCACTCCTCGGCAAGTCTTTGCGTAGCCCAGTTTGGAGACTATTCTCTAAGTGAGAAGTCATCACCTGTAAGATGTTCTGAGAAAGGACAGGATCAGTTTTAGCCCTTGACCCTGGAAGACAGATTTATGGGGCTCCAGAGTGGATGGCTCAGGGATACTACCTAGGAAGCTACTGCAGTCCTCTGGATGTGAAACAGGAGAGAGATTTTACAGCAGGAACTGGGGAAAGAATTTGAGAAATACTTTGAAGAGGCAATACTCAGCTGCATTGATGACTGCCCAGATGCAGGGAGAAAAGGAAAGAGAAAGTCAAGAGTGACCATTTGACACATAATGGTAAGGAATAAATATACTCAATAGAAATTTAACACGTGTGCAGCCTTCTGAGGATAACACATTACATTATAAACATTTCTGCAACATTTGATTTTAGCTTTTTTCAGTTATATTAAAATGTGACTGTTCAACCTAAATGCAGTCCCTCAGTGCTATGGCCTCCCCATTTCCATCTCAAGGGACCACACATCCAAGAGCTGACTGGGTCACGGGGGTGCCTGCTTGGTCCCAAGCTGCAGTCAGGGCAATTGAAAGAATGTGGAATGAGGGTTAGTGAGAGCAGAGTCTAGGTCCAACTCTGTCTCTACTCCCTCCTGTGTGACTTCAGACAAATCGCTTAACTTCTCTGACCTATGTTTATAACATGTGGAAAGCAGAAGACATCAACAAGGTAATCTGCAAAGTCCCTTGCCTCCCTAATCTTATTATAAGGATCGAAAATCTATTGACTCTGGACAGGCCAACTACATCAGAGTAGAGAGAGTTAAGTTGAGTGAAGAACTTGACAGATCATGAAGATGAATTAGCTGCAGGGAGAGTCAGTAGGTGTGAACTGCTACAGGCTTGGGGGCTTTCTGCAGCACCTGGAGGAAGACGGTGCTAATGATACTATGGGGACAAAATCGCTGATAGTTATTAAGCAGCAGGCAATGGAAAACCCAAATTTACACTAATGTAATCTGAATCGGTGCCAATATCAGCCTGATGAAGGTCCTCGGCGGGTGGGTGACAGCACTCTGAGAAGCCGAAAATGACAGCTAATAATAAGCACGAATTCAAACTAATATATGCATTTCTCATTTTTTCTTTAAAAAAAGACCCCACTCTATTAGCAAGTGCTTCTTCCCAGCTAAAGGAAAGTGTTAATTATTTCCAATCCTCTACAAACAGACGGGCCCATCTTCTTATTAAGCAAGTGAAAGAAAGACAGAGCATTGGTACAGGTCTTTCACATTCTCTACCTGAGCTCACGTTCTGACCCCGAGGGAGTTACTGAGACAGAGCAAATGGAAGGCTGGTTATGAAATGGGAGGGAAACGTAGGCACAGAGCCAGTAAACTGAGGCTGGGATCCCAGACACCCGAAGAACAGTTCAACTAGGATTGTCCCTCTTGGTAAAGAATCCATGAACCCGGAGTACAATAGCCAGATAGACCAACGCCCTGACTCTACTGGGGGCAGCACTCTCACTTTTTCAAGACCTGTGATCTCAGTTTAGCAAAGTTCTGTGCTCTCCAACCTTAGCAGTTGTGTTTCCAACCAGAACGCACGTGACTTTGCTTGGGAAACAGACAAGAACTAGATTTCTCTAAGTGAATTTTGCTTTTATTATTCCCATTTCCCCCACCTAGAGCCCTTGGGGCCAGTATGGACACCATTCCTCACACCCCACGTTCCACTGTCTACCTAGAATGTTTCCTCCTTCCAGCCCAAGACCCCCTGACTAAACCAAGTCCGTCCTTCAAATCTCACTTTTTCTTTGACACCACCAGGACTGGTTTCATTTCTAAGCTCCTTTTATTCCTATAGACCATGATTAGTAATCCAGACCTTGATTTTCCCAATTTTTTTCATTCTTAACCAAACAATTTCAAAACTGTTTACATTCTCGTAGCTGAGGGACGTCTGCTACCCTTTTTTTAACCTCCTGTAATCAATTCAAAGGACAGTTTGAGGGTCTTGTGGACACTCTGTAACACCTGATTGGCTGATGGAGGATGTCTCAGCCACCTGTTTCCCAGGATTCAGAAGTGCAGGACGTCCCTCCCATCCTCCCCATGTGTAAGTAGCCCCAGAAACCGAAGTAACTTTCCCCAGCATCCAGGTATCCTGCCACCATGCCTGGCACTGCCCTAGCGTGGTCCTCCCCTCCCAGCTTCTTACAACTCACAAAGTCTCTCAGAGGCTCCTCCTGTGACAGCGTGGGGGGGAGGTGGAATGTCATGGAGGAAGAAGAGGAAAGAGATGGTGACTGAGACTAAGGAGACTAAGACATCTGCCCACTGTGGAATGAGAAAGCGTGAGTCCTGCAGGGTGGTAACAGCCTGCAAGGCAGCCGGAAATGTGCCTGTGCATTAAGGCATACCTTGACAGGAGGAGAGATCACAGTTTGAACACTACAAAAATGGAAAAGTAGAAGAGATCAAAACTCAAGCATCAGGAATTGAAGCATAGTCACACCAGAAAACCCAGGAACTAGAACATGCCTAATCCTCGGTCATCTCTAGTGAAGCCACTTTAAAGGCACCACAGTTGGGCTTCCCTGGTGGCGCAGTGGTTGAGAGTCCGCCTGCCGATTCAGGGGACACGGGTTCGTGCCCCGGTCTGGGAGGATCCCACATGCCGTGGAGTGGCTGGGCCCGTGAGCCATGGCCGCTGAGCCTGCGCGTCCGGAGCCTGTGCTCCGCAACGGGAGAGGCTGTAACAGTGAGAGGCCCATGTACCGCAAAAAAAATTTTTTTAATTTAAAAAAAAATTTTAAAAAGAAGCACCACAGTATGATAGAGTGGGGGGTGGGTGAGGAAAATTTCCCAGAACTTTATGTCATTCAGTGAGGTCATCTAAAAATGTGCGCTCTTCAGTGATTAAATACGCAGACACAATCTTGCATCAGCAATGTCTCCGAAGTATGTGTGGGGAAAAGAACACAGCCCATCTATTATAACAGATACTCTCCTGGATATGATGATGCACAGCATGTAAAGCTGGGTACTCATATAACTCATAACAACATAGTAGCCAACACGTATATGAAGCCAACCTCAACCATCTATGTAGCTACCATGTACCAGAAACTGTTGTAAGTCATTTACAAATATTAACTCTCACACCAACCCTATTATTATCCCCACTTTACAGATGAGGAATCTTAAGACACAAGCAAATTAAATCTCCTTCCTAAGGTCACCCAGCTGCTAAACGGTGGAACTGAGATTTGAACCCAGTGTGTCTGGCTCTTCAGTCCTTGGTCTTATCTGTTTTCTTCCCCATCCCTATGTGGTTTTGTCTTTTTAAGCTGGAGAGATGACAAGCAATAGCCGGGGTTCATCTACTTCCCCCCAACCAATACCTTCCATCCAGAGCCTCGTTCCCTGATCTTCCCAGCCTGGAACTCCTTAAGCAGCCCTACTGTCCACCCTCAGAAAGCAAAATCTGAACAAAGATACATTTACAGGTTTATTGGTATAGTGCATAAAAATGATCTAGAACATTCTTACCAACTCTCTCTCTCTCCCTGTGTCTCTTTTTCTAACCCATCGTTACTGCTGCTAGAGGTTCTCTTACTGACAATGAGAGAACACATTGCTCCTTCCTTCTTCTTGGTCACCAGCTGGCATGGCTCTCCCTCCCCACGCCTCCCCCCTACCCAGGGGCACATCCTATGAGCAGTGCCTCTCTCCGTGGACCTGCTGCCTGGACTGCCACAGTCTCTCAGCAACTCAGAAAAGCAAAGATCCCCTTCCTGGCTGACACCTCGCAAACTCAGTATCTGCTTGTTGATCTGCTGACCACGCAAAAGTAAGTGAAAATTTCAAAGTTTTCCAGAACTCCCTCGATTTCAAATGCTTTGTCACGTATACAAATTGGGAGATTTATAATTATACATGTACAACATATAAATATTTATATACATGTATATATTACTATATATGCATAATATATAATTATATAATGTATAATACCTATTAATTTTCCTAAATAGATAGTATGAAAATACCATTTTTCCTAACGTTTGATAATCAACAGAAGAATCCTCCGAGACTCTGGGAGTTTCAGGAGGGCAATGGCTTCACTTCACCACTGAGAATTTTCTGGACTTCCACAAACTGACAGCTTCCTTCACTCTTCCTTTCCCATCTTTTCCTCCTCATATTCACAATCCTCCTTCCTTCCATCCTTCCTCCCTCCCTCCCCCCAACTAGAGGCAGTCAGAGCTGACTGGTGTCCTCCTGGGTTACTCTCCCTCACCTTACATACTGCCTCACTTCAGCTGCAAAAATAGCCACTGAGTCTATGTCATCTACTCCGTTTAAACATGAAATAGACTCTATTGGATTGGGGGTAAAAATATGCTTTTGAAGAAGGAGTCAGTGGAGGCCCATATTTACAGGACATTTATTGCTGCCGCTTTATGGAGAAAATTAGTCTTTTATGCTTTCGGTAATGATTCCCCAGGCCCTCTTTTCACGCGGCATGCTCATACATTCCTCGTTTTTACAGCAGGGCAAAAATGTGCTAAAGCATGTTCTTCCTCACCAGCATCATCTGGTAGAGGATGGAGAGTCGTCCTGGGAAGAAGACAGCGTGCTCATCAGGGCCAAAATCCAGCAGGCCACTGGGCCCTCTCTGTACACTTCTTCCAGGGGTGGGGGAAGTGCTGTGTAACTGAGGGACACATCTGGAGAGCACACACTTCTTAGAAAAATAGCTGGCTCTTTAAAGAAGAGAAGCCCAGCATCGGACAGGGAAAGCCTGCTCTGGCTCTCTGGGACTTTGCTAAAGTTGAATGATGCTGGCCAGATGCTGCTTGAAGAGGGTCCCCTCAAGCAGGGCATCTGACCTCAGTATATCCTGTCCCCAAATGAGTTAGAAATAACTGCTTCAAAACCTGGAGAAGGCTCTACAGATTGTGTTGCCCTCCTAGGATGTGCTTTGCAGGACCAGAGGACTTCCTGGTTCCATGCCCAGTGGCCTGCGGCTCCCTTTCCACCTGGTTCAGCACTACTGCCAGGGCAACTTCTACCACCTCTCCCTGACTTAGTCATTTTAGATTCCCCAAAACATGACTCAAAGACACCAGCAAGGGAAAATAAAAACAAGGTTGCTTCATGCTTAAAAGCAAGTTAATTCCCATTTACTGAAAAGCAGGAGGCTACTGAATTCTTATTATGTCAACCTGTGCTTTCAGGCTAATATACTTAATACTAATGCCACAAATGTGGCAGGTGGTGTTGCCTAAGAATCAGCTCATTTCAGAGAACATTCTAATCGTGCAGCAGTCTCACTAAACTGTAGATTTGGATTCAGAGGGTCTGAGGTGAGATGAATGTTTCTGCATTTCCAACAAGCTCCCCGGAGCACCCCAGGATCCTAGTGCAGGAGTCCCACTTTGAGTAGGGTTGTCTTAGGTCAAGTACTTTGCCTTTGGAGTTAGACAGATTCAACCTTGAATTCAGTTACTTACTACCCTCAGGATACTAGGTAAATTCTTTAAGTTCTGAGCCTGTTTTTTCTCATGAAAAGTAAAGGAAATTGCAATACTTGTTCACCCTTCTTCCCGTAGGTGATGTACATTTCAGATGAAAAGATACATGAAGGAGCTCTGGAAGCTCTAAAATGCTTATACAAAAATGTTAGTTACTACTATTGACTCCTTTCAACAATACTATTTTATATTCTGAGTTACTCCCTGATTTTGCCTAGTGACAGAAAGAAATGCCTTTTGCAACATATTGCAGAGACAGCATAGATGATGAAGAAGTTCCAAAAGGCTGTTTTGCTTCCATTGCCCCCTCAAAGGCCAGTGATAGGACAGGCTGAGACAAATCACCTGTCCTGTTTTTAGAGAATTCTGGGGGAGGGAGAGTCTACTACATTTCTTTGTAGGCTGTTTAACCTCAAGTAGAAGGAAGCATTTCTTGGTTAACTACTAGGTCTACATGATCCCTATAACTGGTTGATTAATAAAGTCATCCGTTGTGTCTTGACTTGGTAAACATCATGGTAGGTAGACGGGTTGCATTTTTTCTAATCTCATTTGATACATGCTGTTCAATTAAATAGAAAAAGCATGGGCTTTAGGGTCACATATATCAAGTTTAAATCTAGAGCCTACAGCTTATAATTGCGTTGACCCTAAACAAATTGCTTGACCTGAGTCTCAATTTGCTCATTTGTAAAATGGGACTAAATGTTCACATCACCTAGTATTATGGGGAGTACTTGAAGAAATAATATGTAAAGTTCCTGAATCATAAAATATGGTCAGTATATATTAGATTTCTCCCCTTTGCTCTGATTCTGTACCAGAAGACAAAGAGCAAATTATCGCCTTATAAATGTATTAAAAATTAGCCAAAGTATAAAATACTTTCTATGTACCTAAAACTTCAGTAAGCACCTTAAAGGGATTTTCTCATCTTATCCTCACACAGGCCTTTCACTATTATTATTCCCACGTTAGAGATGGGAAATCTGTGTGGTAGAGAAGTATCTTAGTCCACCCCCACAGCTGGTGGCAATGCCAGGATATAACGTCTGGAGGAAGCTAACTCTAAGACCCTTACCTTTACTTATGCACCGCTGACTCCCATCCTCCCCCTGAAACTAACCCTTCCCAGGGAGGCAGCTCACAACTCACTGTCAGCCTTCTCCTCCTCCCCCTCTCAGGACAGCTCTTATGTTACTGTCTGGCATGCAAGCTGGTGCAAAAGACATTATATTTTGGAATTGATCCCACAGAGTACTGTCTGCCATTAGTACAGCTTTGTGAAAGACCCACAGGCCAAGGGACATTGCCACAGGGAAAACAAAATGACAGATCTGGAAAGCAGGGAAATGACAGTATATCAATATCACCTTGCATCCCTCCATAAATATTGCATTAAATATACATATATATACACACACACGTACATATATATCTTGTGTGTGTGCTTTTTTTTTTTTTTTTTGCGGTACGCGGGCCTCTCACTGTCGTGGCCTCTCCTGTTGCGGAGCACAGGCTCTGGACGCACAGGCTCAGCGGCCATGGCTCATGGGCCTAGCCGCTCCACGGCATGTGAGATCTTCCCAGACCGGGGCACGAACCCGTGTCCCCTGCATCGGTAGGCGGACTCTCAACCACTGCACCACCAGGGAAGCCCTGTGTGTGTGCTTTTTAATTGAATAGATGAAAGACCAAATTGAAGGAAAACTTTTAACTACAGTCATCCCTCAGTATCTGTGGGAGATTGGCTCCAGGAGCCCACACGAATACCAAAATCTGTGGATGCTCAATTCCCACATATAAAATGTCGAAGTACAATGAATTCAGTCAGCCCTCCGAATCCCTGGGTTCCACATCTAAGGATTCAACCAACTATGGATCGAACACTAGTAGGAACTTTTGATCAGCCCATTGGTTGAATCTGCGGATGCAAAACCTGCAGATACAGAAAGTGGACTGTACAGTTCTTAAAACACAATGACTAGTCTCAGGCCATCTTTTTTTATATAAATTTATTTTATTTAGTTTTCTATTTTTGGCTGCATTGGGTCTTCGTTGCTGTGCGCGGGCTTTCTCTGGTTATGGCGAGTAGGGGCTATGTTTCGTTGCGGTGCCTGGGCTTCTCATTGCAGTGGCTTCTCTTCTTGTGGAGCACGGGCTCTAGGTGCCCTAGGGGATTTGTGTTTAAACAATACATCTCAGAACTCTTTAGATCTTCCTTCTTCCTACAAGGACGACTTCACCCTAACTTTTCTCAAGTGACATTTAAGAAGAAGAAAGGTGAAAGTTTTTAACAAAGGTAAATTTTTACCATGATATGGATGGAGAAACCACTGGAGATAATAGATTAATTTGATATCATGGAGGTCTCAAAACTATGTGAGAAGCAGCTCAGGGACTGGTGGCCAGGTCCCCAGACTCAGAATTCCAATTTTTGACTGACTGATGAGTTGGCGGATTGACTGTTTACACTAAAATTTACTGAGAGTTGACCATGCATCATGTACTGAATTAAGCACTTAACATCTTCTACTTAATTTAATCCTTCATAAATGTTATGAGCTAAGGGTTGTTATTATCCCAATTTACAGATGAGGAAACCAAATGTCAGAGCAATTAGGTACTTGCTCAAGGTATAGCTAATAAGATCGCCTAGCTCTGACTGAGTCTGAAGGTTTAGCTTTTAGCCACTCTCTGACAACAGCCCTTAGACTTTCTATTTTTTACTTTCCTCTCTTTTCTTAAGCTTATATAAGACTATAACACTCACATATGCATGCATGCATGTATAAACACACACCCCCAGATAATAGTCACAGTCACTGATTCAGGCTCAAAATAACACATGGTGTTTTTAATTTCACTCTCACCCCTGTCCTGTTCCTAGAAGTGGTATATGATTACTTTCTACTACCCCCCTCAACTCCAGGAATGCACCAACAGAGAAACATGAGTTGAATCAAGGGGTTGCTTAAACAAATTCTAAGATTGTTACTTTTGTGACTTTGACACATCGAAGCTAAATCCTGTACAACCCATTTAAAGCCAACACAGACCCCCCCCCCACCTCACTTATCCCTATGTTATCCCTGCTTCCCTTCTTCATTTGCCCCCCTCTGTACTATGACTCACTGTGCTATAAAAATGCTAGTCTGGGACTTGAGAAGACCTGAAGTGAAGTCCTGGTCCTACTATCATGATGCCATCTGTACATGTGAGCAGTTCACTCACACTTTCTGGATCTCTGTCTTCATCTCTAAAATGGAGAGATAAATTCCAGACTAGCTTATAGCAAAGGATGGTACCTAAAATGTAGTGAAACAGAAGATATGGATACGCTCTGAAAAGTCTAAGGGTTGTACAATAATAAGCTACCTAGGATTTATTAAGCCCTTATTATGTGCCAAGTACTACACTAAGACATTGGAATCAAATTTCTTATTTAATCCTCCCAAAGTCACTGTGAGGCAGAAAGCACTACAGGCAAGGAAGCTGAAGGCCAGAGCATTCAAGTACATTTCCCAGGACCACACAGCTAGAAAACTAGAATGCAAGTCTATGTTCCTTATACTGCATGGTACTTCTTTCAGAAGGGACTGTGCGAGTGTGTCTCCATTTCTACTGCTTTGCGTTTGTCCTAAAGTAAGGCTAGTTCGTGTAGAGGTTAGGGGCGGGGCTTGCAGTACACAGTGGTTCTCAATCCTCCATGCCCATTGGAAGCACCTGGAGAGCTTTAAATAACACTGACAACTGGGTCCCCCCTGAGAGGTTCTAATTTGATTGGTTTAGGGAGACTCCTGGGCATCAAGCTTTTTAAAAGCTCCCAGGCGACTTCAATGTGCAACCAGAATGGTAAACCACTGCCCAACACCATCAAAGCCCTACAAAGAAAGAAGTTCCCCACGTGCTCAGATCTGGGCTCTGAATGTTCCCTTCCCAAGTGGGAAGCAAGGGGGAGGGTGGGGTGGGAGAAGGGAGAAGTGGCTGAGAATTGATGGAATCCAATATTCACTGCTGCATTCTGAATGGCAACTTTCCTGGCAGATACATTACCAATCATGTCCCAGCCATAAAACATAGAGCTCTCATTTCCTCAGCAGCCTTATATACTCTGAGTGCTTTTCGGCATTATTAACGTGCATGATCAAAATAGATAGGGAGGCTGAAAGCCAGGGAAAACCTCTCTACATCTTCTGAATTGCAAAGCCACACAGGGAGAAAGAAGTCAGCCTGTGTGCGAGCATTCTTGCTTGAATCAGATGAACCCAGAGCCTGGACAAGTTCACTTGGTGTACATAATAGGTTCAGGAGGGTTGTGGATTTAGAGAAATAAATGTATCACAATTAGACTCATGGCCATTAGTATAACAGCATGCCTATTTGAACAGTGTTCCACATAAATGAGGCTGTCTCAGCTTCTCTTAGGCACATTTCTATGCAAACACTAGGATATGTAGAGGAAACATGGCTCATTCATTCAGGGCTGCCCAGCATCTAAGCTCCCCCTTCTATTTGGGCAAATCACAGAATTGACAGGAGACACATTTCACTTCCTGTTGGGGAAGTCAAAGAAAGACAGACAGTCCCTCTTTCCTCCCAGGAGGCTAGAGTGTGACCATGTGACTTGGCATAGCCAATCAGCTGCCCCCATCCCATGCTCCCACACATCTTTAAAAGAAAAGAGTGCGATCAGTCAGAGATTTTTTATGTTGGCTGTAGTAGATTAGAGGATCTAGAAGCAGGGAAGCAATCCAGCAGCATGATGAATGTCCACTGACTGTGGTACCAGCAGCATTGGAGAGCCCCTAGCTGACAAACAGGATCCCACCCCCCAGCCATGACCATACCTCAGCCACACCTTGATCACTACCTGACCTGTTCCAACCTTCCTAGATTCCATGAGCTCCCACATGCCTTCCAAGAAATTCTTCTTTTCCTTAATTTAACCACAGTGGGCTTTGGCTATTTCCAACCAAGAACTCTATTGGTACAGGG
Organism: Tursiops truncatus; assembly: GCF_011762595.2. Lineage (NCBI taxonomy): Eukaryota > Metazoa > Chordata > Mammalia > Artiodactyla > Delphinidae > Tursiops > Tursiops truncatus. The sequence continues at coordinate 58,329,857 of NC_047039.1, forward strand.
TAACATAAGGGGATCTAATTACTGCTCCTTTAACTACTGGTTATCCAGAAGTTACCCACATGACCCTAAACCCTACAGATGTTTACAACATGGCAATGTCTAACTACAAACCCTTCTCTAGCTCTTAATCCCTCACTTGCAAAATTCAACTCTATGCAATTAAATTCTGTATTCTTTTCCCCCATTGTGAGAATTTTGGATACAGCACACGTCAGTGGTGAGTCATGTTAAGTGATGATTTAAGGATTAAGGGTTAATTTCCTTGTGTGAAGAATGGGAATAAAAATAGCGTTCAGCCTCACTCAGAGGTCATAAGAGGGGCTAAGTTAAGTAGCATGAAGCAGGCTGCTGAAGTACCAAAATCTAGTATTCCATTTCTGACTGATCATCCTAAACCCTGTATCTATCACGTTCGGTCTTTGAGTGCAGTACTCAAGTGTACCACATCCAAAATTATCTCTAAACATTTTTGTCTGACATCTTTTCTGCGGGTGGGGAAATAAAGTGTTTTGATCTGAAAGATCTTTTCTTGGTAACTGAATTGAGGGTGGGATAGGAAAAGAAATCCAAACCTCATTCTTCAGCCTTCTGCTGTACCATATAAGTGTGTCAAGCTGCATTTCAGATTAGGAGTCCATGGGAAAGATGATCATAGATCAGCCAAGGTGCTAACATAAATGTCACCAAAGGGACCAAATAGGGAGGATGCAAAATCACCTAAACTAGTAAGTTTCAAGTTAAAGACCATCTACTTCCTGTCCACAGTCCCTGATGATCTCTCCCAGACTCCTTACTGTCTCTACTCATCATCCACATGTAACAAATGGCTCCTGACTTGAAATACAGTACAGTTGAAAAAAACGTAGGGTTTGTAATCCAATAGACCTAGGTTTGAAGACTGCTTCTACTGCTGTGAGCACTATAATGACCTTGAGCAAATTCCTTAACCCTCTCCAAGTCTTAGTTTCTTCTTCTGTAAAATGTATACATAAAATTATATAGAGTGCCTAGCACAGTGCTTGACATATAGTTAGTGAAAATGGTTGACCTCATCTAGATAGGGTAATTGAAGAGGCTTGAGGAATAACGACATGTATTCATTTATTCAAGACACATTTATTTTCTGTTCACCATGTGTAAGATTTTTACAGATAGATATAGATATACAAAGATAGATACACACACACACTTACGTACACACACACACACACATATGCACACACAAAGATAAATAAAATCTAGAATCTGACCTCAGAAAACAGCTGATGACTGAAACACTGGCTAGAGTTTATAATCAACAGAAATATATCTGATACAAGTCCTGCTTTTCCCCATCTCCTCAGAAAAAAATCTCTATACAAGTCCCCACCCCCCCCCAAAAAAAAACACCCAAATCCTCTCCTAAAGATCCAATAATGGCTATTTTTCTACTTGCACTACAAGATTCAGCCTAATAATCCCCTTCTCTATATTATGTCTTCTTATACACCCCCTCCCTACCCCCAGGCAGGAGTATGCTACTAATGTTTAACAACTGGCTCTCTGCAGGAGGAAAAGCCCCAATTTGCAGTGTTTGCCAATTTATGTAGGGTGAATACTCCCACCATGGCTGATTTTAAGCTACCAACATGACATCACTGAACACAGTTTGGAAGAGATATGCATAGTCAGTTCTACAAGCTGAAGAGCTGGTGGCAATACACCACAGTGGTCCCATGTAAAATCAACCTTTCTTTTCATTGTGCCCTGTTACACTTGGCCCTGCTCTACCTAATGTAGTCATCTGTTTCTATGTCTGTCCCACTTGATTCCAATAAACTGTAAGCTCCTTGATGGCAGAAACTTTACCAGTACTTTATTGTTAACAGCTCCAGCACTTGACACACTCCCTGGCCCAGAGTAGGTCCTCAGTGAATGCTTTTTGAGTGAGTGATGTCACAGGAAGCTTTCTATCCCCTTTGGCACTCCTGCCCTCTTTGAGAGAGAATAAACTGGTCTTATTAAGTTCACGAGGCTTGTCCTCGAATTCCTAAACTCCTCTCTAGTTTCCCAGTGTCCTTCCTCTCTCTTCCCCTTTCCCATCACGAAGTACCACCAAGAAAAATTCTAGTAGCAGTCATTTACACCTCAAAATGAATTAAATGTCTTGTTTTCACAAGAGTGCCATGGCTTAGCTCTCCCTGGGCAATGATTCGTTGACCTTAATTAAGGTAATTTCAATGACAGCAAGCAGGAGTAAAAATTCGAAGGCAGCCACTTACCTTGTATGTATGTGGAAACAGCTTTACAGAAATCTCTCTCATGAAAATGACATTTCAGTATTTACAAATATTCTCAGGCAGCAAAAGCTTGTGACACTTCAAAATCCACTGTGTTTTAACCTAAACTAAGGCACATTGACCATTCACTAAATTCACCTGTCCATCCTGAAACACACAAGCCCGGGAAGTCATCAATTCAACAGACTCCCTTTTTTTTTTTTTAAAGGCTTGATATCTACCAACTCCACAAGGGTCTCGAAACTCCTGTTTTAACCATCTCATCCCAAAACCAAACTGCCCTCAAGCATGTATCATTTCATGTAAGAACTGTGTCCCTGGCAAACGATAAAAATCAAATCAGATATTAAGCGCTGAGAGACATCATTTTTAAAGGAACCCTGGTAATAATAACAACAAAGATGATGAACATTCCAACTGCTTACTATGTGCCAGTCACTAAGCAAACTGCTTTATGTAAATTTATTCCTTGACCACCTTCCACAGAGGAAACCACTGATGATATAAAAAATCACTACTTAAATTTCTCTGTAACTTCGAGTTTTTTTCATTTTGGACTTTCCTCAAGTAATGCTGTCATTTCAGAGCTCTGGTGCAGGTAGACTGCGAGCACGCAAGCTTTTGTGTATTTATGGAAGATATATTTGCACACTCTGCTCTTCAACTAGCAAGAGCCGGGCCAAGCCCTAGGAAGCATTAATTTAAGGCATGACATGAAATCATATCCACATGACTGGATTATCTCATAGGCAATCACATTTGTTTCCGTATTTATTTAATTAAAAGCACAACTATATTTATAATGGCAGCCTGTGCCTTCTAAGATCCATAGCCTTATTTCCTTCTGGAAGCACTCACTGAAGAAGAAATTTAAGTACTTGTCCTCAGAGTCAAATATATCCTATTTTCATTAGAGGTTCCTGAGCACATAGACATTCACCATAACCTTATTGATAATTGCACTTGATTAACCACAAACTAAACTGGAAGGAGGGCTGAACGCTTTTTATTAATTAACATAGTCAAGTCAAGGAAAACAGCCTACACGAGGGATAACTTGTATAAAAATAATTGACTCATTAATCTTAACCATATGAACATGTACGCATTAGCAAGGTCAGTTGCCAGAAAGGATTCAAACCGGAATAGCACATTCGCGCAAGTATGATTTTGCAGTTATTTCATTTGGACTAGCGTGGAATTCCTTAGAACAGTGAAGGTTTTCAGAGGGACACAGTTACACACAAGGCAAAAGTTTCATAATGGCAGTCTGGGCTTCACGTTTTCAAGTTGTCAGAGCATTGTGGGGGAAAGCCACATTCCGATTTTTATTCCAGCACATAGGTAGCATTTGCACCCCAAAAGCAATCCCCTGGGCGCTTGCTTCCTCATGCTGTGATGCTGTACATATAACCACCAAGTACACCTCAATAGCAGCACAAGTGTGCATGCCAGGGGCTGTGAGCCAGACAGACGTTGCATCCTGGAGACTATAACTGGTCGGGAAGGGGATTCTCTGGGTATTGGGAGCACTTCAGCCTGAAAAGCAGTTATTTAAAATAATAACCAAAGGAAGTACTTCCTCACCCAGCAGGTGGTAAACATGTGGAACATGTTACTCCCAAAGAGTTGAACAAGCCAAGAAATGTAAATAGGTTCAAGAAGGGTTTGAAAAATCGCGGATGCCCAATCTCTTACCGGTCGTTGAAGGGAGGTTCGAGGTGTCTGGATGCATTCCCAACTTTTGAAGTTGCAGAGGCAGCTGCCACACTCCTTTACAAAACAACCCTGACTCCAGCCTGTTCAAAGGAAATATGTGGTGGAGTGAGCCAATAGATTAACCCAATGTGGCATGTTCTGAGGAGCCCATAGACAGAGGTATCAGAGAATCTGGGCTCTTGCCCTGGCCTGGCTTAAGAACTGTGCGATGGCAGAAAAGTCTTGAAACCTCCATGAACCCATCTGTGAAATAAGCTTGATGATATCCCTCCTCCCGATGTCACAACAAAACAACAGTGTTATTTTGAGAATCGAATGAGAAAATGCTTTCTAAACTGTAAAGTGCTGTGCACACCTAAAGGTAGCACTTTTTATAATCCAAATAATCCTGTATGCTTCCTGGGCAAATCCTAGGAGTGCCACATCCAAAAGAAACAAAAATCAATCCTGAAAAAAAGCGTAGATGATTACAACATAACTAATGGCTAAAGGATTCTCTTTTCCTCTCCATAGTCCCACAATCTACTCATCACCAGAGCTCCTCCAAATCTGCTCTCTCCATCTCCACCAGGCTCCAGACTGCCTCGCCCTGTCCCTGTCCAAACTCTCTTTTTGAGCTTTATTTGGAAAACCAGTTTGGGTTCTCTTCCCATCACCCATTATCCTCATCAGCAAAACAAAATCCGGGGTCTGAACAAATTAACAGAAGTGTATCATACCTGAGAATATTTATGTTAATTTTTTGCCCCTCAAAATTATTTCCAGCCTTAGAATGAAGTGATATATTATAAATGTTCAGTGTTTCATGTGAGAGGCGTGTCCTTCAGGATTATGTTTAAAAGGCAAACGTCCCAAATCCACAAACACTCTCAAGTGCCTGTTGGTCTGTAGACACTGCAGTAATGGCAGGGGCTGGGGAAATCCATGTCGCCTTAGAAAGGCTGCAGTCCCTGGGGATCACCTAAGCCGACACTACCATGTCAGTGAGGTCACATTCGACCTCACTATCATGTCTGTGCCCCTACCATGACTTGCTAGCGTGAAGCTGTTTATCCAGCTACTCTGACCTTCCTCTGATCACACTGTAGTGAGTATTCTAATTCAGTGGCTTTGGACTAAAAAGAGTCAGTGTTTGAGTCTTAGTTCTGCCACTTAAAAGCTGTGGGACCTTGGACAAGTCACTTATCCTCCATGGACTACTGCTTTCTTGTCTATCAAGCAGAGATTTAAAACATACATACCTCCCATTGGGACTAAACGACATAATGCGTGTAAAGCGCACGAATGCTGGGCCTGGCATGCATTAAGTACACAATAAATGACAAATGTGACTCTCACAGATCCTCTGAGGTTCACATAGATCTATAGGTGCCACAGAACGTGCAAGTACGATGCATGAAAACACCAGCTGCTACCACTTGGCATAGCGTCAGCTCCATTCACACAGGAGATAACTAACTACCCAGCGAACAATCAAATAGTGGACTCATTCTCCCAGCGTTCCACCTCAGCTGGCTGTTCAAGATACTAGAAAACTGCTTTCGCTCCAGAGGAGACCATACCCTGCATGTTCCCCTGGAGTCACTGTGGCAGGTGGCGTTTGAATTGTCTTCCACAAACCGTTGTTCCCTTCAAGGATCATTGCTTGTCTAAGCCACGTATTATTTCCTTAATATTCTGGCATGGTCTCCCTCTGATTGCTACAGGCCCCCCTGTAAGCAGATCACTCTGGGCCTATTAAATACTGTATTTGCTTAACAGCCAAAGAGTCGCTGTGTAAACATGCTGTGAAAAGGGATATTTTCAATGAGCAGCGTTAGAGGTCAGTGCTTAGAGAGTCTCATTATTTTGAGAGAAGCCCATGACTCTCTCGCCCACATCCCTCACATTCCAGGGAGGGTGGAAAGATGTCGCCACAGATACCCACCAGGGGATCCTTTTACCCAAACCACACAACACTTAGGTCTTGCAGAAACTAAGTTTTTGCCTTCATTATCTGAGTAACTCAGGAATTATCATTTACTTTTCTCCAAGAGAAAAATAATTATTCTCATTGTAGCCAGTATTGTAAAATGTCTCATGAAACCAAAGACCATTTTTCTTACAGGAGCAATCAGATGGGGTGTAAGGAAACAGCAGGGGAGTGGGGATTAATTTCAGTATCTCACAGCCATTTATATTGATTTTTCCCAAGTTTGTACAAAAGAAAAGATTTCCCAGCTGAGCTGAGATCAAAAGTGGTGCATTTAACAGGATCCTGAGGATCCAGAAAGCCATCTTGTTTAAATACCTTTAAGAATCTACACTATGATTCTTTAAACCTTCTGTCTACAAGAGGGCAGTTTATCCAGGGAGGTGGGATGTAAGGGAAGCTTTCTAAAAAGCAACACTAGGAAGCCCTGTAAGACATTTCAGGGAATCAATGTACAATTGCTACAACTAACAAGTCAGGCACTTCCTGTTTCTCTCCTCCCTTTGCTGCAAGCTTCACAGCCACCAGGAAGGAAGTGGGAGACCTACTCCACAAGGCACAGGGTGAACGCGGAGCACTAGGCCTCATGGGGGCGGAGGCGGGGGGTGGGCTGCAACCTAAACTCATGGAGAGCAGTTCCATTTTGAGAGGTTGGATTATCAAAGAAGACAATTTCAGAGTGCTGCCAGGATAACAATGAAAATGGTTTAAAGAAGTTTATTAATCTTAACACTTGCAGCTGGAACATCAGAAAACCTCATGATGCCTTAATCAAGAAATAGCATCAACATCAAAGGATCACAGGGGAAATGGGGAAGAAGATATGACAGATCTAAGTGGTTAAACTTCCACAAGCATTCAGTAACTCTGTACCACACGTAAGACACTGTATTAGGTACTTGGAGGTAGAAGAATACAAAGGGGAAGACGGCATTAAGACCTGTAACAAAAAGAGTGCAAGTGGAGAGAGGACAGCTATGAGGGTGGAAGAAATTGAGACCTACGTAACAGACTCGTTAACAAATTTGTTAACAGAGGTATAAAAAGTCTTGGTGGACTACTGGAAGATATCACAGAGGGGGATGAAACTCAAGTTGGGTTTTGAAGGAAGATCAGGAAGAAAGGGAAAATGGCAGAGGTGGTTGTGTAGTTTCTATACTGGTTGCCTGGGTAGATAGTGATGCCATTGACCAGGATGAAGCAACATAGGGGAGCAACTCTGGGAGGCAAGGAAGTTCAACCTGAGTTCCCTCATTTCATCCATATGATGATATCCAAGAGATATTTGGAAAATCAGGTCTAGATATTGAGAAACTTGGTTTGCACTCTTTCTCAGATGCTGTGTGTGTGTATAGACCAGTAATACAATGTGCAGATTTGTTGGCCGGGCCCACATAATGCAGGTGACTTGCACACTTTTGCTTCTTGCAGGCCAAGCCTTGTACGGCCACAGCCTTCACTCACTATCCTCTGATTTAACGTGGGGAAATTTCACATAAAAGACCATGTCTAGGGACTTCCCTGGTGGCACAGTAGTTAAGAATCCACCTGCCAATGCACGGGACACGGGTTCGAGCCCTAGTCCGGGAAGATCCCACATGCCGCGGAGCAACTAAGCCCGTGCGCCACAACTACTGAGCCTGCACTCTAGAGCCTGAGAGCCACAGCTACTGAGCTCACATGCCCCAACTACTGAAGCCCATATGCCTAGAGCCCGTGCTCAACAACAAGGGAAGCCACCACAATGAGAACCCCACACATCGCAATGAAGAGTAGCCCCCGTGCGCCACAACTAGAGAAAGCCCGCACGCAGCAACGAAGACCCAAAGCAGCCAAAAATAAATAAATAAATTTATTATTATTTTTTAAAAAAGACCATGTCTGCCATTCCAGAATTGTGGCAGGAAAAACTATCAAGATAATTTTTTTATTGTATTGGCTTCTCTAATAGGCTTGAAAAAAACTGAGAAGGTAATTCCACCCCCACTTCCTAAAAGGCCAACCTGCTCTGAGTCTGTCATCTAAGTCTTGAGAGAACAGGGGGCTTTTGCCATGGTTTTAGTGGAGAGAGTCACTGTGAAGTCTTCTTAATGGCCTGTATTACAAGGAAGAAACACCCAACACATGGGCAAGGGTTGAAGTTTTACAGCAACTTTGTGGAATAAAAACAATGAAGGTCCCTTCCAGGACTGAGGACCCTCCAGCAACCATAGCAATTCCTGGAGGGCTTCTATGAATCCAGTGAAAGATGGGAGGAGCCACCAAAGAGACCCAATTTTAGCAAGTGAGGATAAGTGCGAAACGTGAACATATTCTGTACATTATAAAATGCTATTCAAATAGAAGGCATTATTACTAAAATGCCCAATGCCTTCTCCCCATGAGAAACTGCTCTCAGGAAAGTTTCTTATTTCACACAAAGTGGATAGAAGCTAGTGCACAGACCCCTCAGCTTTTGTGCCTTATTAAAGAAATTTCTGGTATGAACGAACAGGTGAAAATGTGACTGGGTAAGTAAATGTCTGTGTGTGTGCACACGTACGTGGTAATGTGTAAAGGACAGTTGGTGAATCCACTGTGAGTCTCACTGATTGACAGCATAATAGTGAAGCCAGTCATGGAGGAACACACAGGCACAGAAACAGGCAGGACCTGCTGTGTTCAAGCTCAAGTTACTATGCAGTCTCCACTTATTATTTCACAATAACATGACATACATAGACCCGGAACAACAGCAACTACTACAGGTAGACTATGTGTGTGTACACATATATTCATATATTATAAAAATTACATAATTATTTAATATAATAATTTTTTCCATTCTGTTTCAGGTCTTCTGATAAGGGTCTTGAAATTCTTATCCTAAATTAATTTGATTGTAAGTGGGCAGGGTGTGGTTGTGGGGGATGAATGTGTGTGTGTGTGTGTGTGTGTGCGCGCGTGCACGTGCACACACGTGTGAGTGAGACAGAGAGATCCGTGTCAGTGTTTCCCTAATGGCTCTAATGTTTCACATTCTTCATTTTGCCTTTAGGATACTATGTGAATTGTAGGTGGTACTTCTGCTTTCAAAGTCCTTTTCCTGCTGGTTCTATTTTCATAGGGAGATTGATGGAGAGGGTCCTTCGATAGTTATGGGCTTCCTACAAACACATAGTATCCTAAAAGGAAAATGAGGAACCTGAAATGTACAGCTGTTACGGAAGTATAGAACACAAATCTCTCTCTCTTACACACACACACACACACTCATCCCCCCACCCCTACCCACTTACAATCAAAGTGGATTTAGGACAAGAACTCCAGGACCCTTATCAGAAGACCTGAAACAAAATGGAAAAAGTAGGTCACCCTACTGCTTGCAGCACTCCCCGGAGAGCTCCGTGCCTTCCAACAGCAAGCATGTCTGCTTCTATTTCTGCTCTTCCTTCAGGAGGCCCCTCAGGGCTTGGCTGCTCTGTTCCAAGAGTACCCAACCCAGGGCGCTCTGGCAACTTGCTCCAGTTTCTATATTAGACTCAGCAATTGTGTATTGATAGGCTTTCTCCCAAATCCATTTTCCATCATTAAGAGCCTGATATTGGCAGCGAGAAGAATCTCCCACCCTGGTTCCCTCTCCCTGCCAAGACCCATCCATTCAGTATTTACACTGAAACAGACAAGAGAAATGATTACAAAATTTGCAAACTTTAGGATGAGTTAGGTATCCATATAGGGAAAAGGGCATTAACCTTTTCTTTTCGTACAACCTCATCTTGAGTTTGAGAAAGCTTCCTCTGAGTTTGGGGCCTTACAATAAAGCCAAACAACTGTTCCTGTCTCTCTAAAGAAAGACATCCTACCTTAAGGACAAAATAAAACACACCTCTTGGCTAAAGAGGGATCATTTACCTTCATGCAGGAATATCTGATCTCATACGTTATTCTGCACTTAAGGCTTTGTTCAAGTCTAATTTTATACCAGTCAGCCTGCCTGTCCATCAACAGTGTGTGGGCGTGGGGAGGTTGTGGGGGGAGGGGGGTTGCGAAGCTTGGCTCAGAGGCTAGCCTGGACAGGGACAGGCAAAGGATGACAGCAAAACAGATAATGGAACAGACTGCCAGGCTGAAAGAAAGGGAGCCCTTGGCAGGAGAAGAGGGGGAAACCCTGTGGCTGAGACCAGGCAGCCACCTTCCGACAAACTGTCCAGGGAACCAGCCACACGTGGAGTAAAGGGCGGCTTTTAAGGGGCCCAGCAGCTGATTTCAAGTTTAAATATTCACTGAACAAACAGTCATAGGAAAGGACTTCAGGGTCACAGTAAGCCAAAAAGATCAACCTATCTTCCCTTCCTTCCTTCCTTCCTTCCTCTTCGTCCTTCCTGTCCATCCTTCCTTCCTGTCTCAAATGAGTAGAAGCTCCCCCACTGAGAAAAGGAAGAGTTGAGCTGGTGTCAGGAAAGTATCTGGGCTCCATGCACGAGCTCAACATATCACAGCCCCAACTTCGGAGCTGCGCTTTACTACTGTTGCTGTTGTTTAATCTTACGTCTGGCACCAGAATCTATGAGACTAGAGCAGGAAGCAAAGTCTATGAACTCTCTGGGATCCTGTCCTAAATTTTGCTTTTCAGACAGGTGAGGAGCAATTGGCCAGTTTCAATATGTCACGTGCCAGGCTCCTTGGGACTTCCCCGTAAAAGTGAATCATGGGGGCTTCCCCGGTGGTGAGAGGTCCGCGTACCGCAAAAAAAAAAAAAAAAAAAGTGAATCAAGGACTTCTCAGGCCTCTGAAGGTGGTGACAGTGGGAGCTGGGTGGATTCTGGCCGGGCCTGGCAGGTCAGCTATTTTGCTTCCACATGTCTCTTTCACGTGACAATTCATTTGATCCTCATGGCAATCCTCAGAAATATATAATATGATGGTTTGCAATTCCATCTTGTGTATCAGGAAACTGAGACTATGGGAGATTAAGATTTTGCCCATGAATCAGCATAATCATGACAAAACCTGAATCCCTTGGCACTAAAGACTGTGCTTCTTGCCCTATACCCTACTTCCATTCTCAGTAAGAATGGAAGCACGAAGGACAGCACTGTATATTGTGCAGAAAATTCAATTTAAATTGATTACATGTCTGAAGAGCTATACGCCTGCCTGATGATAATTTGCCTTCTCTTCTGTACTCTCTAAGCAGTAATTTATGGGCCTCAGAAAGCTGACTTACACAACTGAGCAACTAAAAATCCTGCAATTAATTTTATACCTGGGCCACGCTTTCTGCATTTCCACTCTTGTCTGGTTCTGATTTTCTACATCCTGTTCCAAAAGTGGGACTCATTCAAAACCAGGCACCTTCTTTGTAGCTCCCCACTTTCAACCACCTTCAGAGGCCTGAGAAATCCTTGTTCCATTACTGCTGGAAGTCCCAGGGAGCCTGGCACACCGTCTGACAGATTGAAACTCGACAGCTGCCCCCAGCCCTCCAAAAGGCAAAATTGAGGGCAGAATCCCAGAAAGTTTACAGACTTTGCTTCCTGCTCTCGCTTCATAGATTCTGCTCCCGGATATAAGATTAAGCAATGGCAGAAATTCCAGGGCTCTGAAAATATACTGTCAACTGGGATGACAGAAAACAGATGCGTGGAGCTTGGTTTCTTACAGTGTCTGGTGAAGGAGTTAAAGATTTTAACAAGGGATGGGAGTGGGGAGGACGAGTGGAAGAAATAGAGGTAAAGGCCAGGAACCAGCTGCCTTGAAACCTTGGTCTGGAAGCAATAGTTAGAGAAGCATGGTGATATCATATTCCTTTGTCTCTATTAAAAAGCAGTAAACTTTAACAGTCTAAGGAAAAGATTATACAGAATATTCTTTTTGACTGGCACCAGGTAGACTGTACTGTTGTGCTTATAACTGACTTGGAATTGAGAAAACCTGAATTTTTACCTTGTTATAACTGCTCTGAACAGATAGGACGAAATCTGGGTTCAAGTGCTAAAGTTTTCTGTCGAACAGGGTAATGGAAGAAATGCAGTATTTATTTTTGTTTTTTTTGCAGTACGCGGGCCTCTCACTGTTGTGGCGTCTCCCGTTGCGGAGCACAGGCTCCGGACTCACAGGCTCAGTGGCCATGGCTCACGGGCCCAGCCGCTCCGCGGCATGTGGGATCTTCCCAGACCGGGGCACGAACCCGTGTCCCCTGCATCGGCAGGCGGACTCTCAACCACTGCGCCACCAGGGAAGCCCAGTATTTATTTTTAAAACACAAATTCACCCAGCCTTATCTGTCTGAGGTTATAGTGACAATGACAACTCACGTGTCATAGGCTCCTGACTCCACTTTTTACTACAGGACCACAGTTCTTCACGAAATAATGCCTTATTATCTCCTTTATTTCTGGGAGTCCCCCAAGGAAGGCCTTACATGTGCTAACAAATCAGTCCACTCTTCCCAGGCACCTCTATCACCTGTGCCTCCACACCAGAGCCCTCGAGATGCTAAACCCTGGCCTGTGGTGACTGAGGGAAAAGATGACACTCACCCCTCTGCCATGGGAGACCCACTCAGATGAGCCTGAGAACAGTATCGCCCGGCTCTTCTGCTTTTTGGTGTTTTAAGAGGAATAACTGCCATATTTTACCCCCATCCCTTTATCTCCATTAACCAGAAATGAATTCCTCAGTCTGGACAAGAAAAGAGATTTGAGTGGCAGCCTTCAGAGTATACCCAGAATGTCCTTTCCAAGGCTTGGTTACACCAAAGCCAACCTCATCATTACCAGTGCCCTTTTCCCAAGAGGTTCCTCAGCACCTTAAAAAGATAGACTTCTAGAAAACCCACCTCACAGTTACCAGACATTCATTCATTCCACAAATGTTTACTGCATGCCTACTATGCACCAAAAATAACTGAATCCCAACTTTCTAAGGCATTCATTCTCTTTAAACCCTGTACAAATGCTAGGTGTATTAACTCCTTCCAAAATGCAAGAGTCTGCCCGCAGTCACTGGTAACCACAGGGGTGTATTTCCAACTATATCACCATCTGAATGCATGTAATATTAATCATTCCACACTCACACATCTCTTTTCTAAGGAAGTACCCAGAAGCCCACAGGCATAGCTACACTTAGAAAGCTGCAATAGGTTTGGGCGGGGGTGGGGGGGAGTGAAACAATCCTGCCAACAAAAGACTCCTCCATATCAATATAGGAGAGAAAGTCGGCATTATTATGAAAGAGTAGGCGTTACCAGATTTACACATATGTAAGACAGCACAGAAGTGACTACCAAGTCTGGATAGAATTTCACACAAACTTATATAGTGAAGTGGAAGAAAGAACAATTACAATTTCTCGTATCTCCTTGAGAGATAAATGGATGTACCTTGTGACTGTCTCCTGTGCACCTCGGGGGCAGGGGGTGGGGGGGAGTGATTTCAGAGGTATGTATTTACAGCTCCAAAGGTCAGAAGGCCCATGATTTTGCATCATAAAATCAAAAGGTCCGGTCTCTTATTGAGCCTATTATGTTTTCAAGGAGGCACTCCCAGAAAGGGAGAGTGGGGAGATAGTTACCTGTCTCCTCCAAGAAAATGCATCATTTTACCCTTACGAGGTCTGAGGGTCCAGTTTATAAAAAGGACCCACATTGCTGAGTAGGAGGTCACTGGATTTATACAGGGATTGTACAGTTCTATGATGGATCCTTTACACAAGGTATTTGTAAAATATCACACTCACAGATTTTTAAGTTTCCAAAATAAGAGCAAATTTGCATTCAAATCTCATTTCAGGGCTTCCCTGGTGGCGCAGTGGTTAAGAATCTGCCTGCCAATGCAGGGGAGACGGGTTCGAGCCCTGGTCTGGGAGGATCCCACATGCCGCAGAGCAACTGGGCCTGTGAGCCACAACTAATGAGCCTGAGCGTCTAGAGCCTGTGCTCCATGACAGGAGAGGCCGTGACAGTGAGAGGCCCGCGCACCGCGATGAAGAGTGGCCCCCGCTCGCCACAACTGGAGAAAGCCCTCGCACAGAAACGACCCAACACAACCAAAAATAAATTAATTAAAAATAAAAACTCATTTCATCTGCAGGTTACTCACTGCCACCAAACAAAAAGCAAGCCTCGGCGGTAAATAATGGTTGGAAACAGAAAAATGGGATATGGGGTTTAACAAGCTAAGAAAGGCAAGGGATGATAAAAATAAGAGGGTTTAGAAAATGCTGAATACAAATTTTGTCAGTTTCATAAGCTTATCAAAAATCAACACTCCAGCACGCGTGTAAATGTGTGTCTGATTGTGTGTCCCCACATGCTCAGGCGCATGCCACATGTATTTAACTCAAATGAATACATTTTTATCTTCTTTAAACTAACATTTTATGGTAGCATAATTTATTGAGGTGTAATGTTTTGGTTTTTTATTTTGTCTGGCTTTTTCTGTTCTGCAAGAATGAGAAGGAATGAGCATTATATCTAAATTTGGTCTCAGTATTCTCCTCTGGTCACCTTTTTCCTCACTTTAGTACATTTGTAGAGCCCAAGGCAGAGGTGCTTGAAAACAACTTCTTTTTCAGGCTTTTGTAAAAATCTCTACCTCCATAGCTGCCTGAGTCAGCCAGAAAGTTCTCAGTATAATCAGTGGCATGGTGTGGTGGGCCTCTTAACAACTCTAAACAACAGCTCATATGCTGCCTTTTTTTTGTGTGTGTGTGTGTGTGTGTGTGTCTGCGGTACATGGGCCTCTCGCTGTTGTGGCGTCTCCCGTTGCGGAGCACAGGCTCCGGATGCGCAGGCTCAGCAACCACGGCTCACGGGCCCAGCCGCTCCACGGCATGTGGGATCTTCCCGGACCGGGGCACGAACCCGTGTCCCCTGCATCAGCAGGCAGACTCTCAACCACTGCGCCACCAGGGAAGCCCCGCATGCTGCCTTTTGAGGGAGGAAATGTGTCCCTGTTAAAGCCAAATTTTCTATGATGCAGCCTCAATTAGCACTGGAGCCAGAAGCAAGGCCAAGTTCACAAAACCTGCAAAATCGCATCAGTGCAACGTATTCAGTTTTGTTTCCATTTTTCCTCTTGGCTATCACCGGAAATAACACTTTAGTGGATTTTAACCCCTATTTTGACTCTTCCATTACAATTTAGCTTAACAGGAAGTCCACCTTGGTCTCTACAGGAATGAACAGGCACCTCAGCCCAGCACCCCACAAACTGAACCATGTCAGCAGCGCCTTCTGACTTGTGTTTTATTCTGCTTTCAAAAGACAAGCCCTCCAGCTCCAGCTGCGAGAATTACCGGCTGAAGGCAAGCTGTGCTGGCTGATGGGCATGCCTCTGCTGGGTCCCCTCTCCCCTCAGGTTAACACTGGCGGAGCAGAGAACAGTCACCTGGTGACTTTTTCCCCCTGTGTTGAAGGGGAAGCCATGAGGGAGGGTTTCTGTATCAAGAGCAGTTGCAATGTTTTTTAAAAACAAAACTTTCAGGCACTGAATTCTTGCTAGCAAATCAATTCTAATATCTAACAAAGCATTCCCTACACTTTGTGTTAGCACAATTCATTTCTAGAAACCAGATCAGGAGGATGTGCAGCAGGCAGGCCATACTAGGGTCATTTCTAAACATTAACTTTTGCCTACTGAGGCATACTGTACGTGGGAGCTTGAAATAGAGGACACAGTCTTTAACTAATACAAATTGTGCAAACCCAAACTCATCCCTAAGAATAATTTTCTAAACAAATCATCTAAATCAGCCTATGATCATTTAAATTTTTTGACATCTAATATTCTGTTCAAACAGGATGTGGTTATCTGTGATTATATCTGAGTGGTGGGATTATGGAAGGCAATTTTTTCATCCTTTTCTATATTTTTGTCAAATCAAAACAAAGCATGCATTTTTGTTGGGAGTTTTTTTTAATTTTTTTTTTTTACATTTTGGAGGGTATTTTATTTATTTTTTTAACATCTTTATTGGAGTATAATTGCTTTACAATGGTGTGTTAGTTTCTGCTTTATAACAAAGTGAATCAGTTATACATATGTTCCCATATCTCTTCCCTCTTGCATCTCCCTCCCTCCCACCCTCCCTATCCCACCCCTCTAGGTGGTCACAAAGCACTGAGCTGATCTCCCTGTGCTATGCTGCTGCTTCCCACTAGCTACCTACCTTACGTTTGCTAGTGTATATATGTCCATGCCTCTCTCTCGCTTTGTCACAGCTTACCCTTCCCTCTCCCCATATCCTCAAGTCCATTCTCTAGTAGGTCTGAGTCTTTATTCCTGTCTTACCCCTAGGTTCTTCATGACATTTTTTTTTCTTAAATTCCATATATATGTGTTAGCATATGGTATTTGTTTTTCTTTCTGACTTACTTCACCCATATGACAGACTCTAGGTCTATCCACTTCATTACAAATAGCTCAATTTCGTTTCTTTTTATGGCTGAGTAATATTCCATTGTATATATGTGCCACATCTTCTTTATCCATTCATCCGATGATGGACACTTAGGTTGTCTCCATCTCTGGGCTATTGTAAATAGAGCTGCAAATGTTTATTTTTATCTTTCGTGTGACTAGCCTCCCCAAAGCTCACTGCCTTGAGCTATCTTTCAGTCTGAGAGAGGTCTTGGGAGTCACCTGACGCCAGCTGGATATTCGATGCACCCAGCTGTGGCACACACAGCAGCTTTATTGCCTCTTCCGGTTGTAATTTAAGAAAGACCTCAAATCTGTTGAATCCGATACCCAGGGGCAACTAGGAAAGGAAGAGTCTCACTGGGTTTACTGCACTCACTGCAAAGAGAGCAGAATGACTGAGTGCAGCCAGGATGCACCAAGGACAACACTTTCATATGGGGATTGGCAATTTAATTTGTCTTTGTATTTTATGAATTGCAGGCAGAGATGTATTTGCAGGGAAATACATGGGCATTTCTGAAAGCGATTAATTAAGCATGCAATTTATATGAAAACAATTTACTGCAGGACATTATCGGGGCACCCAAAATGCACATGCAATTTCCTTGCCTTCTAATTTGTGGATGTAATTTATTTTGATTGTGCAATTAGGAAAAGAGACCTTTATTAATTTCAGCACAAGTCTAAAGAACCAAGACAAATTTAGCAGTGAAAAAGTCTGCCTTCATGGAAAAGACGAAGGCGTGGCCTTGAGTTCTTGCCTTGTGGATAAGCTTTCTGAATCCCAAACCACAGGATTATATCTATTTCTGCTCCAGACTTTCTTCAACAGGGCATTTCACCACTCTGAGCTTCAGCTTCTTCTTGCATAAAATGGAGCTGAAAAAATCCTCCTCCTGGATTGGCGTTGAATGACAGGTTTGGAGAGCCTGCTGTGGTTTGGTTACGGCAGGCTGCCCGAAGCCTGGCCTCGCTATGCAGCCTCATCCCCCCCCAGGCCTCCCCTTCAAGGTAAATGCAATTTCACCACCTGCCGCAGGTTCACCACAGCACCCTCACCAACTGACTCTAGAATGAAGAGGGCAGACAATGGCCTGAAACAGACTTTTGTTTTATGAGAAGTAAACTGCCAGTGTGGAAATGGAGCCCATGACCTCATTAGCCTGATCCTATAAAAATAAACTAGTCCAAATCATCAAAATTCCACTAGCTGTTTTTAAATCATAAAGCCCCCAAAGGAGCAGGTGTTTTTTAAGGAGTTGGGAAGAACATCAAATCATCAACAGAAACGTCTTTGGAGGACGGCCAGCAGCAAGAAGAAAGCACTCATTGGCCCCTGGTCCCACCCCTTTCCCCCACAGCCACTGAACACAGAAAAAGGGGAAATGGATGAAAGAAATCAAAATGCTCTAGATATTGTGCTAGACCCCCTTCCTATGTTATGACACGCCAGGGCCATTAGAGCGCCATTAAATAGGTACGTTTATTCCCGTTTTGCAGATGGGACTCAGAAAGGTTAAGTGGGGCTCAGAAAGGTTAGGTGGCATCCAGTTCCAACTGCCTACAGTGTCCGTGCTCTTTCCACTGGACCAAAGGAGCTGTGGGCTCCCCTAGGAATGCCGAGAGCTGGGGCCATGTGATACTTTCCCTCCTGTGAGCCTTCCTTTTGGTTGCTGAGCCTTAAAAAGGCATTTTAGCCACTTACTGAATTCCAAGTGGCACTTAGCATGTGTGTG
This sequence comes from Tursiops truncatus, assembly GCF_011762595.2. Taxonomy (NCBI): domain Eukaryota; kingdom Metazoa; phylum Chordata; class Mammalia; order Artiodactyla; family Delphinidae; genus Tursiops; species Tursiops truncatus. The sequence continues at coordinate 58,347,975 of NC_047039.1, forward strand.
CTGAAAATTACCGCTTTCACGGTTTAGTGCTAGTCTGCGACCTTTTCTTGGTTTTTGATAAACCTCTACCTTCAATTTCAATAGCACTTGATTGTTTCTAAGCACATTTACAATCGTTTTTTATATATGTAACCTGAACTTTACCAGAGTGGACTCACAATACAACATTTTTCTTTCATATACCAATTACAATGCCACTGAATCCCCACACACCCAGATTAGCAGAAAATCTAAGCTTTCTACACTCACATAAAGAAGCGCCCTCCTAGGTACTGATTAGAATTCCCAAGTATGCTTACTCAGTCCACACATGGATTTTCTCACTTTAAGGGTGAAGGTGATGGTACCAAAATGCCAAAGAAACGCCCCAATCACTCCAATGTTGATGCTATTACCAAATCCAGAGGCACCACTGGGAAACTAAAGCTTTGTTCATTGGAACGGGCACTAGAAAATCCACGGAATTGGAAGAAATGCCCATTTACTTCCATTGTTGCTGTTGTTACTGGAACACTATGTCATCACTCAAACCAAGGGGTTTCCCACAACTGGTGGCCCCAGGGCCATCCCCTGTACAAGTTCCTTAAACCCCAGTGCCAGGTTCAACCACAGATGTCCCCACCCAAACCCAACCTAGAGTTATAATTGTTACATTCCTAGCTCTTTGAACTCACCCATTTTTTCCCCAGTGCAGACCACATCCTGGAGCAGAGTTTCTAGCATCGGCCAAGGACTGTATCGAGGAAATCACTCACCAACAGTCTCGGCCCTGGTGCCGAATGGGGATCACTCATTCACACTCCTCCCACCCTTCCAGTGATTTCCTCTCAGAGCTCCTGCCAGCCTTTCTGGAGCTCTGACCTAGGTGGGCTCTGCTCCGGTCCATCAGAACTTCAAAGTCTCCTTAAGCACCTTGTAAACTTGTGGAAAGACACAGAGCAGAGTGGGATTTCACCAGGTAGCTAAATACCTTAAAGGGGTCACGTAGTGGTCCTTCCCAGAACCAAGTGAGTCTGCCCAAGAGTGAAGAACTTTTCTCACCTAGAGAAAGAAAACTGCTTAGAATTCCAAAAAGATGGTTATACGTTATGTAAAAGTCAGTAAAAGGAGCTAAAGTCCTGTCTGCTTGGGCACTCTATAAATAAGCCTTCTTCCTCTCTCTAAGGTTATTCCGAGCACACATTCATAAGGATATAAGAGATATGCATGCACAGTTCTCTTGAGATGGTGAGGTGTAATATAAATGATGATTATCCCGATGACAGAAATGATATCACACACAATTCACTGACTGCCTACCGTGACACTCTACTAGATGCTTTGTTTATGGTATCTTATTTAATCATCACAGTAACCTTAAAAGGTAGATATTGCCATTGTTCTCACATTACAGATGAGAAAACTTGAGCTCAAGGAGGTTAAGTGACAAACTAACAAATGGCAGAGCTGGGATCCGAACCCACATGTTTCAGACTCAAAAAGCTGTTTTCTTAACCATTTATGAATTCTGAGTTAGAAACAACCAATTTGGATAAAACTTCTGTTGTACCCTTAGATCTAACAATTACTTGCTTTGGCAAAATATACTTTCAGCAATCATCGATTTGCTCATATCTACATGGAACTAATAACTACCACCTTCCAGGGTTTTGTGAGGAAAAAAATAGTGCAGTAATGTGAAAAGAACTTCATAAATCATAACACATGTGAAACATAAGTTATATTTTCAATTTGTGTCCTGGTAACCTGGGCAGCAACATGATGAAAATAGACCCTGGAAATCTTGATGTCAGTGGCTGTCACTTTGATTTCAAGGATTGCCTTCATGCCTGACAGCTTAGTGAGGTAAGAATAAGATGACTCTAACACACCTAAGACATTATGGGGAAATATGTCACTTGTGGCTGCCAAAATCTTTTGATAATCCTCCACATTGCTAATTCCACCTTCTCAGCATAGAATCAAAACAAAACAAGCAACCACAAAACCTGTTTCCTAATCTCCTTTTCTGTGAGAGAACAGACTTGTATATTAGGTCCCACCACACAGACCCAGCCATGTGCGATGGATTCTGAAGAGACATATGACAGGATGGGCGGAGGATGGCATGTCTGTTTTGCTGGTGAATTTCTGGAGTTTTTGTTGGTGCTGGTAGCCTTTTGGTCATGGAAGAAACAACATGGCTTTGGAGTGGGGAAGTGACAAAAGTACCCTGACTAGCAGACAAGCCGGGCTCTGGCATTGGTGGTGGCAGCAGCCCCTCCCTGGGCCAGTTCTGCAGTGTGGCTCTGAAGAGCAAACTGCGCCAAGATGCTGTTCTCTCAGCCCTCCAATGACCTCTGTGCCCTCTAACATCCCTGCACAACTTCAGTTCTGCTGAAACTTGCTAAAGAGGATTGTGTGGTCTGAGAACTCTGACTAAAGCAGCACCTTCTCCTCTAGCAGTTATGCAAGGGAAGAGTGAGTGTTTAGGGAAGACAGACATGCAGACTTCATGTAGGATGGTCCTAGACAGCTGTCGCCCAAGGGAGATCTCTAGGAGGCAACAAAACTGCCAACAATGACAATGAAGGCAACAGAAGTTTCCTAAGTGCCCGCCAATACACAGATCAGCAACCCAGCTTGGTCATTTTGCACACTTCCTATAATCTATATGATCATCCTGAAAGATAAGCAAGATTACTACCATTCCACAACGGAGAAACAAAAGTTCAGAAAGGTTAAGTGAATTGAGTAAGAATACAGCCAGTCAGCCCAGAAACCGTCTTCATTTTAACAAGTCGTTCTGCTTTCAAAGCCCACCATTTCCCCCCTGTAACACTCTAGGATAGAGTGTGGACTTGGACCCAAGAATTTCCAGGTCCTGAGGATCAGCCTTCCCACAAAGAGAAAGAAATCACCTACTTTAAAACATTTACCCACTTAACTAATGACCTTCCCCCCTCCGCCAAGAAAAACAGCTCTACATGCATTTTAGTATCCATGTAAGGTACTGTTTCATGAGCAGGTTTATTTAATCTGAAAGAATCAAGATTGATTTTCCTATTATTCGTTCTAGTGGTTTTATGTATTTACATTGCAAGCTATCCTAAGAGGCAGTTCTAAGTAATAAAAGGTAAGTGGCATCTACTTAAGGACCAAAGCGTTCAGATGTCAAAGAATTGTTGTTGCTGTTGTTAAACAGTACCGTATTTGAGGTTTTCTTTATTTTTTGTTTTCATTTCTAGGAAAATGACACTGTAAAGGAGTCACAAAGTAGGAGACCCAAAAAGAGGTCCAGGAACACAACCGGCTCTCTCCCAGCAGCACCTGCTCCTGTGATGGGTGCAGATTCCCAAGCCAGGTGTCTCCATTTTTATTGCCTTCATTTTGCAAGAAGGAAATCATACAACAAGAAAACTTGGCCCAGGTCAAATAAGATGTCTCAGGGAAATAAAACCAACCTTCTACAAGTACAATCATTTTGACAGGAGTCCTCAAAGTAGGTCAGCCATTTCTTACAGTCTAAGAATCTGGAAGTCCAGGAATATTAGTATAAAAAAGAGAGGGACATGAAGTGTGTTGCATTAATATGCTTTGTTTCCTTGATTCTGAGATATCATCGATTATCAGATCCTCCTTTGGCTTATTAACAGTGTCTCAGATCAAAAAGAAACATTATTTCAAATGTGCATGTTGCTTTTAAGAGGGACCCCAATTTCTTGAAGATATAACATTAAAAAAAAGCTCTCAGGTTGTAGCCAAACAACATTTACAGAGAAAGGATAAAACTTTGACAGTATGTCATTTTCTGTTTATTCCTTTCTATTAATTAAGACTCTCTGGGTTACAGGGAAGTAATTCAAGCATTAAACCAAAGGAGGATTTTATTATAAGGTTATACAGAGGTGTTTCATTGAATCCAAAAGCAAAAACATAGTCAGATCTTAATGAGAAACAGAAGCGAGCAACTGGAAAATTGGAGAATCTGAGAAAGCACCCCCTCTGCATTCTCGTCTCCACCCCCTTCTGCATAGTTTCTTTATTCTTGTCTTCCTTTGAAGACAGGCCTCTTTCTTTCTCATCCATGAGGTACTGTTTGCCCACCACTCTTGAGTTTACTTCCCTAGCTTCAAATTCTCCCTATTGCCAGGAAGGAGATTCTAATTGTCCAAATTGAGTCCAGTGTCCTCTGTGTCTTGAAGTGAGAGGACTAGGGGAAGGTTGGGTCATGTATGAAGCTACAATGCCTGGGACACACCCGTGTGAATGTGAGCAGGAAGGGGAGAGTGACTCCCAGGCTAGGCAGTCCGTCGTTCAAGCCCATCTCTGGAATCCCCCACTCTATGCTCAGAGCTGCTTTCTCTGCCCAGCAGCTCACACACCCCAGACAGACAGCTTGAGACACAAACAAATGACCGGAAATTGAGGTGACCTCCTGAGGAAGGGCAGACGCTCACAGCAGCAGTAAGTCTCCAACATCACACTTGGATGTCATTCATCCTTCTAAGCACATAGCCTGTGAATGAACGGTGCCATTTCTAAAACCAAGCTCCACACAGTTTTGCTATTTCAGTGACTTATAAACCAGGACACAGAAACTTTTGTTTTATTACTAAAAGATTCTGAGATTTTTGCCAGTGAAGACTCGGATGCCTGAATACAATGTAAATGTAAAATTAAAACCCCAAAAGCCAGCGGTCAGCACTTTGCCACTGAACCAGCACTGCATGCATTTCAAAATTATCACCCAGTCTGACATCTGTGTCATATGATGGGCCACTCAGTTTGGGGTTTTCACTTTTGTGATATTACCCATAAAGACAAAAAAACAAACAAACAGAAAACTGTGACTAACACAGGGCCTATGAAGATTTGCCGTTTTCAACAGATAAAAATTACCTAATTTTAATGCCTAGCAGATTTTTGACATGTAATTTGTTTTATAATTTGGAGAAGAGAGTGTTTTCTGATATGCCTATTCTTATCATCCTAGAAACTTTCTTCTTCCTTCTCTTTTTTTGGTTTGCTTTGCTTATTTAGGATGTTAAGATATCTATGGGGAGACTAATGATGTTGGAATCAGGTTAGGAAGAAATCAGGATGTATTCACTCATCTTGAAAGAATCCTTCTCACTGACCTGGCTTTCCCCAAAACCCATGACCAGAAGGGAGCTGTTGTTGCCTTAGGCTGCCCAGAAATTCCCATTGCCTCTAACCTTCCCTTTTGCACCAGCGAAGTCCCTCAGCTGAAGAGCTTTGCCCTGTACTTGGACCTCTACACTCTGCCTTAGAAAAGGAATCGGGAATTCCCTGGCAGTCCAGTGGTTAGGACTCCACTTCACTGCCGAGGGCACAGGTTCGATACCTGGTCGTGGAACTAAAATACTGCAAGCTGCTCAGCGTGGCCAAAAAAAGAAAAGAAATCAGGGCTTCCTTGAGTCGCATGCAGTCCCAATTTCTGCAACAGGGAAGCTGAAAATCTGTGATGTCACATTTGCCCTTTGAACTGAGGTCCTTCTATGGAAATTGGTGGTTGCATTAACTACTGCTTGCAGAGAGGAAAAGGAGACAGGATGGACAGAATCTGTAATATGAACACTCTCTGTAACTAAAGTAATCAAAATGGGAGCAGGGAAAACTGAAAAGAGTGAATAATGGAGATCTAGTGATAAGACTGTGTATATAGCGCATCTTGGTCTGTGAAGAAAGAGCCATATTTCTATAATACCGCTAAGACAGTTTGTTTCCCTTGCTGTATTTTTCTCCTTTAGGGTTGAGGGTCTTATGGTCAATAGGTACACTTTATCAGCTGATACCAAGATCTGAAGGGGTGTGTGTTACCAGCTACTTATTTCAAAAGTGGACTCAGAGTGGCATGGCCTTAGTGAATTTTCTAGAATCTATTGCTCAGAACTCGGCTCAGATTGACTGAACTCTAAGTCTCATATCTGAAACCAGAATACTGATCTATTTACTTACAGTGAAATAAAACACCAAGAGGCCAATATATTCAGCCCACTGTTCCGGGCATTCTCTTCCTATAGGTACATTAACTACCCAGAAAACCAAGTTGTAACGATGAAGTAACTTGGTGAACACAGACTCAAAACAAAGACAGTTAGTTTTATGAAGGGAATGCTTAATAGCATCAGGCTGAAATTCCACAACGTATTTCTCTCTACAATAAGAAGACCATTAGCCCAGATATATCAAATCCTTGGGTGGGTGCTCACACTCTCAGGCACGTTCTCTCTTCCAAAATGATTTTAACTATCTTCACCTCTTGACATAGACCTTCCTTTGATATGTTAGTAGCTTTCAGTAAGTTTTCTATCTGGTCTTCTGGACAAAAGAGTCATTCTCTTTCTTATAGAAAAAATTCACTATACTTTTGTTTTAAATGTTTTACTCTCAGAAAGCAATATTTTTTTTATTTTCAGATTGTTAGACGATATCTTATAATAACTACAAGAACTTAAAATGCTAGCCACTTGTGCTACTTTGGGCATTTAAGACCCTTGGTATTTCCCCTTTCAGGCTTCTAATGCCTGATGCTCTGCAGCCAAAGGTCAAAGAAAATTAACATCACCAGCCTGTCCCAAACCTTTGGGATGCAACATATTCTGATGATCTCACATGCTTATTTGTAAATCCTTCAGTTTTTCCTGAAGTTCACAACGGGTTGGTGGAATAATCGAATGGGTTTCTATGTAAAAGGCATCGGCAATAGTAGAGACATGAATAAATTCTGTCCTAGAAATATAATGAATGAGAGTGGTATACCAATGAAATATAATGAATGAGAGTGGTATACCAATGACTGGAAAGGGAAAAATTCAGGGCTTAAGAAGATCAAAGATCAAAGGGAAATAAAAAGGATGAGAGAGGCAGAAAATCCAAAAAGCCTCAACATTCACGCATTCAGTTTTCAAACAATTCATACATTTGTACAGATGGATTGATGGATGGATGGATGGACAGGTAGGTAGGTAGGTAGATAAGATAGACAGATAGATAGATAGACAGATATAGAAAGACAGACATAATCCTAAAATATTTCCATGCCAAACTTAGACGTTCATATTTTTTCTCCAAGTCACCTCTCAGCCAATGGTTCCATTTCAGCAGCCTCACTGTATTTGTGTACACAGCATTATTTGAGCAATTATTTACATTTTTTGTACTTTTCCCTATTATTTTATAAATACAGGTAAACAAATGTTAAATAGCTGATACCAGCAATAAAATGCATAGGTCTCATCCAGTTGAAACAAAGAGGGAACTCATCAGGCCTGCCAATAGCAGAAAATCTTAACCTGAATTGAGTTCTTGCTGGCCATAGGCCAGGCTGATTGTGTGTTCAGATGCAAAGGAAAATAACCTAAGAAAGCACACTTAAATAATTCTGGAAATGTAATACTGAAGATTATATACAAAAGGAAAGATGTAATTAGGAAGTTTAAAGTTATTTTGCTCTTTATGAAATTTTCTTATAGGATTTGTCTGTTGTGCAACTTTCATATATTCCAATTTCTTGCACATTTTCAAATATACATTAAATCTGAAACATATTTTTCAGAATTCTCTGGAAAAGAAAAAACAAATTAGCAAAATACCTAGAGGCCTTGAGACTACTTTTCTATTAACAAGGAAAAGGCTGAAGTGTGGGTGAACCATGTCAAAACTTTCTGCTACATCCTGCTAGCAGAGCCTGCCTAAGATGAGCAAAGTGAAGGGAAATCTCTGTGAGAGAAGGTATCTCCCCCTTAGCAATGGTGAGCTGATTGTGTTAATAAAGGTGATACACAGACTTTGCTATCTCAGTAGCCAGACTGTGCTGTCTCACTAGAGATGTTCTCACACCAGGAAACACAAGGCAAACAGTGAGCCTCCTCTTAAGAGCTAGTCTCCTAGCTATGTCTCACTGATTCATGAGTACCCTGGCATCAGAATCTGAAATTTGAAAGATATTGAGAGTAAAAACTCCTAGAACCAGCATCACCATCTGTCTGAAGACTACACTTCCGGTACATTATGTACCCAAATCCCAAAATTAACACAGCTCCGACTTTGTTCATTTAAGCAAAAGCATTACATCATGATGAATAGTAGCAGTCATGATCAAAAGAGAACTGTAGGATGTTAAGGTACATGGAAATATGACCAAATAGAATTCAGGTGTCCCCAGACCCCATATAACCTTCTGCTTTAGTCTGCATGACTCTTGAAAAGATACAGAGTTCTAATGTTAGGTTTTATGTCACTTAGTGCACGGGTAACACAAGCCATGTTATCGTCACCTAACATTTAAAGACAATGTTATAACACCAAGTGTTGGGGAAGATGTGGAAAAATGGGAGATCTTATAAACAGCAAATGAGAATATAAATTAGTAGAAACATAGGAGAGCAGTTTCACAGTATTTATCCAATGGACTATCCTTAAGCAGTAAAAACAAAGGAACTAGAGCTAAATCTATCACCATGCACGTGTCTCAGATATTTAATGTTGAGTAAAGAGAGAAAACTGCATAAAGCTATATATGACACCACTAATCTGAAGTTTAAGACATGTAGAACACGGTATGCATTTTAACAGATATATCCACATGTAATAAAGGTAGACAACTAAGGAAGAGAAGGATGGAAGCTGACTTCAAGATGGTGTTTATCCTGGGAGAGAAAAGGAGAGAAATGAGAGTGCAGAGGGGTCGAAAAGAAGTTTCAGCTGATTGTATGATGTTTTATTTTTCAGAAAGAAAAATCTTAGGCAAATGTGGCAAAATGTTAAGATTTGTTTAAACTGGGTGATGGCAGATTGAGAACACACGTTTACCTTCATTCCCTCCCAAACCCCACTAAAATGATAATAAATGTATTTTTAAGGAATAAAGCTAAAAGGAGAAAGAAAAAGGGAAAGGAGACAACAGAAACAAATTTTGGAAACTGGGAAGCAGATGGGATTTCTGACTTCAAAGAACTGAGAAAAGGGAATCCTATGCTCACAGTGGGGAAGCAGAAAAACAACTTGATTTTCTCTGCAGGCTCCCTAAAAAGTTCATAAGCTGGGAATACAAAGTACTGAAAGTGCAGGTAAAAGTGAAGCTAAAATAGGATGATGGTTTCACAGTCTGTTTTCAAGGCAGTTAGATCTTCAAATTCCTGTCCCCCTCTGAGCAGCCTGGTGCCTGCCCTTCTCACCTTACTGGAGAACTGTAGGTTGACTTCCTGAAGAAGGTCCTCCATCTGGGAGACATCCAGCATAGAAGGACTCATGTTGAAGACAAGACTAAGAAAATTTTTATTTGTTGAATCATGAAACCCACAGTCCTCTTCCCTCGCTAGATTCCTAGAACAATGGTAATAAGTGTATTACTCTCCAGGCAAGACACTGAAAGAATTTTCTCTGGAGAATCTGATTATCCCAAGAGATGGTTGGTTAGTTGGTTGGTTGGTTGGTTTTTACTACACTTTATGAATGTAAAATCTGTTCTTAGTTCAAGGGCCACACAAAAATAGACCACAGGAAAGTAGTTTGCTGACTTTAGTCTACTCAACAGCAACACTGGCAGCCCAGTGACAGAGGAGCAACGCGTTCCAAAGTCTGAGGGAAAATTATTTCCGAACTGGAACTCAATACTCAGCCAAACTGGTCATCAAGCTAGCAGGAGAAAGACATATTTAGTCATGCAGGGTCTCAATATTGTTTCTAGGCACCATTTTTCAGGATACTACTGGGGCATGTGCGCTACCAAAAAGAAAACAAATTAGAAAAGGAAAGGGAAATGCCATTACAAAATCAGGGATTAACCAGGCTAAATATGAAGGAAACCGTAGTATGATAATGAAGATAGATATCAGGAGAGAATCCATTCCAGATTAGAGCACATTCGGGTCTCCAAAAAAAATTTCTTCCCTCAGAGACTCTAAGCAGACCTTCTAGTTCACTTGGAAGAAAAATTGCCTCAAGCTACACACCATGTATAGGAAATTGCACAATCCATATGAGTGAAAAGTGCTTAAAACCCTGTGCTATTCATGAAGGAAAGACACTTTGCAAAGGATCAACTTCACCATTCCCTTACCCTCATTTGTCTTTCATACTTCTTAGAGGGAATGCCAAACTTATGCACCACAATTATTAGAACAGTAATCAGGTTAAATCATCTCCTACATCCACCCTCCATTCTGAAAAAGAATAAACTTGCTGTTGAGACTTTCCTAAAAAGAGTACAGGTTTGGGGCTTCCCTAGTGGCGCAGTGGTTGAGAGTCTGCCCGCTAATGCAGGGGACACAGGTTTGAGCCCTGGTCTGGGAGGATCCCACATGCCGCGGAGCAACTAGGCCCATAAGCCACAATACTGAGCCTGCACCTCTGGAGCCTGTGCTCCGCAACAAGAGAGGCCGCGATAGTGAGAGGCCCGCGCACCGCAATGAAGAGTGGCCCCCGCTTGCCACAAGTAGAGAAAGCCCTCGCACAGAAACGAAGACCCAACACAGCAAAAATAAATAAATTAATTAATAAACTCCTACCCCCAACATCTCCTTTAAAAAAAAAAAGAGTACAGGTTGTTTAGGTCCTTAGTCCAAGTAAATTTTCATAATATCCCCCTCAACAGTCAAGCCTTCTCATGAGATATTCTAAACATAAGCTGTTTCTCTGCTCAACTGAAGCTCATCCTAAACTCTTGATTTCTTCAATACTGATTCATACATTTATATTCCTTGGGTTCATCACAGCCTCTTCCTGAAAAACTGTAGAACAACTTCTCTGGTTCCACAAATATCTCACTTTCGGCCTCCAGCTCCCTCTTCTGGACCTAAAGCTTCACAGAATTGTTTAGCTCTTCTTTTCTCTCTGCTCAGCTGTTTTCATTGTTTCCTCCCTTTTCCTCCTCATTTTGTCCTTCCTTTTCTCCATTTTAACTCAGCCTTTCAGCTTGTCCCTCTCTTTCCTCTCCTTCAAAGTTCTCTTCCCATAAGCTTGTCCAGAGCTCATAATCTACTCCTCCTGAGCTGTCCTATGGTTTTTCTTTCTTTGCTAGCTTCTGTAAGGCTTGGTAATTTCTCCACTATCTTGCATCTCCCCAACCCTTTCCTCTCTTTTCCCCTTGTTCACTATCTACTCAGTCAGCTGTAACTGACCCTATGACAATTAATTCTCCTCCTACATGAATTTGACTAGGAGGGATTACTCACTCATGGGTGAAGTCTCTCGGCCATCATGACAAACCAATGTTATGATTATCCTCACCCAATTTTAGAGACAAGGAAATTAAATCACAGACAGACTCACTAACTTTTCCAAGCTCATAAGGTAGTAAGAGCCAGGATGCAAGCCTAAGTCTATCTAGCTCCAAAACCCATGATCATTCACCTGTACCATGCTGTTTCTGCATGAGGCAGTGCCGTGGCCTCTTTGTAGTTTAATAGTATCACTTATAATTAATCTTCAGAGGATCTTGGTTTAAGAGGCACCTAAATTCAAAAGCAACTGTGTATCCCTAGAATAATAAGCAGAGGTTTTCTGCAGGTTATTAAACATATGTTGGGGGATATCATGTCATATTCCTCAAGGTAAAGAACAAAATTATAATTATACACAAACCCAAGGAAAGAACTAGACCTTTACCTGTTGACTTTTTCATGCCCATACAGAAACCTGTAAAATACTATATGGAAGTAAACCAATAACTGTTTAAGAAAGGGACACGCTTTTTGCAAACAACAAAAGAGATTCAATTCAGAAAATGAGAATTTCTCACCAACGAAGATAACTTGGAGACACTTAACCAGCAAGGGTGAAGGAAGGAGTAAGTCTAAGGAACTCCACCACAGCGTGGCCATGGACAGTGAGACCAGGAGGCACAGACGAAGTCAACATGGCTCCAGGAGAGGCACACCATTATAGCACAGAGCACAGGAAAGGCTGCTCATCCTGACAGAACTGAGTCAGCTGAGGAAAGGAAAGGACTCTCCCAAAAAACACAGTCAGGGACCTAGAGGCAGAGGCAAGAGCCTGCAGATGGAGGACGAGGACACATGAAGAGGATAAATGCTCACTTGCCCAAGAAATGGACTCTTCCAATGACGATTTTACCCAGGATTCGGGGAAATTCACAACAAATTAGTGAGAGTCTCCGACTTGAAAGGAATTCTATATGAAAAGCATAATAAAATCACAGAGTTAAAAATAAAAAAGAAAGAACTTAAGAGATTATCTCATTCAATCCTCTGTTTATAATACTACACATGCCATATTATCAGAAGACCTAGAGTAAATTAAAATCTTAAATAATTTAATAAAGAGTGCATTACTATACAAAAGTGTTTTCATCATCATTGTTATCCTGTAATCTTTATTTGACCATGAAGCACAAAGGGCCAATGTTAGTGTCCCAATGTTGCCAGTAATAGAAGCCTTAAAGAGTTTAACTATATACACCAGCAAGTGTTAGAGAGATGAAACTACTACCCGGAGAGCTTTCTTATTTCTAGTTGTAATATATTTTGCTATTTTTTTCTTTTCAGATTAATTTATGAGTATAATAGAAAGAGAGTTTGATGAGAAGTGAAAACTGAAAGATTTCAGCTAAAACAGAGAAACCAAGACCAGTGTCCTTTTTAAAAGGGGATAAAACAGAATATCAAATACTATCTTTAAGTTTATAAGCCTAATTTTAAAAGGATTAAACTACTTTCCTGGGAAATTACTTTCTCGGAGAAGCTTCTTTCCCTCCAACTGTTATTTATTTATTTATTGCCTGAAGAGTTTAAATAAATTGCATCATCAATAGAAACAACAAAGTTGCTCTGCTTAAAGCTGATAACAGAGCATATAGATTTTCCATGAATAATTGAAAAGGTCTGACAAAGAGGTTTAAACTCTTCAGTCTCTGCTCCTCTCTTGCTCTGCTTTGCTTACAGAACTAATTCCTAAGTCTCCACATGGAAGGAAATCAAACCCATCCAAGTCAACCACTGCCACAGCCAGGAGGGCTTATTAATTGTCTGCAGAGGGGGAGCCACGTGGCAGTAAGTGCTCAGGAAGAAGGAATAGTCCCCTGATGTAGTAAAAGTTTTATGCGCTAAATTGAATGTTAGAAAGTTAACTGCCTGCTAAAACACATCAACATTCTTTGCAGGAATTAAAAAAATCCAGAATGTCCACAATATAATGTTCCAAAATTCCCAATATACAATCTGCAACTACCCAATAGGAACCAGGAAAAAAAACAACAAAGTGTGATCCATGTTTATGAGAAAAGACAATTAGCAGAGGCCAACACCATGATCACCCAAATGTTAAAATTAAAAGACAAAGACTTTAATGCAGTAACTATAACTGTTCTCAATGAAGTAAAGGAAAACATAACCATAATGAGTAAAAGATAGGAAATCTGTGAAACAGAAAACATACAAATGAACCAAATTAAAATTACTGAAATATACAATACCTGAAATTAAAAATTCAATAGATGGACATATTTGCAGAATAGAGATGACAACAGAAAGGATCAGTGAACACAGATAAATAGAAATTATCCGGTATGGATAAAAAAGAGAAATAAGGTGGAAAAAATTTAAACCAAGTGTTAAGGATATGTGGAACAGTATCAAAATGTTTAGAAGACCCAGCTTGAGGGGTGAGACAAAATAGGCCAGAAAATATATTTGAAGAAATAGTCAAAATCTTCCCCAATCTGGCAGACTTACATATCTTACATATATGACTGAAGTAGATCAATGAACTCCACATTGGATAAATAAAAAGAAAGCATGCCTAGGTATACAATTTTCCTATTAATTTCATATATATACACATATATATATATATACACATATATATATATGAATGATTGAAGCAAAAAACAAAATTATTTTCTGGGGCTTAAAGTATATATTTCAACACATTATGTATGGCAACTAAAGCCTAAAGAACGGTAGGAAGTGAATAAATGGACTTACAGTGTTCAAATTTTCTGCATTTTATGTAAAATGGTACAATATTAATTCTAAATAAACTATGAAATTTTAAGAACATGTACTGCAATAAAAAATAATGCAAGGAGCTGTATTTTAAAAAGCCAAAGAATAAATTAAAATATAAGTCTAAAATAGTCAAATAATCCAAAAGAAGAAATGAAGAGGGAAACAAATAACCACAACATAAGGGACAAAAAGAAAAGCAGCAAAAAAATGGTAGACCTAATCCAACAATATTATTCATTATTATTAATTAGTCATTATATTAAATGCTAATAGATTAAACACTACAGTTGAAAGGCAGAGATTATCAAAATGGATAAAAAAGAAACATCTACTATATGCTGTCTATAAGACAAGCACTAAAATATATATACAATGGAATGCTAATTAGACATAAAAAATAATGAAATTTTGCCATTTGAAGTAACACAGATGGACTTTGAAGGTATTATGCTAACTGAAATAAGTCAGACAGAGGAAGACAAACACTATGATATCACATATATGCAGAATCTAAAAACTATAGCAACTAGTGAATATAACAAAAAAAAAACAGACTCACAGATATAGAGAACAAACTAATGGTTACCAGTGTGGAAACCAGGAGGGAAAGACAGGGGTAGGGGATTAAGAGGTATAAACTATTAGGTATAAAATAAGCTATAAGAATATAGTGTACAACACGGAGAATACAGCAAATATTTTACAGTAACTATAAATGGAGTATAACCTTTAAAAATTGTGAATCACTATATTGAACACCTGTAACATAATATTGCATATCAACTATATTTCAATTTTTTTTTAAATGGAAAAAAGGAAAGAAGAAAAACAAGCACTATAAATAGAAAGACAAAGATAGGTGAAAGCAAATGAATGTAAACAATTATGCCATGCAAACAACAAGCAATAGAAGGTCAGATAAAATAAATTTCAAGATAAGGTATTACAGCAATAAAATGGGACATTTCATAATAATAAAAGAGTAAATATATCAAAAAAGGCATAATAATTAGTAATATGTATGTATATACTTCATAACACAGCCTCTATATACATAAAGCAAAAATTAACAGAATTAAAGGAAGAAATGGACAATTCCACAAAGATAATAAGAGCCTTTAAAACCTCTGCTAAAAGGAATAGACAAAAATATCAGTAAAACACGTAAAATCTGAAATACATTACCAAACAATCTGACCTAATTAATATTATAGATCCATATACCCAATCACTTCAGAATTCATATTATTTTCAAATACATATGTTATATTCACCAAGACACAACATATGCTAGATTGTGCAAAAGATCTCATTAAATTTAAGAAGATTTTCAGAATATATTATCTAAATACTGTGGAATTAAATTAGAAATCAAAAAAATGAGATATCTAAGAAAATCCCAGATGTTTAGAAATTAAACAGTGTACTTTTAAGTAATCCATGGATCAATGTACTTTTAAGTAATCCATGGATCAAATTAAGTAATCCATTGTTTAGAAATTAAACAATGTACTTTTAAGTAATCCATGGATCAAAGAAAAAAATCATAAGGATAGTTAGAACTGCTTTAAAAACTGTAGTAATGAAAATATAACATAAAGATGTGAAATGTACCTGATGCACTATGAGAGAAAAAATTATAGTTTTAAATATACTTTTTAGAAAATCAGTAAAGCCTAAAATCATGAGGCTCCAGCTCAAGAAACCAGAAAAAGAGCAAAATAAACCCAATATAATAAAGATAATTACAGAAATAAATTAAATAGAAATCATGCAAACAATAGAGAAAATTGACAAAGCCCAAAAGATGTTTTTTAAAAGATTAATAAAATTGATAAAGACATCACTAGACTAAGAAAACAAGAAAGAACACAAATCATGAAGAAAACTAAGTTTATCAGTAAAGACCCTACAGTTATTAAAAGACTTTTTTAAAAATTATTATCAACTTTATGCCAGTAAATTTAACAACTTAGTTGAAGTGGACAAAATCCTTGAAAAATACAACTTGATACAAAATGAGACAAAAACACCTTGTATACTATACCTAGTAAAGAAATTTAATTCTTTATAAAAAAACTTCCCTGACAAGAAAACTCAGAGATTTCTCTGGTAAATTCTGTCCAACACTGAAAGAAAAAAAAAAAAAACACCACTTCTACTGAAATATTTCAAAACACAGAAGAGGAGGAAACACTTCCGAAATCATTTTTTGAGTCTAGTATAACCCTATTATCACCATCTGAAAAAGACATCATTAAAAAAATTACAGTCTAATATTCTTCATATATAAAATCCTTTAAACAATTAACAGACCACATATTTCATGTATATAGAATTTCAAGCAGTGTTTGTCCCAGGAATGCAAAGTTGATAAAACATTTGAAAAGCAATCAAGTTACTTTACCATACTAATAAGATAAAGGAGAAAAACCGTATGACTCTTTCAAAATATGCAGCAAAAACATATGACAATATTCAATATCCAATAATAATTTTAACCCTCACAAATTTGGAATATAAGGGAAGTTCTTCAATCGGACCAAGTACATCTATAAAAATCACAGCTAACCAACTTAGTATAAAATATTGAATAGTTTCCCATTAATATTGGAAAAAATGCAAGGTTATCTGTTCTTACCACTTCCATTCAAACCTGTAGTGAAAGTCCTAGGAGGCAGTAAGACAAGAAAAATAAATAAGAATAAACATTATATAGGGAGAATAACTGTCTCCATTTGCAGATGACAAAATTGCAAATGTGGAAAATCTTAAGGAATCTACATAAAACCCACTGTAACTAATACAGTAGTAACTTGCAGCATACAAGGTTACTATTAAGAAATAAATTATATTTCTAAGTATAGCAGGAAAGAATTATTTGATGGATTTTTAAAACAATTCCATTTAAAATACCACCAAAAAATAGCATACACACTTAGGAATAAATTTAACAAAAACAACAACAAAATATTCAAGGTTCTCCTTGAAAACTGCAGAACACTCCTGAGAGAATTTAAAGAAGACCTATCTGATTAAAGAAATATACAACTTAAATGGATTTGAAGACTCAATATTGTTTAGATGACAGGTCTTCCAAATATGGTCTATGGACTCAGTGTAATCCCAATCAAAATCCCAGAATTTTTTTTAGTAAAACTGAAAAGCTGATTCTAAAATTAACCAAATTTAAACCACAAGAGCAAAGAAATGCGACTTAGTAGCTGATTTTAATTAAGAGAAACCCAGACTGGGTGTGATTGGTATAAGGATAGACATACAGATCAATGGAAGGGAATAAAAATCACAACTTATATGGTTAATTGACTTTTTTTTTTTTTTTTTTTGTGGTATGCGGACCTCTCATTGTTGTGGCTTCTCCCGTTGCGGAGCAAAGGCTCTGGACGTGCAGGCTCAGCGGCCATGGTTCACGGGCCTAGCCGCTCTGCGGCATGTGGGATCCTCCCAGACCGGGGCGCGAACTCGCATCCCCTGCATCAGCAGGCGGACTCTCAACCACTGCGTCACCAGGGAAGCCCCGAGATTGGACCTTTTGATTTTATCACGCAAAATCATGGGCCTTCTGACCTTTAGAGCTGTAAATACATACCTCTGACATTTTTTTACAAACTTTTCCAGGCCATTCACAGAGGAAAGAAAAGTTAATTCAAAAAATAATGCTGGAATAATATATATCCATTTGGGAAAAAATAAGTATTGACACACTTTATAATATATAAAAATTAACTTGAGACCAGAGGGCAGAGAGCAGAAGCAAGAAGAACTACAATCATGCAGCCTGTGGAACAAAAACCACATTCACAGAAAGACAAAATGAAAAGGCAGAGGGCTATGTACCAGAGGAAGGAATAAGATAAATCCCCAGAAAAACAACTAAATGAAGTGGAGATAGGCAAACTTCCAGAAAAAGAATTCAGTAATGATAGTGAAGATGATCCAGGAACTCAGAAAACAAAGGAGGCAAAGATCGAAAAGATGCAAGAAATATTTAACAAAGACCTACAAGAATTAAAGAACAAACAAACAGAGATGAACAATACAGTAACTGAAATGAAAACTACACTAGAAGGAATCAATAGCAGAATAACTGAGACAGAAGAATGGATAAGTGACCAGGAAGACAGAATGGTGGAATTCACTGCTGCGGAACAGAATAAAGAAAAACGAATGAAAAGAAATGAAGACAGCCTAAGAGACCTCGGGGACAACATTAAATGCAACAACATTCGCATTACAGGGATCCCAAAAGGAGGAGAGAGAGAGAAAGGACCAGAGAAAGTATTTGAAGGGATTAGAGTCGAAAACTTCCCTAACATGGGAAAGGAAATAGCCACCCAAGTCAAGGAAGCATAGTGAGTCCCATACAGGGAAAACCCAAGGAGAAACACGCCGAGACACATAGTAATCAAATTAACAAAATTTAAAGACAAAGAAAAATTATTGAAAGCAGCAAGGGAAAAAGGAAAAACAACATACAAGGGAACTCCCATAAAGTTAACACCTGATTTCTCAGCAGAAACACTACAAGCCAGAAGGGAGTGGCATGATATATTTAAAGTGATGAAAGAGAAGAACCTACAACCAAGATTACTCTACCCGGCAAAGATCTCATTCAGATTTGATGGAAAAATCAAAAGCTTTAGAGACAAGCAAAGGCTAAGAGAATTCAGCACCACCAAAACACCTCTACAACAAATGCTAAAGGAAATTCTGTAAGTGGGAAACACAAAAGAAAAGGATCTACAAAAACAAACCCAAAACAATTAAGAAAATGGTCATAGGAACATACATAACAAAAATTACCTTAAACGTAAATGGATTAAATGCTCCAACCAAAAGACACAGGCTTCCTGAATCCATACAAAAACAAGATCCATAAATATGCTGACTACAAGAGACCCAATTTAGACCTAGGGACACATACAGACTGAAAGTGAGAGGATGGAAAATGATATTTCATGAAAATGGAAATCAAAAGAAAGCCAGAGTAGCTATGCTCATATCAGATAAATAGACTCTAAAATAAAGAATGTTCCAAGCGACAAGGAAGGACACTACATAATGATCAAGAGATCAATCCAAGAAGAAGATATAACAATTAAAATATATATGCACCCAACATAGGATCACCTCAATACATAAGGCAACTGCCAACAGCTATAAAAGAGGAAATGGACAGTAACACAATAATAGTGGGGGACTTTAGCACCTCACTTACACCAATGGACAGATCATCCAAACAGAAAATTAATAAGGAAACAGAAGCTTTAAATGACACAACAGACCAGACAGATTTAACTGATATTTATGGGACATTCCATGCAAAAACAGCAGATTACACTTTCTTCTCACGTGCGCACGGAACATTCTCCAGAATAGATCACATCTTGGGTCACAAATCAAGCCTCAGTAAATTTAAGAAAACTGAAATCAAATCAAGCATCTTTTCTGACCACAACGCTATGAGATTACAAATGAATTACAGGGGTAAAAACGTTAAAAAGACACACAAATGGAGGGTAAACAGCACGTTACTAGATAACCAAGAGATCACTGAAGAAATCAAAGAGGAAATTAAAAAAATACCTAGAGACAAATGACAATTAAAACACAACAGTGAAAAATTATGGGATGCAGCAAAAGAAGTCCTAAGAGGGAAGTTTATAGCTATACAAGCCTACCTCAAGAAACAAGAAAAATCTCAAATCAACAATCTAACCTTAAACCTTAAGGAACTAGAGAAAGAAGAACAAACAGAACCCAAAGTTAGCAGAAGGAAAGAAATCATAAAGATCAGAGCAGAAATAAATGAAATAGAAACAAAGAAAACAATAGCAAAGATCAATAAAACTAAAAGCTGGTTCTTTGAGAAGATAAATACAATTGATAAACCATTAGCCAGACTCATCAAGAAAAAGAGGCAGAGGACTCAAATCAATAAAATCAGAAATGAAACAGGAGAAGTAACAACAGACATTGCAGAAATACAAAGCATCCTAAGAGACTACTACAAGCAATGGTATGTCAATAAAATGGACAACCTGGAAAAAATGGACAAATTCTTAGAAAGGTATAACCTTCCAAGACGGAACCAGGAAGAAACAGAAAATATGAACAGACCAATCACAAGTAATGAAATTGAAACTGTGATTAAAAATCTTCCAACAAACAAAAGTCCAGGACTAGATGGCTTCACAGGTGAATTCCATCAAACATTTATAGAAGAGCTAACACCCATCCTTCTCAAACTCTTCCAAAAAATTGCCCAGGAAGGAACATTTCCAAACTCATTCTATGAGGCCACCATCACCCTGATACCAAAACCAGACAAAGATACTACAAAAAAAGAAATTTACAGACCAATATCACTGATGAATATAGATGCAAAAATCTTCAACAAAATACTAGCAAACAGTATCCGACAACACATTAAAAGGATCATACACCATGATCAAGTGGGACTAATCCCAGGGATGCAAGGATTCTTCAATATACACAAATCAATCAATGTGATACACCATATTAACAAATTGAAGAATAAGAACCATATGATCATCTCAATAGATGTAGAAAAAGCTTTTGACAAAATTCAATACCCATGTATGATTAAAACTCTCCAGAAAGTGGGCATAGAGGGAACCTACCTCAACATGATAAAGGCCATATATGACAAACCCACAGCAAACATCATTCTCAATGGTGAAAAACTGAAAGCATTTCCTCTCAGATCAGGAACAAGACAAGGATGTCCACTCTCACCAATATTATTCCACATAGTTTTGGAAGTCCTACCCACGGCGATCAGAGAAGAAAAATAAATAAGAGGAATACAAATTGGAAAAGAAGAAGTAAAACTGTCCCTGTTTGCAGATGACATGATACTATACATAGAGAATCCTAAAGATACCACCAGAAAACTACTAGAGCTAATCAATGAATTTGGTAAAGTTGCAGGATACAAAATTAATGCACATCAATCTCTTGCATTCCTATACACTACTGATGAAAAATCTGAAAGAGAAATTAAGGAAACACTCCCATTTACTACTGCAACAAAAAGAGTAAAATACCTAGGAATAAACCTACCTAGGGAGACAAAAGACCTATATGCAGAAAACTATAAGACACTGATGCAAGTAGTTAAAGATGACACCACCAGATGGAGAGATATACCATGTTCTTGGATTGGAAGGATCAATATTGTGAACATGACTATACTACCCAAAGCAATCTACAGATTCAATGCAATCCCCATCAAATTACCAGTGGCATTTTTTATGGAACTAGAACAAATCATCTCAAAATGTGTATGGAGACACAAAAGACCCCGAATAGCCAAAGCAGTCTTGAGGGAAAAAAATGGAGCTGGAGGAATCAGACTTCCTGACTTCAGACTATAATACAAAGCTACAGTAATCAAGACAATATGGTACCGGCACAAAAACAGAAACATAGATCAATGGAACAAGATAGAAAGCCCAGATACCCACGCACCTATGGTGAACTAATCTATGACAAAGGAGGCAAAGATATAAAATGGAGAAAAGACAGTCTCTTCAATAAGTGGTGCTGGGAAAACTGGACAGCTACATGTAAAAGAATGAAATTAGAACACTCCCTAACACCATACACAAAAATAAACTCAAAATGGATTCAAGACCTAAATTAAAAACCGGACACTATAAAACTCTTAGAGGAAAACATAGGAAGAACACTCTTTGACATAAATCACAGGAAGTTCTTTTTTGATCCACCTCCTACAGTAATGGAAATAAAAACAAAAATAAACAAATGGGACCTAATGAAACTTCAAAGCTTTCGCACAGCAAAGGAAACCATAAACAAGACGAAAAGACAATCCTCAGAACGGGAGAAAATATTTGCAAAGGAATCAACGAACAAAGGATTAATCTCCAAAATATATAAACAGCTTATGCAACTCAATATTAAAGAAACAAACAATGCAATCCAAAAATGGGCAGAAGACCTAAATAGACATTTCTCCAAAGAAGACATATGGAAGGGCGAGAAGCACATGAAAAGCTGCTCAACATCAATAATTATTAGAGAAACGCAAATCAAAACTACAATGAGATATCACCTCATACCGGTCAGAATGGTCTTCATCAGGAAATCTACAAGCAACAATTGCTGGAGAGGGTGTGGAGAAAAGGGAACCCTCTTGCACTGTTGGTGGGAATGTAAATTGATACAGCCACTATGGAGAACAATATGGAGGTTCCTTAAAAAACTAAAAATAGAATTACCATATGATCCAGCCATCCCACTACTGGGCATATACCAAGAGAAAACCATAATTCAAAAAGACACATGCATCCCAATGTTCATTGCAGCACTATTTACAATAGCCAGTTCATGGAAGCAACCTAAATGCTCATTGACAGACGAATGGATAAAGAAGTTGTGGTACATATATACAATGGAATATTACTCAGCCATAAAAAGGAACGAAATTGAGTCATTTGTTGAGACGTCGATGGATCTAGAGACTGTCATACAGAGTGAATGAAGTAAGTCAGAAAGAGAAAAACAAATATTGTATATTAACGCATGTATGTGGAACCTAGAAAAATGGTACAGATGAACCGGTTTGCAGGGCAGAAGTTGAGACACAGATATAGAACAAACATTTGGGCACCAAGTGGGAAAAACCACAGTGGAGTGGGGATGGTGGTGTGCTGAACTGGGCAATTAGGATTGACATGTATATACTGACGTGTATAAAGTTGATGACTAGTAAGAATCTGCAGTATAAAAAAACAAACAAACAAAAAAAAACAACTAATACTCAACTTTCTTTGGGTTATTTGTGTGGAAATATGTTAATATAAATGTTTGACATTACATGAAATTTCTAAAAACATTATATGTTCTGGTATAATGTTATAAGTCATAATTCTAGTTATTACTTTAAAATGTGTATCTCAGAAATAACTAAATTTCCTTGTCAATTGCATTATTATGAACTTTCATCAAATCTTTAACTGTGGTCATTTTTAAGTCTGTCATCATTTAAAGACAGTTCTGAGTGTA
Organism: Tursiops truncatus; assembly: GCF_011762595.2. Classification (NCBI taxonomy): domain Eukaryota; kingdom Metazoa; phylum Chordata; class Mammalia; order Artiodactyla; family Delphinidae; genus Tursiops; species Tursiops truncatus. Next base: position 58,371,023 of record NC_047039.1, read on the forward strand.
CCCTGATGCTTTCGCAAAAATGTTCCTATAAAAGGGTTTCATCTTCAAGGAATTCATGGAAAAGACTCTGACAAGTACTGGTTTCTGGTAACTGACTATACTGCTAAGCTGAATGAATAAGCATTTTCAGAACTCTAATGGAAAACTGATGAATTCATAAAAGTGCTAACAAAAGATCAAGATGAAAAAAAGATTACATGGGACTGAGTGAACTGATGAGGATGATTATAATTTTTGTGACTTTGTTTGAATAAAAAAAAAAATCCCACAAAAAAGAAAAATTAACTTGAAATGGATCTTAGGCTTAAAATGTAAAAGTTAAAACTATAATGCTTCCTGAATAAAACATAGAGGAAAACCTTTGTGACCTTGGAGTGGACACCAAGATTTCTTAAATAGAATGTAAAACACATGAATCATAAAATATTGATAAACTGGACTTTATTATAACTAAAAACTTTTGTTCCTTGAAAGACAAAGACACAGTACAAAAAATTGAAAAACCTTATCACACAATGGAAGAAATTATTCACAAACTATATATCAGACAAAAGATGTGTACCTAGACTATAAATAATTGTTACAACTAAATAATAAAAAGACAACCGACGAAGATATGGACAAAAGATATGAAAAGACACTTCACTAGAGAAGATATATGAAGAACAATAAACCCATAAAAAGATGCTAATCATCATTATTCATCTAGGAAATGCACATTAAAACTACAGAGACATCACTGCATACTCATTTGAGTAACTAAAAATAAAAACCCTGACAATTCCAAGTGCTGAACAGGATATAAACATAAGTATATGCATTTGTTAAAACTCATCAAGTGAATAAAATAAAATCTTTTGGATGACCATTTCCCTGGAGTATGGAACATCTTCTCCCCCTTCCACCCTTTTTATGAGGTAAAGCCATTTTTTAATAGCCCTTACTTTTTCCCATCACTGAATAGTCCCCTGAGGTAGTAAAAGTTTTATGCACTAAATTGAATGTTAGAAACTTGATATAGCATTCTGAATTTAACAAATTTGAGATGCCAGAGCTTTATAGTCTTTGGTATATACTTTCAAAGGATTAGTAAATTACTTATGTCTGAACAGTTCACCCCCTAGATCAATTAAGACAATTGGACACTCTCCCCCAAAACTTGCTACTAATGTGTGGCAGCCACACATGTGGGAGTGCACTACTCAGATCTCCCTTCAGGAGAGAACCTGTTCTTAGGTGAGTAGCAGGCTGACAGCCTCCAGCTGTCACACCATCAGGATCCAGTGGAAGGTTCATGCCAATCTCATGCTCTCCCTTTTTTCCTAGTCAATAACTGTGTACAATGGGGTTACAAGAACCAGCCATTCTTGACCAACACAGGATTCCTTTGATGGGCAGTCTTTCCTTTAGGGCTCCTGATTAATCAGGTTGAGACTTTCTCAGAAGTGCACTACAGTCTAGCTCCTCCTAGACAATTCTCCTTCCTTCCTTCTTTCCCTTGACAGGTGTCAAACCTGCATCATGATCTGAAGCTCTCCTCACCTACTCCTATTTCCTCTTTCCTTCATCCTTCATGGGCATTTTCCCCAATAAATTTCATGCACTTCTAATTCTTTCTGTCTTCTTCCTGGAGGACCCAAAGTGACACACTGCTGCAACTGCTAAGATTCATCAACAGAATTGGTTTTCCTCCCCTGTCACAGAAGGAAAAATTCAGTTTCCATGAAGCCCCATGGGATGTTAATATTACTCTCCTCCTTTAATGTCAGCATACAACATATCATGTCTAGAGAAGTGAGAAACAATTAACATAAACCACTATCTTGCTAATGAGTTTACCCTTCCTTGGCCTCTGGTGCTCAAAGGATAATATGTGTCATTAAAGCTCCTTATGTTTATTTACACCCTGTGAATCTGTCTCTCTGTCTGAAGTTTATGTATCAGTCAGGATTCTTAGTTGCAAACAACAAATCCTACCTACTGTACATAGAAAAGAAATTGGTTTGAACAATTTATGTAATTCAAGGAATTGCCAACAAGGCTGAAAATTAGATTTGGAGGCTCTACAGCCAGGAATAGCACATCAAAGTACACTCGAGGGCTACTCTTATAAAAAACAAAGACAAACAAAAACAAAACACTACCACCACTGTTGGATACAGATACCACAGATTGAACTGCTGGTACCACTGATTTGACATTGGGCTCTACTGCTAGAATAGTTAGAATAAGTGCCTCTAGATACTTATGTAATGACCTCCAGTTCTGCCTCTATCACTTCTACTCTTTGTGTCTCCAGTATCTGATTCAAAATCTGTGGTATTTTAAACAAATAAGAAAAAATCAATAAAACCAAGGACTGGTTCTTTGAAAGGGTAAACAAAATGCAAAATCAACAAACCTCTGGCCAGGCTCATCAAGAAGAAAACAGAGAGGATCCAAATAAACAAAACAAGAAATGAAAGAGAAAAGCAACTGATACCACAAAAATACAAAAACCTTAAGAGAATACTATGAACAATTATATGCCAACAATTGGGAAAACATAGAAGAAATGGACAAGTTTCTAGAAACATACAGCCCACCAAAACTGAATCAAGAAGAAATAATTTGAACAGACCAATCACTAGAAGTAAAACAGAATCTGTAAAAAGCAAACAAACAAAACTCCCTGCAAACTAAAGTCCAGGACAAGATTGCATCACTGAGGAATTCTTCCAAACATACAAAGAAGAACTTATACCAATCCTTCTCAAACTCTTCCAAAAGACTGAAGAGGAGGGAACACTCCCTAAGTCATTCTACAAGGTCACCATCACACTGATACCAAAACCAGACAAAGACAATACCAAAAATGAATTTACAGGCTAAAATCTTTGATGAATATAGCTGCAAAACTTCAACAGAATACTAGCAAACCAAATCCAACAATACATAAAAAAGATCATACACACGATCAAGTTGGTTTCATCCCAGGGTCACAAGGATGGTTCAACATATGCAAATCAATCAATGTGATATACCACATCAACAAAAGAAAAGACAAATACCACAAGATAATTTCAATAGATGCAGAAAAACTATTTGATAAAATTCAACATCCATTCATGATAAAAACCATTACCAAAGTGGGTATAGAGGGAATATACCTCAACATAGTAAAAGCTATTTATGACAAACCCACAGCCAACATAATACTCAACGGTGAAAGGCTTAAAGCCTTCCCAGTAAAATCTGGAACAAGATGAGGATGCTCACTCTCATCACTTTTATTCAACATAGTATTGGAAATCCTAGTCACAGCAATCAGACAAGAAAATGAAATAAAAGGTGTTCATATTGGAAGGGAAGAGGTAAATGTGTCATTATACGCAGATGACATGATACACTATGCAGAAAACTGTAAAGACTCCACACAAAAACTATTAGAACAGATCAATGAATTAAGCAATGTAGTAAGATACAAGATCAACATACAGAAATCTGTTGCATTTCTTTATACTAACAATAAAATATCAGAAAGTAAAAAAAAAAACCTTTAAAATAGCATAAAACAAAACAAAACAAACAAACAAAAGCTTAAGAATAAACCCGACGAAGGAGGTGAAAGACTTATATGCTGAGAACTATAAAACATTGATAAAGGAAACTTAAGATGATTCAAAGAAATGGAAAGATATACCATGCTCTTGGATTGGAAGAATTAATATTGTTAAAATGGCCATACTACCCAAAGCAATATTCAGATTTAATGTGATCTCTATCAAACTACCCATGACATTTTTCACAGAACTAGAACAAATAATCCTAAAATTTATACAAAACCCTAAAGAACTAGAATTGCCAAAGTAATCCTGAGGAAGAAGAACAAAGCTGGAGGCATAACCGTCCCAGACTTCAGACAACAGTGTACAGCTACAGTAATCAAAACAGTGTGGTACTGGCACAAAAACAGACAAATGAATCAATGGAGCAGAAGAGAGCCCAGGAATAAACCCACACACCTACAGTTAATTAATCTTCAGCAAAGGAGGTAAGAATATACAATGGAGAAAAGACCGTCTCTTCAACAGTCGTGTTGGGAAAGCCAGACAGGCATATGTAAATCAATGACATTAGAGCACTCCCTCACAGCATACACAAAAAGAAACTCAAAATGGCTTAAATACTTAAATATAAGACATGACACCATAAAACTCCTAGAAGAGAACATAGGCAAAACATTCTCTGACATAAATCATAGCAATATTTTCTTAGATCAGTATCCCAAGGCAAAAGAAATAAAAGTGAAAGTAAAACAAATAGGACCTAATCGAACTTATAAGCTTTTGCACAGCAAAGGAAACCATAAACAAAATGAAAAGACGTCCTACAGACCGGGAGAAAAATATTTGCAAACAGTGCAACTGACAAGGGTTTAAATATACAAACAGCTCATACAACTCAATAACAACAACAAAAAAAACAATTAAAAAATGGGCAGAAGACCTTCTTTCTCCAAAGAAGACATACAGTTGGCCAATAGCACATGAAAAGATGCTCAACATCTCTAATTATTAGGGAAATGTAAATCAAAGCTACAATAAGGTATCACCTCACACTGTTCAGAATGGCCATCGTTAAAAAGTCTACAAATAAGAAATTCTGGAAAGGATGTGGAGAAAAGAGAACCCTCCTACGCTGTTGGTGGGAATGTAAACTGGTGCAGCCACTATGGAAAACAGTATGCAGCTTCCTTAAAAAACTAAAAATAGAGCTACCATATGATCCATCAATCCCAATTCTGAGCATATATCCAGAGAAAACTCTAATTTGAAAAGATACATGCACCCCCATGTTCAGAGCAGCACTATTTACAATAGCCAAGATACGTAAGCAACCTAAATGTCCCTCAACAGATGAATGAGTAAAGATGTGGTATATATATATACAATGGAATACTACTCATCCATAAAAAAGAATGAAATAATGCCATTTGCAGCAACATGTATGGACCTAGAGATCATACTAAGTAAAGTCGGATACAGAAAGACAAATATCATAGGATATCACTTATATGTGGGATCTAATATATGATACAAATGAACTTATTTGCAAAACAGAAACAGACTCACAGACATAAAAAACAAACTTATGGTTGCCAAAGGGGAAACGGAGGGAAGGGATAAATTAGGAGGCTGGGGTTAGCAGATACAAACTATATATAAAATAGATAAATAAGGTCCTACTGCATAGCACAAGGAACTATATTCAGTATCTTGTAATAAACTATAATGGAACAGAATATGAAAAAGAATATAGAGAGGGAGATACACAGGTAGATAGACAGATATACATAAACTCTATCACTTTGCTGTACACCAGAAACTAACACAACATTGTAAATCAACTATACTTCAAATAAATACATATGTACATACAAAACTTTGTGATCCTTTAATTGATAGATTTTAAGCTCATATGTCAAAATTCTAACTTCAAAATGATGAATACTATTACATAAGATGGAGAAAGCCTAAAGCTAAGATAGCACTGTCATATCAGGCATCCAAAAGTATAATAAACTACTTATATAGAAGAAAAAACTTGCTTATCACTCCATCCCTAGAATTGGATAGTCTATACTAAAATAAAGAGCTTGCTGCAGATCAACTTACTCTCAAATCTTACTGATTTGAAAGTTGCATTTGAGAGGCTGTAGACCTGAGCTATTTTATGGAGCTAAGGATGCAAAAAATTGGAGTTCAAGGTCTACCAAAAAGGGAGGCATCCTGGCAAAACTCAGGCTTTCACTTGGGGTTCCCAAGGTGTATACCCTTGAACTAAAGGTAAACCAAAAATAGAACAGCTCCTGGAAGACCAAAGCTTAATTTTGGATCAGCTCATTCCCTAATTATATTAAAGTGATTTGTCCCTATTTTAACTGCTGCCAAAAACAAAAGTAATTATTCTTCGCAGAAATACAACATTATGCAGAGCCTCAACTATGTCTACAATTTTTATTCATAATGACTAACACCAATCAAAAATAACTAGGCATTGCAGGAGACATTACAGCAACACAACAAAGAAATTAAGAAGAAAGAAAACAGACCACAGAAACAGTCACAATAAATCATAGAGCCAGTGGGATAAATGGAAAATAGTCATATGATAGATTTAAACCCAAATGTATTAGTAATTACATTAAATGGAAATAAATTAAACCCTTAAAGGTTAAAGATTGAAGAAGATAGACTTAAATGACAACTGTATGTTACAGGAGACATTTTTGAGCCACTTTATTAAGGTATGATTGACATGTAAAAAGCTGTACATACTTAATGTATACGACTCAATAAGTCTGGGGATAAGTATACACCCATGAAACCATGACAACCATCAAGGCATAGACATATCTATCCATCACTATACAAGACACATTAAATAGCAAGATATAGAAAAGTTAAACAAAAGGATGCAAAAATAAAACCTGGTGTTGCTATACTAACATCAGACAAAGGAGTCTTTAAGACAAGAAGTACTAGTAGACAAGTAATATTTCAAATTATAATATGCAAACTTTACTGGAGAGGTGTAAAACATCATCAGAATGTTAAATATATATGTATATATTTTTGATGAATCAATTACAGATAATTTACAAAATCAGTTACAGATCCTTCCCTACCTATCTAAGGAAGCTGGATTCCATTCTGCTTACAAACCCAGTAAAATCTAGAGCCTGCAGTGAAGTTTACCTGAGCCCCCTCGAAGAGCCCATTATCCTTGTTATGTTGTAAAGACACAGAAAATGCAATGAACGCTTGAATTTTACTTAGCAGGATTATTCCTGGTAGTGGAATGGTATTGTAATTCTGAAAACATTTTGTGTTTTATAGGATAGAGAAAATTAGAAAATATACTGAGGTTGTTAGGAACCAGTGTGTTTACTTGAAGGAGGGGAGAGGAAAAGAAATATAAAATGGGGCTGGTAAAGGTCTATTTGATTTTGAACTTGAGGTTTCAAAAAAAAAAATTCCTAACTGTATGCTCAAAAGGCCTTAGAAGAAATGAACCTCAATAGCAACGAGGCACAATTAGTGCTTGGTTCTTGCACTGTCCTCTAGTAAAAGTCACCAAAACTCCTAGGAGAAATGGCTGATTCCAGGTCTGAGATAGGAAAAATGCAAGATGATCCTGGAACACCTTGTACCAAAAAAGCAAGCACATACTTAAAAATTGATGAACCCATCAGCTGGCCCAAGGGGACAGCCACTGGTCATATTTGATCATCCAAAAAAAAAAAAAACCCGCAATGATGGTAATGAATTAAAACACATGGAAAAAATATAAGTCCTCATGATATTCAAAACAATGTTGAGAGAAAAGAGAGAAAAAATCCTCTCTATAGAAAAATGCCAGCTAAAAAATGTAGAAGGAATGATAGACTGTAAAAGTAACCACTCAAGATTGGGATTGACATATATACACTAATATGTATAAAATGGATAACTAATAAGAACCTGCTACATAAAAAATAAATAAAATTAAATTTAAAAAAAATCACCACTCAGAAATCCAATATAAGAGTTGATTCAGGCAAAATCATCAATAAATGCTAAAGCAAATGGAATGAAAGTTTATTGGAGAAGAAAGTATTCACAAAATATTATTCAAAGTAACCTCCTATCCCCTAGATCACTTATTCACTATGAAGGGAAAAAATGATTCTTTACAATTATGGTCATAAACATAGTTAAGTGGACAAGTTTGGCATCTCCAGAAGTGGAACACAGTCTGACACTGTAGGTGTCCTGATTCAGTGCAGTAGGAGCTACACTACATCACCTAATTGGTGCTGCTGCCAGAAATACTGACCTGAGTCTCTTTATGAGGAACTAGCCTAAAGAAACCAGAATGCTGGATTCCCTGCAGGGCCACAATCATGATTCTTCAGAAGGAATTAATATCGTTAAAAACAAAGAGAGCAGAGCACCTGGAACTCAAAGGTAGGTCACAGAAACACAAGCTTGTACAAGTTTGGCAGTCCCTTATAAAGATAAATGTATGCTTATCATACCATGCAGAAATCCTACTCCTCGGTATAATATTTACCCAAGAGAAATGAAAACATGCTCATATGAAAATTTATCCTGGATGTTTATCGTGGCTTTATCCTTAATCATCTAAAAGTGAAAACAACCCCAGATTTCTTTCCACTGGCTAATGGATAAACAAATTATGGTACATCCATGCAGTAGAATCACACTCAGCAATAAAAGGGAACAAGTGACTATGTTTGTCATGCAACACCGTAGATGAATCTCAAATGAATAATGCTACGTAAGAGAAGCCAGGCTCAAAAGACTCCATACTATATGATTCCATTTGTATGATCGTCCGGAAAAGGCCAAATTATAGATTAATGGTTGTCAGGGACTGGGAGTGGGAGAAGGCTGGACAGCAAAGAGATGGGAAGGAATTTGGGAGGATGATGAAACTATTCTGCACCTGGATTGTGATGGTTGTAACACAATGTATGTGTCTGTCAAAACTCATAAAACCATACACCAAAAGGAGAGTGAACTTCTAAAATATTTTTATAATTACATAAGATAGGCCTCAATAACCCTGTCTTTAAAACAGACAAACAAACAAAAAGAACCCAAACCAAAACAAAAGAAACAAACAAAAAACAGGGGAGGGTAATGGGATGCTCCTAGACTGGGGAAGACTAAAAAGACATAAACCAACGCTATGCATGAACCTTGATTGGCTCCTGAATTGGGCAGAGGGGACAGCTACAAAAGGCATTTTAGGGACAACTGGGGAAATCGGAGCTTAGACTATGTTGATAATTTTATTGAATTAAAAAATTTTTGTCAGGTGCAGCAATAGGGCTATGGTTGCACAGGAACTATTTCTGTTCTTGGGAGGTTCATGCTGACATATTTAGGTATAACATATAATGACTGCAACCTTCTTTTGGATATTTTGTCAAAAGAGAAGTGAGAGTGTGTATACAGAAAGGAAGGTGGAGTGGGGGGGGGATCTTTCCTGTGGGTTTGAAGGATTTCAAAATAATTAACTATTTTTGCTAAACCCCAATAGTGCACCGCTGCAACCCCCATTTCCAGACTTCGGGCTGGACGTGGTGGCTTTGCTAACCCATCCCCATTTCCCTCCAGGTCTTCCCTTTCAGAAGTTCTATCCTTGGCAGCTCTCTATTTCTTCTTCTCTAATCATGTCTTTTGGCTGCCTGGAAAGCATTTGTTTCCAAGGCTGCTGATCTCTGCCAATGCCCTTCTCTTACCTCTCCCCTGAGCCGAAGCCTGACCTGTACTGCTTTGCTATTTTTAAGTATAATCTATATTCTCCAAGTATCTTTAACAGAGGCAAATGGCATCTAAGGCTCTCTGACACTATCCACCTCCTCTTAAAAAGCTTCCCACTCCGCCCTCAGCTTTCCCTTTTGAACTGGAAGTCCATTCACCACGTTTTCTTCCTCTAACTCACAGCCCGGCTGCTTGGCCAGCTGAGTCAGGGAGGATTTTGCTTCTAACAGCTCATAAATTTCCCATCCTTAGATTGCCCTCCTCCTTTACTCCCTCTCACCTAAAATTTAGCTGTGAATTGCTCTCCCTTTCTCTCCTCTTTTCTCATTCCCAGGCTCACAGATGCACTGATTATCACCCTTTCTCATCAGGGCATCTCTGCAGACATGGTGTAAATGAATAGGTAAATCTTAGCTAGGGAGGCCAAAGGGGGCCATGGGAATATTCTGCAGCCTGACATGGGCACAGATAGCCTAGAATGGCCTAATACAGGGAGAGACAGGCAAACCTTGTCTAAAAAAGAGCTTTTAAAGCACTCAGAAAATACCATCTTGATTTTTATTTAAAGAGTGAAAGCAAGAAGCATAGCCTTCTCTTTTCAATAAACTCTTGCTTCTTCCCACCCCAAAATACGTCAATTATAATTGTTATGCCGATTTTGTTAGTGAAATAATCTGCTGAGAAGTGCCCATCAGGACTGAGTATAAGTTGTTTTCCACGGTTTCCATGCACAGCCCAGTGAACGTGGCCAGACTGTCTGGCAGGTTGGGTACCCAGCACCTCCTGTGCTTTGCTCATCACTATTATGAAGCTGATGATGCTCAGTTATTCTAAATCACTCTCTAATGAAATCCTAATATGCAGCTCCTGGCAATTGGCAGCTCACTGGTTTTCTACTTTTCTTCTCATAAGTATTTCTCTACCGGATTCTTGGTTAGATTTTCCTATGGATACCTTCGGATGGGTTTGATCCCACCTGGTAAGTAATTTTGGAATATTTGCTCTCAAAGAAGTAGATATGTAATTTATTTGATCATGCAGATGAGCCAGCATCACTCCTCTGCCACAGAGCTGCTTTCTCTACAATAATTCACAACTTTCCTTTGTCAACAGAGCAAGTGGACACATATCCATTCAAATAAATTAACATTTCCATCCTGAAAATTTGATGCGGGAAGAATAAATTGGTAAAATGCTAACAGCACATGAAATGGGGTTCAAATGCACTAATTATCAAAGAAACATAAATTTAGAAAAATTACACACAATTTTTAGCCATTGAAACTGCAAATGGTTTGTAAAGGGAAATACTGTATCAGCACAGAGGCACAAGTGTGGGAATGCCTGCAGAAGCAACACAGCTGGGAGAGTGAAGGCAGAGCATCTGGCTGTAGAATCTGAGTACTTATATTATCCTACACTATATCCCTTAAGACAAAGTTCAAATACATCATAGTATGATTATAAGATGGACTATTAATTAAAATTCAAGCTCTCTCAGATAATTAATGATATGGGAAAATGTTATGGCATTATATTAAGTGAAGAAATCAGGACACAAAATTGGGTATGCAGTATGATCCCAATTTATTTTAAAGTATGAATACAGAGATATGGGGACATGTTTGTGTGTGCTGAATGGCACGGCCTGTGAAGATTCCTGGAGTTACGTGTTGAACTAAATTGGCTTAAACCACTAATTTCATGCCCCATGAAAAAGCAAAACCCTTTTTAAGATTTTCTGAACTGATATATTCAGTCACCTCAACTCCAGGATCCTCCTTTGTTCCATCCTACATCAATCCAGAGTTGAGGTTTTTGCTCAGCTCCTTTCTTCCTCAATTTCCACCAAGAAAAGCAAAATCACACAAAGCACTCAAGAGTATAACAGGGGCTTCCTTGGTGGCGCAGTGGTTAAGAATCCACCTGCCAATTCAGGGGACACGGGTTCGAGCCCTGACCCGGGCAGATCCCACATGCCGCAGAGCAACTAAGCCCGTGCACCACAACTACTGAAGCCTGTGCGCCGTGCTCCACAATAAGAGAAGCCACTGCAATGAGATGCCCGCGCACCACAACGAAGACCCAATGCAGCCAAAAAAAGAGTATAATAGATGTTGGTGCTAGTTTGAATGGTGTGTGCACGGGCATAGTGCCCAGACAGTGCCAACATTGGCCCTCAGCCACCGCAGCCCCTGAGGAGTCGGCGAGCTGCCCTCACACCCCGGCTGGAGATTTGAAGTTATTCCTTTGCTGAAAACATCTGGCTGCCAGTCTAGAATATGACTCAGCTCCTAGGGTAGCATGGCTGTGATCCGGAGAACATTCAAGTGCAGATTCTCTATCTACGGGGGCGATGCTATTATTTGGAACTTACCAATTTGGGCTCCTTCCAGACCTGAAAATTGATTACAAATATGAAACAGATTTCACTACTGGACTGGAACTCCACATAAAAAAGAAGATCCTCAAAATAATTGAAAAGGATCCTCACCAAAGAATAGATGCAATGTGACTGGCAGGATATGAAGGAGGTAAGAGGGTCTTGGTGTTCCGGCTGGGTGTCAGGCCTGTGCCTCTGAGGTGGGAGAGCCGAATTCAGGACATTTGTCCACCAGAGACCTCGCGGCTCCACGTAATATCAAACAGTGAAAGCTCTCCCAGAGATCTCCATCTAAACGTTAAGACCCAGCTCCGCTCAACAACCAACAAGCTAAAGTGCTGGAAACCCTATGCCAAACAAGCAACAAGACAGGAACAAAACCCCACCGATTAGCAGAGAGGCTGCCTAAAATCATAATAAGGCTGCAGACACCCCAAAACACACCAACGGAAGTGGTCCTGCCCACCAGAAAGACAAGATCCAGCCTCACCCACCAGAACACAGGCACAAGTCCCCTCCACCAGGAAGCCTACAGAACCCACTGAACCAACCTTAGCCACTGGGGGCAGACACCCCAAAACAACAGGAATGACAAACCTGCAGCCTGTGAAAAGGAGACCCCAAACACAGTAGTTTAAGCAAAATGAGAAGACAGAGAAACACACAGCAGATGAAGGAGCAAGATAAAAACCCACCAGACAAACAAATGAAGAGGAAATAGGCAGTCTACCTGAAAAAGAATTCAGAGTAATGACAGGAAAGATGATCCAAAATCTTGGAAATAGAATGGAGAAAGTACAAGAAACGTTTAACAAGGATCTAGAAGAACTAAAGAGCAAACAAACAATGATGAACAACACAATAAATGAAATGAAAAATTCTCTAGAAGGAATCAATAGCAGAATAATTGAGGCAGAAGAACGGATAAGTGACCTGGAAGATAAAATAGTGGAAATAACTACCACAGAGCAGAATAAAGAAAAAAGAATGAAAAGAATTGACGACAGTCTCAGAGACGTCGGGGACAACATCAAACGCACCAACATTCGAATTATAGGGGTCCCAGAAGAAGAAGAGAAAATATTTGAAGACATTATAGTTGAAAACTTCCCGAATATGGGAAAGGAAATAGTCAATCAAGTCCAAGAAGCACGGAGAGTACCATACAGGATAAATCCAAGGAGAAACATGCCAAGACACATGTTAATCAAACTATCAAAAATTAAATACAAAGAAAAAATATTAAAAGCAGCAAGGGAAAAACAACAGATAGCATACAAGGGAATCCCCATAAGGTTAACAGCTGATCTTTCAGCAGAAACTCTGCAAGCCAGAAGGTAGGGCAGGACATATTTAAAGTGATGAAAGGGGAAAACCTACAAGCAAGATTACTCTACCCAACAAGGATCTCATTCAGATTTGATGCAGAAATTAAAACCTTCACAGACAAGCAAAAGCTAAGAGAATTCACCACCACCAAATCAGCTTTACAACAAATGCTAAAGCAAATTCTCTAGAAAGGAAACAAAAGAGAAGGAGAAGACCTACAATAACAAACCCCAAACAATTAAGAAAATGGTAATAGGAACATACATGTCAATAACTACCTTAAATGTAAATGGATTAAACACTCCAACCAAAAGACACAGACTGGCTGAATGGATACAAAAACAAGACCCATATATATGCTGTCTACAACAGTCCCACTTCAGGGCTTCCCTGGTGGCGCAGTGGTCGAGAGTCCGCCTGCCGATGCAGGGGACATGGGTTCGTGCCCCGGTCCGAGAAGATCCCACATGCCACAGAGCAGCAAGGCCCATGAGCCATGGCTGCTGAGCCTGTGTGTCTGGAGCCTGTGCTCCGCAACGGGAGAGGCCACAAAAGTGAGAGGGCCGCATATTGCAAAAAAAAAAAAAAAAGAGTCCCACTTTAGACCTAGGGACACATACAGACTAAAAGTAAGGGGATGGAAAAAGATATTCCATACAAATGAAAATCAAAAGAAAGCTGGTTTGAGACTTGACTGTTCTCTCCCACATACTGGGGATACTGTTTCCTCTTTCTTTATCAGGCAAACTTCTAAGCATCCTTTTAGATTAGATTAGGCATTGTCTTTATGAACTGACTACACCTTCTCCAGGTGCTCCCATAGAACCCACACATCTTTCAATCACCAAATTTACTTCTTAACTGCATTGCAGTCATCTCTTCATCTGTCTATCTCTCCAACTAAATTCAGGCTGCTTGTATGTTCCTTGAAGGTTAAGATTCAATTATAGTGGTTACTGATTAAATATTAAACAGAATCTGTTCAACACAGGGGCAGATATCCATCCAAAAACTACGGAACGATTATGTAAATCAAGTTTTAGTAGGCAGGTCTCCAAATAACTGGAATTCACCTGAATGATAACAGACAGGCAGGTGTGACATATTTCTGAAATAGAAATTTTTAGTGATTTTCTGAAAAGGGGCACTAGAGTCATGATCCAATGTTTAAAAGCAGGTATTTTAAAAATCTATTTTATATAGATAACTTTGTAACACTGAGTTTGTTAACTTACTAAAATTGTATTGTAAACTTATTGATAAATAAATTTGGGGTCTACTGCAAAAAAAAAAAGAGGGCTTGATTAGCAATTCTCATTTCAGACTTAAAAATAAAGACTATTATAAAAGACAAAGAAGGACACTACATAATGATCAAGGGATCATTCGAAGAAGAAGATGTAACAATTGTAAACATTTATTCACCCAATATAAGAGCACCCCAATACATAAGGCAAATGCTAACAGTCATAAAAGGGGAAATCGAACGTAACACAATCATGCTAGGGGACTTTAACACCCCACTTTCACCAATGGACAGATCATCTAAAATGAAAATAAATAAGGAAATGTAAGCTTTAAATGATACATTAAACAAGATGGACTTAATTGATATTTATAGGACATTCCATCCAAAAACAACAGAATACACTTTCTTCTCAAGTGCTCATGGAACATTCTCCAGGATAGATCATATCTTGGGTCACAAATCAAGCCTTGGTAAATTTAAGAAAATTGAAATTCTATCAAGTATCTTTTCCAACCACAATGCTATGAGACCAGATATCAATTACAGGGAAAAAATCTGTAAAAAATACAAACACATGGAGGTTAAACAATACACTACTAAATAACCAAGAGATCACTGAAGAAATCAAAGAGGAAATCAAAAAATAAGTAGAAACAAATGACAACGAAAACATGCTGACCCAAAACCTATGGGATGCAGCAAAAGTAGTTCTAAAAGGGAAGTTTATAGCAATAGAATCCTACCTTAAGAAACAAGAAATATCTCAAATAAACAACCTAAACTTACACCTAAAGCAATTAGACAAAGAAAAACAAAAAACCCCAAAGTTAGCAGAAGGAAAGAAATCATAAAGATCAGATCAGAAATAAATGAAAAAGAAATGAAAGAAACAATAGCAACGATCAATTAAACTGAAAGCTGGTTCTCTGAGAAGATAAACAAAATTGATAAACCATTTGCCAAACTCATCAAGAAAAAAAAGAAGGGAGAGGACTCAAATCATTAGAATTAGAAATGAACAAACTGACACTGCAGAAATACAAAGGATCATGAGAGATTACTACTATATGCCAATAAAGTGGGCAACCTGGAAGAAACGGACAAATTCTTAGAAAAGCACAACCTTCTGAAACTGAACCAAGAATACAAAATATAAACAGACCAATCACAAGGACTGAAATTGACACTGTGAATAAAAATCTTCCAACAAATAAAAGCCCAGGACGCGATGGCTGCACAGGTTAATTCTATCAAACATTTAGAGAAGAACTAACACCTATCTTTCTCAAACACTTCCAAAATATAGCAGAGGGAGGAACACTCCCAAACTCATTCTAGGAGGCCACCATCACCCTGATACCAAAACCAAACAATATGTCACAAAGAAAGAAAACTACAGGCCAATATCACTGATGAACATAGATGCAAAAATCCTCAACAAAATACTAGCAAACAGAATCCAACAGCACATTAAAAGGATCATACACCATGATCAAGTGGGGTTTATTCCAGGAATGCAAGGATTCTTCAATATACGCAAATCAGTCAGTGTGATAAACCATGTTAACAAATTGAAGGAGAAATACCATATGATCATTTCAATAGATGCAGAAAAATCTTTTGACAAAATTCAACACCCATTTATGATAAAAACCCTCCAGAAAGTAGGCATAGAGGGAACTTACCTCAACATAATAAAGGCCGTATATGACAAACCCACAGCCGACATCGTTCTCAATGGTGAAAAACTAAAACCATTTCCTCTAAGATCAAGAACAAGACAAGGATGTCCACTCTCACCACTATTATTCAACATAGTTTTGGAAGACTTAGCCACAGCAATCAGAGAAGAAAAAGAAATAAAAGGAATCGAAATCGGAAAAGAAGAAACAAAGCTGTCACTGTTTGCAGATGACATGATACTATACATGGAGAATCCTAAAGATGCTACCAGAAAGGTACTAGAGCTACTCAATGAATTTGGTAAAGTAGCAGGATACAAAATTAATGCACAGAAATCTCTTGCATTCCTATACACTAATGATGAAAAATCTGAAAGAGAAATTAAGGAAACATCTCCATTTACCACTGCAACAAAAAGAATAAAATACCTAGGAATAAACCTACCTACGGGGACAAAGACCTGTATGCAGAAAACAATAAGACACTGATGAAAGAAATTAAAGATGATACAAACAGATGTAGAGATATATCATGTTCTTGGGTTGGAAGAATCAACTATGTGAGAATGACTATACTACCCAAAGCAATCTACAGATTCAATGCAATCCCTATCAAAGTACCAATGGCATTTTTCACAGAACTAGAACAAAAAATTTCACAATTTGTATGGAAACACAAAAGACCCTGAATAGCCAAAGCAATCTTGAGAAAGAAAAACGGAGCTGGAGGAATCAGGCTCCCTGACTTCACACTATACTACAAAGCTACAGTAATCAAGACAGTATGGTACTGGCACAAAAACAGAAATATGGATCAACGGAACAGGATAGAAAGCCCAGAAATAAACCCACACACCTATGGTCACCTTATTTTTGGTAAAGGAGGCAAGTATATACAATGGATAAAAGACATCCCCTTCAGCAAGTGGTGCTGGGAATACTGGACAGCTACATGTAAAAGAATGAAATTAGAACACTCCCTAACACCATACACAAAAATAAACTCAAAATGGATTAAAGACCTAAATGTAAGGCCAGACACTATAAAACTCTTACAGGAAAACATAGGCAAAACACCCTATGATATAAGTCACAGACCACAAGATCCTTTTTGACCCATCTCCTAGAAAAATGGAAATAGAAACAAAAATAAACACATGGGACCTAATGAAACTTAAAAGCTTTTGCACAGCAAAGGAAAACATAAACAAGATGAAAAGACAACCCTCAGAATGGGAGAAATACTTGCAAATGAAGCAACTGACAAAGGATTTATCTCCAAAATTTACAAGCAGCTCATGCAGCTCAGTATCAAAAAAATAACCCAATCCAAAAATGGGCAGAAGACCTAAATAGAATTTCTCCAAAGAAGATATACAGATTGCCAACAAACGCATGAAAGGATGCTCAACATCACTAAGCATTAGAGAAATGCAAATCAGAACTACAATGAGGCATGGACAATCAAGAAACTCTCCTTAAAGTCCGTTGTTTGATCATGTAGCACAATAGTTCAGCTCCTCTTTCATTATCATTTTGTGTACACTACAAGAGAGGATGAAAATATTTTCTAAACATTCTTCCCATAGCTTCCTTCACCTATTTGTTCTGTAGGCTATAGAAGAGGGGATTCAACATGGGAGTAATCACACTGTACTGCAAGGAGAAGATCATCTCCAGAGTGGAGCCTGAGGTTGGCAAGAAATAGCTGAGGAAACCTGAGCCATAGAACAAAATAGTAGTAGTGAGGTGAGAAGAGCAGGTAGAGAAGGCCTTGCTTCTGCCTGAGGTGGAGGTGATGCTTAGGATAGTGCAGACAATGTGGTCATAGGAAGAAAAAAAAAAAACTACAATGAGTTATCACCTCACACCAGTCAGAATGGCCATCATCAAAAAATCTACAAATAATACATGCTGGAGAAGGTGTGGAGAAAAGGGAATCCTCTTGCACTGCTGGTGGGAATGTAAGTTGATACAGCCACTATGGAGAACAGTATGAAGGTTCCTTAAAAATCTACTAATAGATTACCATATGACCCAGCAATTCCACTACTGGGCATATACTCTGAGAAAACCATAATTCAAAAAGAGTCATGTACCACAATGTTCATTGCAGCCCTATTTACAATAGCCAGGGCAACCTAAGTGTCCATCAACAGATGAATGAATAAAGAAGATGTGGCACATATTTACAATGGAATATTAGTCAGCCATAAAAAGAAATGAAATTGAGTTATTTGTAGTAGGGTGGATGGACCTAGAATCTGTCATACAGAGTGAAGTAAGTCAGAAAGAGAAAAATACCATATGCTAACACATATATATGGAACCTAAAAATGGTTCTGAAGAACTTAGGGTAGGACAGGAATAAAGACACAGACTTAGAGAATGGACTTGAGGACTCGGGGAGGGGGAAGGGTAAGCTGGGACAAAGTGAGAGAGTGGCATGGACATATATACACTACCAAACGTAAAATAGATAGCTAGTGGGAAGCAGCCTCAGGGAGACCAGCTGATCAGCTGATCACGGGGAGATCAGCTCTGTGCTTTGTGACCACCTAGAGGGGTGGGATCGGGAGGGTGGGAGGGAGACGCACGAGGGAGGAGATATGGGGATATATGTATATGTACAGCTGACTCACTGTTATAAAGCAGAAACTAACACACCACTGTAAAGCAGTTATACTCCAATAAAGATGTTAAATAAAGAAATAAATTTCTTTAAAAAATAAAGTAAATAAAGTCCCTAAACATTAAAAAAAAAGTATAATAGAATCCAGTATTTGGAAGGAAGATAGGGGAGAAATCCATTTAACAATATGTAAACCATTTGAACAATATTACTATTTTCTAAAACTACTTTTAGCCCCTCTACCACATTAAACTACCACTGGCCATTTGCCTGTTAGATCACCCAGCCTCACACTGATGGGCACATCTTTCCTCACCCTCCCATTTCTCACCACCTCTCCTCCTTTAAGAGCAATACCTTCTATCATGTTCCCATGCAAGCCACTTAACTCTCTCTTTTGTAGCTGAAGTCCTGAACAACAGTCCTCTCTGGGTCCTGCCTCCTATCCCAGGCTGTTTATCAAGGTATTCTCCCAAATAAAGATGGTTCCTACCCTAAGAGTAACCCTGGTATATCAGCTACTAAAACAGTGGTTCTCAATCTTAGCTACTCATTGGAAGTTCTGAGAAGTAGTGTATTTTTGTGTGTGTTATTTTTAAAAAGTAAATATTACTCCCTTGGCCTCTCTGGAAGGTCTGAGGTTGTGATTTTGACCTAGATTTATTTTTCATATCCATGTGATTCTAATGTTCAGCAGAGCTGAAATACTCTGTGCTAAAATAAAGACATTCACATTGTTACACATATATTATGTATATATTTGATTCTACAGTGCATACTTTTTCACAGCTTGATATTTTTTTAAAAATTAGCATGCGTTTAATACTTCATATCAAAAAGAACGTACAAACTGCCAAGTAGATTGTGACACACTTGTCATTTCTTGAAATGCATATGGGAACAGTGCCCGGTCTCTCCAAACGTATCATGCTATCTTTAAAACTGGGAGAGTTTGGTTTGACTGATTCATGCATCATCAAAGACTATTATTTGGGCACCAAAAATTCATGAGTAAAAGCTTCTGGCTGAATTTCAAGAGAAACTTGTGACGTGTAATTTCATAAAGAAAAAATTGTGAGTTTAACCACATAGGAAATGCAGATAAATCCCATTATTTTTAAATATACTTTGACACAAGACTGTAGATAAAGAATGTCATGGGGTCAAGATTTGAAGCACACATGATGGGAAGCAGCACATAATAGGGATGATCGGTACAGCTATGGGTGGCCAAAAGAAATTTGAAATTAACTTTAGACTTGGAATGAGAAGGAAACTTAATCTCAAATTTTGTGAGAAGAAAATGGTATGTAATTGCCATTATTTTTTTAGTAAAAAAGAAATGGATCTTTACCTTTAAAGGTAATACAGCAGCTAAACCAATATTGCATTTCATAATAGATAGTATCTTAGAGTTGAAGAACTGTACTATACATAGATATTCATAATCCCAGAAAAACAACTGGAATGAAACACACCAAAATGTTAGTAGTAATTGTTAAGGGATAGACTTATAGATAATATTTACTTTCTTGTTTCCATTTTCTTTACTTTCCAAATTTTCTAATGATAAATTTCATAATCAGAAAAGGCAAAGAATGTTATTAAAACAAAAATACGAGCATACGCATATCATTTTCTAGCTCTCACTTCCCCTAAAACACTCATTGATCAAAAATAGAAATATCAAAATAAAAGAGATAGGAAAGCCAAAAAACGAGATTTCCGAGGATTTAAATTATAGGCCTTTTAAATTAAAAAACACCAAAAATGTTGTGGTGAAGTCCAAAATGTAAAAAACTGTTAAGACTTTCTCCATATCTTTTCTCCCCACCTCAAGCAATCTTTAATTAAACCCAGAGCCCAGTTTAGTGGAATGATGTTAAATGTGCCAGAAAAAAGAAGCTAAGAAGCTGTCCACCTTCTCCCTTTCCAGTGTTTCTCATCCGAATGGCATGCTGTGAAACACACACTTAAATTGATTGGTATTAATGCTTGCACACCGGTTCCAAAATGTCAGCAAGATGCATTTGCTTTCAAGTTATATTAACTCTGCTGATTACAAAGAACCGGGTAAATAAATCTTAGTTGTACACAAAATATGCTTTAAGCTTCTTTTGTATACATGCTTAGAATGTTCCTTGTCTACAGTCTCACCTTCATTTATTTATGTATTCATTTGACAAAAACTGTGTGCCAGGCACTGTTCTAAGCCCTGGGAAAACAGTAATGAACAAGACGAGAGATCCCTGACCTCCATCAGCTTATAGGCTAAGTAGGGTTAGGAAACAAACAAGAAGCAAACGAGTGCACTGAATATAGTGAAAAAGGAAAACTGGAAAGAGAATGCCTGGGGATGGGCAGGGCGAGGGGAGCAGGGAGCACGCGCTTTAGCTAAGACGGTCAGGAGTTCTCTGAGGAAGTCATTTCCACAGAGACTAGAATGCTGACAAGGAGGTAGCCCTGCAAAGACCTGAAGAGCATTCAGGCCGGGGAAACAGCAAGGGCACAGACCACAGGTATGATGACACAGGTTTGGTATGACATAGACACAGGTTTGGTGTATGCACAAAACACAGGGACAATCAGTTTGAATAGGACAGGGTGGGGTAGGGAGCGAACGATACTAGGTGGAACCAGAGAACCAAATAGGAGCCAGATCATGGGAGACTGCTCAGGCCATAGGATGGAGCTGGAATTTTATTCTATTTGCTATATGAAAACTTTGGTGTGATATAATGTGCTTTATGCCTCTTTTTAAAATGTCTAACACAGAATACAGAGATGTACATTATTCCTCCCCCTGATCTGTTCACACCTTCAGAAATAGAGTGGAAATAAGAACATTGTAGAACAGAATCAGAAAACCTGGGATCCAGGTCTATCTCCTCCATCTAGAAGCTGCCTTACCTCAATCAAGATACTTAATCCTCTGGTCTTAGTTTCCTCGTCTGTAAAATGGAACTACTAAATCATAGCACTGAAATGAGATATAAATGAGATGAAGAATTTGAAATCACCCATAGAGTGAATGGTTAGGACATCAAGTCCCCTGTTTCTTTCCCTCCTTTCTATGTGATACAGAGAAGGGGGATTATGGGGAATGAACCCACACAGGACCTGTTACAACCACTGATGGAGGAAGTGAAGCAATGTGAGTGGTTCTTTGTTTTAGGCTGGTTTTCTCCAAAGCAGGCTCTGAGACAAGAATGTGCATGTGTTTGGGAGATGATCCTAAGAAGCACTGTTTAGGGAGGAGAGAAGTGAGAGAAGAGAAAAGGAAGCAGACAGAGAGAATGTTATCCATCATGGCACCAATATGGGCACATGGAGGCTTAGTCACACTGGGGAACTCTGGAAGACAGCGTAGACAGAAGACACCTTGGAGTTTTCACACCTGCGGGGCAAGGGAGCTTGGCATTTAGTCTTCAAGTCCCTCCTTTCCCAGGATTAACTCCCCCGTACCTCCAACCTGCCCGCGACTTAAGGCTCCCATGGTCAGAGAAGGCCCTAAGCAAAGAATTGCAGGTCCTTTCAGCAGAAGCCACAGGGGAGGCACGCACAAGCGTGATGAGCACCAAGGCAATGTGTCCAGCACACCGACAGCATCTGCCAAACCTTCAGTCTCTTCCCCAAAACATTGTGAGGCCCTTGGGATATGAAATGCATGCTCTCACTGCCAGAGCTGCAAGATGATTTTCTCCAGACTGTGACAAGCCCTAGAAATACTGCGCAGAGTGATGCCTGCTGCCTACACCACTAGGGTCCCCCTGCAAAGGTCATATCAAAAAGGCAAAGACTGGGCATCACATTCCTACTCACACCTGCAGGATAACTCACAGCCCTGGCTTCCTCTTAGACCAAGTTTGTGGTTTTTAGACAAAAAACAGGTTGAACCCATTAGGAATTCCAGCCTCTAGGGAAATTTTCCATAAATAGCCTTCCTGTTTAAGAGAAAGTTAAAATCAATATCCTTTGAGAATAGCCAGGCTTTGCCAAGTTTGGTCATAGGGTGGCATTTATTATTTTCCTAGTATCAAAATGACAAGATAAAGAGCCAGCATTTATTGAGAGAATTTGCCATGTGCCAGGGAAGCGAAGTACGTAACTAACATCATATAAATGAGACGTCTGTACAAATAAGAAGTATGAATTGGCCTAATGTAATCAAATAGAATATGATAGAGCCAGAGATTATCTAACAGGACTATACTACATTTGAAATGACATAACCCATGGAGGAACATTTCTAATATCTTTGGATTAATAACTGTAGAGTTAATTTACTGAGCATTTATTATAAGTAAAGCACAATGCTAAACTTTGTCTCCTTTAACATATTCAAACTTCACAACAGCATGAGAGATTAGTATCACAGTTCTCATTTAAGATATAAAGAAATTAAGACAAATTGAATTAAAGAGCTGACATTTAACCTACGCTCTCAAATCTCTCAAGCTATAAGCAACGTTATAAACTTACCCTGAGTGCCTTTATAGAGAGTTCCTGCTTAACATCTGGATAACCAGCTATGGAAGTATGTATTGGAGAACTAAGAAAGCATCCCTGAGCCCTGTCCAATAAATGGATCCCAGCTGGGGTGGGCCTGGAGTAATGTCATCTACTGAGCAACTCAGGTCCTCTTTTTCTTATGGGCCGATGGAAACTCATTCTCACTCTTGGGTCCTATGCTGTGTTTCTAAAAATGGCTCCATGACAAACATCATTTAATATTCCTAAAACTGTATATCCTGAAAAATGAATGAAACATAAAGCCAAATCTCATTTCAAATTAAAATCACTCTCAATTCTTTGTCCACTCAACTGATTTCATGAGAAGAATAGAATATATTGTCTAATGGCAGAAAGCCCAAGATATCTTTTATTTGAGCCCTCATTTTCACAGAATAAAATAAACAAAAAGAATCTTTTTAAGTAATTTCCTTCATGTACTTTTCAAAGAGAATTCTCTAAATTTGGCTCTCTATGGATTGGTTCAAAATTAACTGCCCCTCATTTTCCTTCCCTAGGGGAAATAGTGTGAAAAGTAACCAACACAGCCACAGTCTGTAAAAAAAAAAAAAAAAAAAGTAGTTTACTAGTGATGATGAAAAGACTTTCTTTTTTTTTTAACAGAGCATGATGCTGAGTAATGAATTCTCTTCTTTTACAAATCTATTCTCTAGGTAAAGCATTTGTTCCTAGAGGAAGCTAAGCATATCAAATATAACCAGTTCTACCTGCTGGCCCCTTCCTGACATCTTTTTCCTCTTCTTTCTCTTCATCACCCTCCAAAACCAGAGGATTTCCTTGTACTTTCACCTATTACTAAAGCCACACTCATTCTCTGTCAATAAACCCAACTCTACCACACATGCCATCAGTCCAGTGGCTCTGACAGGTGAGGCACAGACACAGGTATGCCATCGCATTAGTTATCTATCGCTGCACAAAAACTTATTCCAAAACCCAGTGGCTATTGGCAGACAAGTCTCCGTTGGACCCATTGTGTTTCTTATGAGCAGAGGCGCTGACAGCTTTTGGTCCAGATTATCAGGATATTTGTGTAGTAAACAACCTTGCAAGATGGAGACAGTATCCCTCTGGGGAAGAGGCCAGAACTGTTTGCCATCCAGTATAATAAAAAGAATGTCTCCCTCCAGGGTGAAGTTTGAGTAGACTTTCTTGAAACCCTCTTATAAAAAATCAAGGTTTCCTATGCTGATGGTTCCTCACCTGTGAGGCAAACCTACTGTGTATGGAGTACCCACCCATGCCCATCCCTACAACAGCCCCATAGGACTTAGGAGGCAAGAGGAACCAAAGCAGATGTGACCTCACACTGACTGCTATGCTGGGAATAATACAAGTCTTTTGCCTCTGACTCAGCAGCCCCATGACTTCTACTATAAAACTGTTGTCCATAAAACTGTTGTGGTCGGCTAATTTAGCTTACAGATAGGGTAACATCTCACATCCTTCTCAGTTTTCGACTGTACTTTCAAGCAACAAACGTGTATTTCCTCACAGTTTCTGAGAATCAGCAATCTGGAATTGGCTTACCTGGGTGACTCTGGTTCATGGTCTCTCAGGAGACTGCTGTGAAGCTATTGAGGGGAGCTGCAGTCATCTGAAGGCTTGATTGGGGCTGGAAGATAAAATGTTAAGAAGGCTTACTGATATGGCTGTTGGCTGAAAGCCTCAGTTCCTCACCACACTGGCTTCTCCAAAGAGCTTTTGGAGTGCCCTCAAAAAAGAGCAGCTCGCTTCCCTGCAGAGCAAGTGATCCAAGAGAGAATATGTGTGTCCAAAATGGAAGCTTTTATAATCTATTCTCAGAAGAGACACACCATCCCTTCTGCCGTATTCTGCTGGCAACACAGCTCCACCCAGCACATTGTAGGAGTGAACTGCACAAGGCTGTGAATATCACGAGGCAGGGGTCACTAGGGTCATCTTGGAGGTTGTCTACTACCGTACTGTCAGGTGAGCACCTCACTCACAAAGAATCTGGCTGGCATTACCAGGTGTTTTCAAGCCAGAGGAAGGTAAAACTGATGAAAGAATGGCTCAGGAAAAAAGACAGAACGAAGTTTTAAAATTTGGAAATGGCTCCAGGAGAGATTATTTCAGCAAGGAGATAAGCCCCTGGAAAGAGCCTAGCAAAAAGTGAAGCAACTGAGTACTCTTTCCCTATGAAGGGCAGTGGAACACAGAGGGATTTGTTTTCATTTTCCTTCTGAGACAGTTGATACACTCAATCCAGTCTCTAGGGAAATAAAGACTCACCCATTGCTAACTATCTCCCTTCTTTCCTCCTGGAGAAATCAATATTTTTTTTCCTTTGTTACTCCTCTCCCAACAACTCTGCCACTTTCCCATTTGGCTAGCCCATGAGATAGGTGGACATTTTTCATGAGGCTTTGATAATGTTACCCAACACATTACTGTACCACTTCAGAGAGTACATGCTCATTATTTCTGCTTCCAGCAAAAAAACATCTGACAATGAAAAACATGTGCAATGAGGATATCTGTAAAGGAAGGAGGAGGAGCACAAAATGTAAAGGTTGGGGCGGGGAGTGTGACTGTGTATGTGTACATGCAAGGAGGTCCTAATTAGAAGTCAGGAAAAAACTGAGCAATATGCAATGCAGTTCTAATTCATAGTTCTCTTGTCCTAAACTGTGGAGGAGGACAGTGCAAGAGAAGAACTGTGAGGAAAGTTTTAACTTATTAATGCTGACTGCAACTTGCAAGCACTACCACATACATTGAGATGTTTGCCTGGAAACAGGTTATGTGTATGTATGGTGTGTAGGGATGATAAGGGAGGGCTCTAGGGACTTCTAGAAATAGAAAGAAATGGTATTCATTTAGCAAAAGAAAATAAACATTTTTGAGCATCCTCTGTATGCCGGACTCTGTGCTAATTTCATTCACATTTAATCCTTATTCAGAACAGTCCTCTAAGGCAGACAACACAATCACCTCACTTCACAGGTGAGGAAAAGAAACATGGCTCAGAAAGAATGTCACTTGCTTTATGCGACACAGTTAGTGACAGACGGAGATTCAGGAGTACATGCTCTTGTATATCTCACTAGCTCTCTGACAAAATAGGGACATCTGTTGCTTAAAACAGTGAAAAGGAGAGACGCCCAAGTCTGAAATCATTATTGAAAGCTCTAGTATTTCTATAATTTAGGGAGGACAAACTAAGTGAAATAAGTAAGAGTGAAGGTAATTTTCAGGTCGTCCTAAAAAGTAGCAAAATGCACGTCAGTTTACATAATCTGTGTCATTAGTAAAGCATTCCATGGAGCTTCTCCTCTAACAGCAGTTCTAGTGCCTTTGAGTCCTTGAAAGAGGGCTGATGACCATCCAAACATGCATGAAGGAGATGAAGCCCCAAGTCCCCCAAAAGACCCAAGACACCTTGGCCAGGACCCTGCTTCCTGGATTCTTCTCTGGAACATGACCAGCTCTGAGGTTGACGCCAATCAACCAGGTCCATTCTTGATGGGACTTGCTGTCAGGAGATACATTAAAGGACTCCATTTAACACCTAAGCAATCTCTGGAGCATTAGCCACCATTCTTACCGCTATGGGCACGCCAGGTAATTGTCAAGGGAAACACTAGTAATGGCAGTCAACATCCCCCAAAATGATCCTTCAATTTCTTTTTTAGGCACTTAGGTAGTACTGGGGAAGAAAACCACGAACACTGAGCTAGACAAGGACATAAGGCGCCCAGTGCCATCCCTTGCAAACCATCTACAGTCAGCTAAAAGTCTGCTACTTTTTCTTAGTCTCCCTCGCGTCCTGCTGGGATGTTCAGAGACCACTTATTTCAGAGGCACATTAAACATGGCTCGCTTGGCAAACTCATGGCCATGGATGAGTTTCTCTTACCTGAGCACTAGTATTTTAGTCATTACCAAAAGGAAATGACCTGGTTCAGAAACATCAGAGCACACAGGTAGCTGAGAGTGAGAAAGGAGAGGTACCACACATGACGCTAACCTAATGGAAATCATTAGAAGACACTAAAACTCTTTTCTCTAAAACTTTTCTGCATTAGGGGAAATAAAACGGTAAACCCTAATTCTTCAGATACAGTTCAAAGTGTGCAACGCACAGCACATAGGTACAGTGGATTTTCTCCTTGGGAGAAGCACGGTACAACAGAAAAAGCATGGGCTGTATTTAGCTCAATACTATTAAGTTGTATGACCTGAGAAATTTATATAAATTCTCTGAGTCTGTTTTCTTATTCATACAATTAGAATGGTAATACCTACTTCTAGGCTTTGGTAATACCCACCAATGAGACAACATAGGTAAATAGGTAAACTAATACAGAGTCAAGTGTATGCTGGGTCCTCTGTAAATCACAACAATGAATTCCATCCATTCATTTTCCAAGTCATTATTCATAAGACTTTGGGCTACACTTTCAAGAAAGAAACTTTAGGAGTCTGAAACTGCAAGCAAACTAAGTTTCCAAAGAACCACATCTTTCAAATTGAATTGGGTCAGTCATCGGGTGTTTAACAGGGTGATGGGTCTTGAAGAGAACAGATTTAATTTGGTTTGGTTCCTTTGGCATTTGCAGGTAAAAACTGCCAAAAATTCATTAGCATGTCTTCATTTGCTTGAGGATGATTAATAATACTCAGGGAAAACAGGTTTTACATAATTCATCAGTCTGACACAGCCCAACACCTCTGGAGTTCTGAGAACTTCCAATCCCAGCTTGTCTGTGACACTTTAAAACTAGCTACAAACTGGGGCTCTTCTTACAGACTCTATATTAGCTGTTGTTCTGAATTTAGGGGAGAGAAATCTAATCACAAGCTTCAAGGCTACCTTCTTTCCAGTTTGGGGGAAAGAGGTATAAACAAATTCTCTCTACGTGGAACAGTTTTGACTTAGTCACCAATAATTCACTCGGTTCACCAAACAGGTTGAGCATCTATTATGTTCAGGAACCAGCATTGGTGCCTCTTTTTTTCTGTCCCAGCATTAGTCTGTGTGAGCCCCCAAAGAGTGGGACTCTTGATATAAGTGGAGTCTGTGTGAACTGAGTCTTTTTCATACTGTCAAAAATGTCCTTGTCCCAAGCACACAAAGTTTTTTACGAATGCACACATTGCAAAAGATGTGAGCTAAGGCATTGTGAGCATGAGTCATCAACATACAACCAGGAAGCAAAAAGTTTGATCAGTGTTTCTGAATCCAAATTGGAATGCCTGCCAGCAAAAGTTTCTTCATTATCTACTGATCGCCTTAGAAGTAAAGGAGAAGAGGAATCCCAAGAGAGTATTAAAAGCAAAAACTGTCTTAAAATATTTGGAAGAGGGTCTGGGGGATGAAATTGTGAATTTTAAAACAGAAAATAACATTTATCTTTCTAGAGTTGTGTAGACCTTTTGAACTGAACTAAATGATTTAGTATAATTAGGGGTCAGATGGCTAACTGCCGAATTCAAGAGAGGCCTTCTGCTCTCTGTGAAAGGTGGGACAAAATCAACTGTATAACCTCTGAGATCCATTCCATAGCTAAGATTCTAGGAATCTGACTCGAGTTTGAAATGAAGAAGTAATTCCATTTCTTCATTAAGACTTACCTTCGAATTGTCTGTCCCCTCTCAATTCCAGTATTTCATCTGGCATTATCAAGCCCTGTATTTGTGTCACTTATGACTCAGAATTCTTTGCAGGATGCCAGGTCAGATAGAAGGGTTTCCTAGCCAAGATCATCTAATGCTACCTCAGGTGAGACTCTCTTGATTGCAATAGTAGAAGCCAACTCAAGCTACCTTTAATCTAAGAGAGAATTCAATGGAAGCATATTGAAGAGCTTCATGGTTTTCAAGTGCAGAGGGTCTTAGGGAAGGAGCAGAAACTGAGACCTGGGCCATCAGGAAGCTAAACAGTGCCCTTTCTCTGTCTTTAATCTTGGACTTTCCCAGAATCAGCCTCAATTTTTTTTTTTTTTTTTTTTTTTTTTTTTGGCAGAATGGGCTTCTCTAACTCCAAGTCCAATGGCAAGAAATGCCATGCCCTCCAAACTGACATCATGTCAGATTCAGCATCAGTAGAGAATACCTGGATGGCCCAGACTGAGTCAGGAAACTATCTTTGATCACAACAATTCTGGCCAAGAAGGTGGGTGGAGTTAGGTACTACAAACACAGTTGCTAAGGTCTCCATGTCTGTGGAAGATGAGAAATGACATGAGAAAGAAGGTAGATCTCAAGAAAGGAAACACTGGGAGCTGAGAAAAGTGCTGAAGGAAGTCCACTACAAGTATATTCCACCAAGACAATAAAGTATTTCAAGGTCTTGTTTATTTTTTCTTCAACAGGTAAGTAGCACAGGTTGCTGTTGCTTCTATTTGCATGTTACATCTAAAAGAGCTATGTCAAATGTTACAGATGCATCAACTTCTTATTTTTTAAAGTGACATCTGAAGCATGCTGTCTTTCTTGATTTAAGACTTCAAGTCACAAATAATCAATAGTTGTCCTGAGGAAATCATAGGGCTGTTTTAAAAACCAGAATCCTATAATCCTCTGGTGCCTTATAGTTCTAGGAAAAATAAGTTATCCTCTTAAAAGAGCCATCTATAGTTGTTTCTTAAAAGAGCCATCTATAGTTGTATAAGGGGCGCTTGGTTTAATGACCCCATTCCACGGGGTGGGGTAGGCTCCTCCAGAGAGAATGGAAGCAGTTATTTATTTCCAAAGCCATCCGGAAAAAAGGTTCCATATATAGTTTTCTGCTGTCTAGCTTTGAGAAAATATGACTATCTACACTAACTGTTATCTCAATGTCTTTCTGGTGGCTAAAGGCTGGGGGGTAGAGGAGATAATTTAGTCAGGCTATTAGATAGCTGAAAATTTCCACCTAATCAAAAATAATAGTAATAATTAACATTTTTTTCTATCAAATTAACAGTTTGCTTTCAAGTAGGTAAAAGATGAACAGACACTCCATTGAAGAACATATATAAATGTCAAATAAAAATGTGAAAAGATGCTCAACATTGTTAGTCATTACATAAATGAAAATTATGAAAAAATGAAAATAAAATTACATAAATGAAAATTAAAACCATGATGAAATACCACTCAGCGCCTATTATAATGGTTAAGTTTTTTTAAAAATTGATAATAGTAAGTGCTGTCAAGGATGTGGAGCACTGGAAAACTCATTCTTTTTTGGTGGAAAGAAATACACAATGTACACCCGCTTTGGAAAAACATGTGGCAGTTTCTTATAAAGTGAAACATGCACTTACCATACAACTCAGTTAACCCACAGCTAGATATTGACCCAAGTGAAATAAATTTTATGCTCACTTGAAAACCTGTACACAGGAAGCTTTATGCACAATGCCCAAAACTGGGAACAATCCAAATATCCCCCTAGGAAGAAGTGGATAAACAAACTGTGGTACATCCAGGTAGAACAGAATACTTAGCAATAAAAAAGAAACAAGTTACTCATACATACAACAACATGGATGAATCTCAAATGCAATATTAAGTGAAACAATGTTCCAATGTTAAGTGAAAAAAGCCAGACTAAAAACGCTACATAATATGTATGGCACCTATATGGCATTCTGGAAAAGGCAAAACTGTAGATAAAAATCAAATCAGTGGTTGTCAGGGGCTGAGGGATTGACTACAAAGGAGCACACTGAAATTTGGAGATGGGGGGTGATGGCACTATTGTATATTTGGGTTGAGTGTTGGTTACATGACTGTCTGCATTTGTCAAAACTCACAGAACTGTACCCTAAAAAGGGTGGATTTCACTGTATGTAAATTATATCTTAATTTTAAAAGCTGAAAAAATACACCTTTGTCAACAGCTAGTATAGTATATTATGTATTAATTCCTATTTAACTGTACTGTGTACACATTAGAGATTCTCACTGAAAATAGTTTTAAATTTCATAGCAAGTCCAAGGCAGTACCTTGGGCTGCTTCCACACATTTGTGAAATCAAAACTGAACGCTCTTCCTTTGACTCAACTGTGTTCACCTCCAGAGCCCTCTTTCTGAAACGAGAGCCCTTGTTGTGTTGATGGATTTACCACAGAAATGGAGAGAGGCCAAGCGTGTCCCATGGGTGCTGCCAAGGCTGACGGCTCTCTCAGTGATGTTAAACTCCTCACTTAAATAAGAGGGAAACCCTGCCTCTTACTTTCTCTGTCAGGTAACTTTTCCCCAATCTGTACTTGAATTCAAGTATCCCTAAATTCCAGACAGCTGGAGATGATGCAGGACGGTCAAAACACACATTGTTCTGCCCTGGTCTTGGAGGGAACCGTTCCCTAGCTCCTGAAGAGGGGAAGGGCCGGCCCATCAGTCATCCTCTGGAAGACATATATGGGCTCTATTAATATCACAAGATGCTTCCCCTCAGCATTCACCTCTTAAGAGTCCATTTCGATCCCAATAAATATTCACAACTGAAGCCTTCCATATGCCACCTCGGCTAAAATGGAACGAATGAGTGCTTAGGAGATGATGTTTTCAAGTGATGCACTGCATAGAAGCCTACACAAATCTCTGCTTTATTACAGGAACCAGAGGTTAGCATTAAGAGAACTGCCATTTGCTTCTCCAATTTGTAATGCCATTAATTACTCTTGTGTTTTTTACTCTGCCTCTACACTTCAACAAAAGCATTGCAAAGCCACAGTGCAGGGATTCGGCAAATGAGGACTTAGGTTAAACCCACACTTTCCAGAACTTTTGGTTCTAATTCTATCAAGGAAGGGAGAGCTCAGAAACCAGACTCTGCACCTCCAGAGTCCTGGTTTAAATCAGTGCCAAGTATGCAGGCGTGGGATGGAGGAAACAAAGGCAGAAGCACATGGTGGAAATTGCACTGAAGAAGAGAGTGTAACCGTGAACTGTCCCTCTGCAAGTCAGACAAATCAGTCTCGGACTTCCCATCTGGGTCCCTCTGGCTGTGCTAAACTAGCCACAACCCTAATCAAATGTAAGTGCCAGCCTGCCGCCAGCCACAGCGTGTCAGCCCTGACATCAGACTCCTCCTGTCCTCTGACCTACAGGGATGCTGTGAGCAGTAATTAACATCCATTAAGTGGCTAGTCATCCTCACTCAGCTGCATACTGTCAAGTTGCAAGCAGACAGCAGCCTACCCGGTGACCCAGGGCACCTCATCAGACCATTTCCCCTCTGAGGAAAGGAGGTGACCTCAGCTCGTACTGTCCACAGTGCAAAGGCCACAGACACTGAAGGGCCTCTTGCCACCATAAACAGTGTCCTCAAGATGGAGCTGAGCCCCGCTGAGAGGTGCCAGGCTGGGAAGGCCAGAAGGAAGTAGCTGTTGCTCGGTAGAAGGCTTCAGGGTTCAGAACAGTTAAACCAATGCAGACAGCTCTGATGGATGGAAACAATGCCAGAGCATTCTTAATGCAGGCCTAGCCAGAGCATGAATGATGATCTACAATGACTTTCTCCTACTTTCCAAACAGCCAACCCTACACTGAAGCTCTGAATTCATGAGGCTCTGACTGGGACTGCTGAATACCCAAAGAGCTGAAATAGTCTGAGAGGAGAAACTAACATGTGTTCACTTCTATGTGCCAAGTTCTTTAATTACACCTGTAGCAGAGCACCTGACGCGTGATAGGTGCCAAAAAGTCCAGAGTTTAAATAAGATTTCTCAAATGAATGGGGTGAATGAGTTCCCATTTCACGTTTGCAACAATTCCAAGTGACAACTGACACACGGGGAAAGTAAGGCCATAGACTTTCTCAGAGTCACAAGGTTAAGGCTGGAAGAGCTGAAATAGGAATAGGTTTTTCTGACTCTTTAGGAACCCATGCTGGTCCTGACTCTGGGAGCTTACCTTGTTAATACTGATATTACCTGGTTGATGTCATCGGCTATTAACAGACCAAGGGTTGGCCTCCTCACCCAGATTGTCTGGTTCAAAATCCCCAGAGGCTCCTCTTCCCAGCTCTCTTCTACTAATGATTGGTCACAGTATTGCCTTTGTGTAATTACCTGTCAGTGCTGGAGGAAAAATCCCCCAGTCCTCGCTGGGGACACTTTCATTCCATCAACTCTAGGTCTCTCGAGGAGCCAGTTTATATGTCCCTCCCCATGGCAGACAGTAATATTCAAACAAATTTTTACAGTTCCTCTTTCCCCGCTTCGCCCACTCCTCCCCAGAGGAGAATGTATTTGTCCACTGAAGAGCCCAATCTGTCAAGTCACACACCAGAGAAGAAACAGAAGTGGATAACCATGGTAGCCTGCGTGCAGCAGGAAGCATTTCCAGCACTCCTCCCGGTTTTCCAGAAGTGGCAGCACCTGAAAGACCTCCACTGCCTTCCAGCCTCCCTGCAGCTCCCCTCTGTGCCAGCACCGGCTTTGTGAGGCGGGCAGTGGCCCCCCTGCAGAGGCAGAGCTGTTCAGAGTCCACTCAGTGGAGACAGCTCACCCACAGGTGGAGCCACTGTCCAGGCTCCAGAGAAACATCTTCCACCTCCACTGTGACCACAGGTCCCGTCCGCGTTCTCCAGCCTGGTTTCACCCTGGCCTTTGGCAACTAAGGGGCCCTCATTAATAAAGCTAATGATCTGATCTGGCTTCTGTATCAGTCCTCTAGGACCTACCTAAGCCCTAGGGTCAAAGGTTAGGGGTTGGATGCAGGGACCCATCATTCCTCCTCCCTCCAGGATTCTGGTCAACTGACAGTGCAGGTGAAGCCTCGAATATCAGCTTTAAAGACTGAGCGCCAGCCAAAAATATTTACCCCATCTCTCTTAGAATATAATTATGAACATTTTAGATACCATTTTGCTTCCTGCATTGTCTCTTTTTCTTGTGGGGAAGGGGATTCTAGGTTCCTTGTTTTGGTTTCTTTATTATAGATTGAAAGAATCCATCAAATATCCTGTGTTCCCTGCTTGGCCATTCAGATTTAGAAATGAATTACTAAAAGCTGGTTGGAAATCAGGTGTATGTGCATGAGACTTGTCAACATATGACGCTTACCACAGGGTAAACATCTTATAAACTGCTTCTTGTACTTGGTGGGACCCCAAACTCTTCCAGAGAAGCCTCATCTGATCCCCTGCCTATAATTATAGCTGTACATGGGATTTCTGGAAGCTCTGAGGGAAAGAGTGGGAGTGAGGGTGTTCTACAATTCCATGTGTGCGTCTTCATTAAATTCCTCTCATTTTCAGCTCTGAGTTTCATCACTACCACCACCCTGCCTCTCTGTACCTCATACTCAGAAAAGTGACAGCCTAGCTGTGTAAGGGGAAAAGTTACCTGGGGGTCAGACCACTCTGTACTCAGGCTTTCCACCAACGCCTCTGCTTTCGGCTTTATACTCCACCTTCCATCCAGGTCCTGGAACTTTCTGAAGTTCCACAGGACCAACCATCTCCACTCCCATCTGACACTAAGTTGCCACCGTCTCTACTTTGTTCAATCAGTTACCGGTCTCCTCTCCACATTCCAGCTTCCTAAAATACATGGAAAGTTTTCTTCTTCAGTTGTCCCCTTTGCTCTTCTCTCTGTACTTGTGAGTCTGTATGGATCTTATTCCTCTACAGTGCTTCTGTGGGGCTTGGCAAGGAACAGGAAAGCAGTCATGTGCAGTCAGTCCTCCAGGCTTCTCTCATGGGTACCACTTCCAGTGTGGAGAGAACTAGACCAAACGATAAAGGGAACAGGGAGCTCCAGAATGTGGCCCCTCTCTGTACATTACTGATTACCCATATCCACAGCTCTCAGAGCAGGAGGGGGCAGCCCCAGTGATGCTCCTTTAGTGCATGGTGAGAACCCCCACTTTCCAGTAGGGGTGGAGGCACCATCACGCACACCCTTTTTGGGCATGCCTGCCCCAGCCTGGAGAACGCAACCCCAGACCCTCTCAAGTCATTACCACAGACTCTGCCACACGGATGAGAACTCCCCATGCTCAAGGCACTCAACATTCCAGAATACCTGGAACTCCTGGTGGGTATTCAGACAGTGAGACCTCATTGTGGCCTTGGTTCCCTTGAGGATCCTCGTCTGTGTCTTTCCTTTAATTCTGAGCCCATACAGTAGCCTCCAGGAAGGGAATTGAAGATCCTTCCAGGGAAACAATACCAACCCAAAATTTGAAGGATGCCAGAGATCAGGTTGGTGTAGCTCTTTGATGGGAGAGGAATACAGTGAACACAATTGCAGGAATAAGGGGCAAGCAATCCACAGCGAGTTCAGCTTATGGGAAGAGGGAACACACCATAGTGACAGACTGGCAGCAGGAAGCTCTGTGGTGTAGCTCTTTCCAATTAATTATAAGAGTACAGGCCCTGGATAAGGATGTTACAAAAGGGAGAAATGCCTGACATAGAGGAGCTATTTTAAAGTGCATGTTTTGGGGGACCTTCAAGATGGTGGAGGAGTAAGACATGGAGATCACCTTCCTCCCCACAAATACATCAAAAATACATCTACATGTGGAACAACTCCTACAGAACACCTACTGAATGCTGGCAGAAGACCTCAGACTTCCCAAAAGGCAAGAAAATCCCCACATCCCTGGGTAGGGTAAAAGAAAAAAAAACAGAGGCAAAAGAATAGGGACAGGACCTGCACTTCTGGGAGGGAGCTGTGAAGGAGGAAAAGTTTCCACACACTAGAAGCCCCTTCACTGGCGGGGACAGGGGCTGGTGAGGGGCAAGCTTTGGAGCCATGGAGGAAAGCGCAGCAATAGGGATGCAGATGGCAAAGCAGAGAGATATCCGCACAAAGGATCACTGCCAACCAGCACTCACCAGCCCGAGAGGCTTGTCTGCTCACGCGCCAGGGCAGGTGGGAGCTGGGAGCTGAAGCTTGGCCTTCGGAAGTCAGATCCCAGGGAGAGGACTGGGGTTGGCTGTGTGAACACAGCCTGAAGGGGGCTAGTGCGCCACAGCTAGCCTGGAGGAAGTCCAGGAAAAAGTCTGGACCTGCCTAAGAGGCAACAGACCATTGTTTCAGGGTGCGGGAGGAGAGGAGATTCAGAGCAACGGCTAAACGAGCCCAGAGACGGGCGCGAGCCGTGGCTATCAGCGCAGGCCCCAGAGACGGGCATGAAATACTAAAGCTGCTGCTGCCGCCACCAAAAAGCCTGTGTGCGAGCACAGGTCACTCTCCACACGTCCCCTCCCAGGAGCCTGTGCAGCCCGCCACTGCCAGGGTCCCGGGATCCAGGGACAACTCCCCCAGGAGAACGCATGGTGTGCCTCAGGCTGGTGCAACATCCACCGGCCTCTGCCTCTGCAGGCTCACCCTGCATTCCAATTATAACTATCATACCCCTCCCTCGCCTCAGTGAGCAAGAGCGCCCTAATCAGCTGTGCTTTAACCGCCTCCTGTCTGAGCAGGGAACAGATGCCTGGGGGTGACCTACACGCAGAGGTGGGGCCAAAACCAAAGCTGAACCCCAGGAGCTGTGTGAACAAAGAGGAGAAAAGGGAAATTTCTCTGTGCAGCCTCAGGAGCAGCGGATTAAATCTCCACAATCAACTTGACGTACCCTGCATCTGTGGAATACTCTAAGAGACAACAAATCATCCCAAAATTGAGGCAGTGGACTTTGGGAACAACTGTAGACCTGGGGTTTGCTGCCTGTGACTGATTTGTTTCTGATTTTTATGTTTATCTTAGTTTAGTTTAGCACATTTTATCATTGGTGGATTTGTTTGTTGGTTTGGTTGCTCTCTTCTTTTTTATTATTATTATTTTATTTTAATAATCTTTTTTTTTCTTCCTTTTATTCTCCCCTTTTTTCTGAGCTGTGTGGCTAACAGGGTCTTGGCGCTTGGGCCTGGTGTCAGGCCCCAGCCTCCGAGGTGGGAGAGCTGAGTTCAGGACCTTGGACCACCAGAGAACTCGCAGCCCCATGTAATATCAATTGGCGAGAGCTCTCCCAGACATCTCCGTCTCAATGCTAAGATCCAGCTCCACCCGATGGCCAACAAGCTCCAGCTAGGACACCCCATGCCAAACAACTAGCAAGAGAGGAACACACCCCACGCATTAGCAGAGACGCTGCCTAAAATCACACTAAGTTCACAGACACCACAAGATATACCACCAGATGCAGCCCTGCCCACCAGAAAGACAAGATCCAGCATCACCCACCAGAACACAAACACCAGTCCACTCCACAAGCCACTGAACCAAGCTCACCCACTGGGGGCAGATACCAAAAACAACGGGAACTAAGAACGTGCAGGCTGCAAAAAGGAGACCGCAAACACACTAAGTTAAGCAAAATAAGAAGACAGAGAAATATGCAGCAGATGAAGGAGCAAAGTAAAAACCTACCAAACAAATGAACAGGAAATAGTCAGTCTACCTGAGAAAGAATTCAGAGTAATGATAGTAAAGATGATCCAAGATCTTGGAAACAGAATGGAGAAAATACAAGAAACGTTTAACAAGGACCTAGAAGAACTAAAGAGCAAACAAACAATGATGAACAACACAATAAATGAAATAAAAATTCTCCAGAAGGGATCAATAGCAGAATAACAGGCAGAAGAACGGATAAGTGACCTGGAAGATAAAATAGTGGAAATAACTACCACAGAGCA
This sequence comes from Tursiops truncatus, assembly GCF_011762595.2. Classification (NCBI taxonomy): domain Eukaryota; kingdom Metazoa; phylum Chordata; class Mammalia; order Artiodactyla; family Delphinidae; genus Tursiops; species Tursiops truncatus. The sequence continues at coordinate 58,408,763 of NC_047039.1, forward strand.
GAATAAAGAAAAAAGAATGAAAAGAATTGACGACAGTCTCAGACACATCTGGTAAAACATTAAACACACCAACATTCAAATGATAGGGGTCCCAGAAGAAGAAGAGAAAATATTTGAAGATATTATAGTTGAAAACTTCCCTAATATGGGAAAGGAAACAGTCAAGTCCAAGACGTGAAGAGAATACCATATAGGATAAATCCAAGGAGAAACATGCCAAGACAAATATTAATCAAACTATCAAAAATTAAATACAAAGAAAAAAAAATTAAAAGCAGCAAGGGAAAAACAACAAATAATATACAAGAGAATCCCCGTAAGGTTAACAGCTGATCTTGCAGCAGAAACTCTGCAAGCCAGAAGGGGGTGGCAGAACATATTTAGAGTGATCAAAGGGAAAAACCTACAAGCAAGATTACTCTACCCAACAAGGATCTCATTCAGATTCAACAGAGAGATTAAAACCTTTACAGACAAGCAAAAGCTAAGAGAATTCACAACTAAACAGTTTTACAACAAATGCTAAAGGAAATTCTCTAGGACGGAAACACAAGAGAAGAAAAAGACCTACAATAACAAACCCAAAACAATTAAGAAAATGGTAATAGGATATTACATAACAGTAACTACCTTAAATGTAACTGGATTAAATGCTCCAACCAAAAGATATAGACTGGCTAAATGGATACAAAAACAAGACCCATATATAGGCTGTCTACAAGAGACCCACTTCACACCTAGGGACACATACAGACTAAAAGTAATGGGATGGAAAAAGATATTCCATTTAACTGGAAATCAAAAGAAAGCTGCAGTAGCAATTCTCATATCGGACAAAATAGACTTTAAAATAAAGACTATTATAAGAGACAAAGAAGGACACTACATAATGATCAAGGGATCAATTCAAGAAGAAGATGTAACAATTGTAAATATTTATGCACCCAATATAGGAGCACCCCAATACATAAGGCAAAGGCTAACAGCCATAAAAGGGGAAATCAACAGTAACACAATCATGGTAGGGGACTTTAACACCCCACTTTCACCAATAGACAGATGATCCAAAATGAAAATACATAAACACAAGCTTCAAATCATACATTAAACAAGATGGACTTAACTGATATTTATAGGACATTCCATCCAAAAACAACAGAATACACTTTCTTCTCAAGTGCTCATGGAACATTCTCCAGGATACATCATATCTTGGGTCACAAACCGAGCCTTGATAAATTTAAGAAAATTGAAATTCTGTCAAGTATCTTTTCTGACCATAACGCTATGAGACTACATATCAATTACAGGAAAAATATCTGTAAAATATACAGACACATGGAGGCTAAACAATACACTACTATATAACCAAAAGATCACTGAAGAAATCAAAGAGGAAATAAAAAAATACCTAGAAACAAATGACAATGAAAACACGACGACCCAAAACCTATGGGATGCAGCAAAAGCAGTTCAAAGAGATAAGTTTATAGCAATACAATCCTACCTCAAGAAACAAACATCTCAAATAAACAACATAACCTTACACCTAAAGCAATTAGAAAACAAGAACAAAAAAAACCCAAACTTAGCAGAAAGAAAGAAATCATAAAGATCAGATCACAAATAAATGAAAAATAAATGAAGAAAACAATAGCAAAGATGAATAAAACTAAAAGCTGGTTCTCTGAGAAGATAAACAAAATTGATAAACCTTTAGCCAGACTCATCAAACAAAAAAAAAAAAGGGAGAAGACTCAAATCAATAGAATTAGAAATGAAAAAGGAGGACAACTGACACTGCAGAAATACAAAGGATCATGAGAGATTACTACAAGCAACTATATGCCAATAAAATGGACAATCTGGAAGAAATGGACAAATTCTTAGAAAAGCACAACCTTCCAAGACTGAACCAGGAAGAAATACAAAATATAAACAGACCAATCACAAGCACTGAAATTGAGACTGTGATTAAAAATCTTCCAACAAACAAAAGCCCAGGACCAGATGGCTTCACAGGTGAATTCCATCAAATATTTAGAGAAGAGCTAACACCTACCTTTCTCAAACACTTCCAAAACATAGCAAAGGGAGGACCACTCCCAAACTCATTCTACGAGACCACCATCACCCTGATACCGAAACCAGACAAAGATGTCACAAAGAAGAAAACTACAGGCCAATATCACTGATGAACATAGATGCAAAAATCCTCAACAAAATACTAACAAACAGAATTCAACAGCATATTAAAAGGATCATACACCATGATCAAGTGGGGTTTATTCCAGGAATGCAAGGATTCTTCAACATATGCAAATCAATCAATGTGATACACCACATAAACAAACTGAAGGATAAAAACCATATGACAATCTCAATAGATGCAGAAAAAGCTTTTGACAAAATTCAACACCCATTTATGAAAAACAACTCTCAAGAAAGTAAGCATAGGGGGAACATACCTCAACATAATGAAGGCCATATACGACAAACCCACAGCCAACATCAATCTCAATGGTGAAAAATTGAAACCATTTCCACTAAGATCAGGAACAAGACAAGGTTGACCACTCTCACCACTATTATTCAACATAGTTTTGGAAGATTTAGCCACAGCATTCAGAGAAGAAAAAGAAATAAAAGGTATCCAAATTGGAAAAGAAGAAGTAAAACTGTCACTGTTTGCAGATGATATGATACTATACATAGAGAATCCTAAAGATCCTACCAGAAAACTACTAGAGCTAATCAATGAATTTGGTAAAGCAGCAGGATACAAAATTAATGCACAGAAATCTCTTGCATTCCTATACACTAATGACAGAAAATCTGAAAGAGAAATTAAGGAAACATCTCCATTTACCACTGCAACAAGAAGAATAAAATACCTAGGAATAAACCTACCTAAGACAAAAGACCTGTATGCAGAAAACTGTAAGACACTGATGAAAGAAATTAAAGACCATACAAACAGATGGAGAGATATACCATGTTCTTGGAATGGAAGAATCAACATTGTGAAAATGACTATACTACCCAAAGCAAGCTACAGATTCAGTTCAATCGCTATCAAACTACCAATGGCATTTTTCACAGAACTAGAACAGAAAATTTCACAATTTGTATGGAAACACAAAAGACCCCGAATAGCCAAAGCAATCTTGAGAAAGAAAAACGGAGCTGGAGGAATCAGACTCCCTGACTTCAGACTATAGTACAAAACTACAGTAATCAAGACAGTATGGTACTGGCACAAAAACAGAAATATAGATCAATGGAACAGGATAGAAAGCCCAGAGATAAACCCACGCACCTTTGGTCACCTTATTCTTGATAAGGAGGCAAAAATATACAATGGATAAAAGACATCCCCTTCAGTAAGTGGTGCTGGGAAAACTGGACAGCTACATGTAAAAGAATGAAATTAGGACACTCCCTAACACCATACACAAAAATAAACTCAAAATGGATTAAAGACCAAAATGTAAGGCCAGACACTATAAAACTCTTGGAGGAAAACATAGGCAGAACATTCTATAAGTCACAGCAAGATCCTTTTTGACCCATCTCCTAGAAAAATGGAAATAGAAACAAAAATAAACACATGGAACCTAGTGAAACTTAAAAGATTTTGCACAGCAAAGGAAACCATAAACAAGACCAAAAGACAACCCTCAGAATGGGAGAAAATATTTGCAAAGGAAGCAACTGACAAAGGATTAATCTCCAAAATTTACAAGCAGCTCATGCAGCTCAGTATCAAAAAAACAAACAACCCAAACCAAAAATGGGCAGAAGACCTAAATAGGCATTTCTCCAAAGAAGATATGCAGATTGCCAACAAACACATGAAAGAATGCTCAACATCACTAATCGTTAGAGAAATGCAAATCAAAACTACAATGAGGTATCACCTCATAGTAGTCAGAATGGCCATCATCAAAAAATCTACAAACAATAAATGCTGGAGAGGGCGTGGAGAAAAGGGAACCCTCTTGCACTGTTGGTAGGAATGTAAATTGGTACAGCCATTATGGAGAACAGTATGGAGGGTCCCTAAAAAACTATAAATAGAGCTACCATACGACCCAGCAATCCCACTACTGGGCATATACCCTGAGTAAACCGTAATTCAATAAAAGACATGTACCACAATGTTCACTGCATCACTATTTACAATAGCCAGGACATGGAAACAACCTAAGTGTCCATCAACAGATGAATGGATAAAGAAGATGTGGCACATATATACAATGGAATATTACTTGCCATAAAAAGAAACAAAATTGAGTTATTTGTAGTGAGGTGGATGGACATAGAGGCTGTCATACAGATTGAAGGAAGTCAGAAAGAGAAAAATAAATATCATATGCTAACACATATATATACAATTTCTTTTAAAAAATGGTTTTTATGAACCTAGGGGGCAGGTCCGGAATAAAAACGCAGATGTAAAGAATGGACTTCAGGACACGGGGAGCGGGAAGGTTAAGCTGGGACGAAGTGAGAGAGTAGCACTGACATATACACACTACCAAATGCAAAATAGCACTGACATATACACACTACCAAATGCAAAATAGTGGGAAGCAGCCACATAGCACAGGGAGATCAGCTCGGTGCTTTGTGACCACCTAGAGGGGTGGGATAGGGAGGCTGGGAGGGAGACCCAAGAGGTAAGGGATATGGGGATATATGTATACATATAGCTGATTCACTTTGTTATACATCAAAAACTAAGACAACATTGTAAAGCAAATATACTCCAATAAAGATGTTTAAAAAATAATATAAATAAAATAAAGGCATGTCTTAGAAACTCTTAAAGGAATTCGTTCTTTCCCTCTTTCTCCCTCACCATTCTACCTCTTCATTCTCTTTTGTCTCTTTTGCTGTCTTCCTCTTTCATTCTCCCTTTCCAACATCTTTTTCCTTTCTTTCTCACTTCTGCTTTTAAAACTTGACAAGATTATTTGGTGCCTGATAAAGATCTTCTACACCAAGCTCAAGCCCTCAGAGAATATTTTCAACACAGCCCTTTCTAGGCTCTGGAAATTAGAATCTATAAAAGAAGTGCTGACAAAAGCCGTAAGTAGGGCAGCCTGCACAGCCCCACCCTCATTTAATCAGCTTTCCAAGAGCTGGGCCCAGAAAATAGGATAAACTTCCTCACAAAGCTTTTCACTCATCTTTAACCCACCTACTTCTCATCAACCTATTCATAATGAGCAGGAAAGGAACCTGTCACAAAGCTCCAGACCTGGGGGCAGCATCTTATTTCACAAAAGAAAGAGCCTTCCGCATTAATGCCTTTTGCTTTCTGTCATAGGTTTCTTGGAAAAGGCGTTCTTCTTTCTTTGGGGAGGGAAAGAAGCCAAATGGCTTGTAAGAGCTAAGATTCAGTGAGTCCTTACTTTGTGCAGGGCTCAGCATTTTACATGCATTATCTCATTTAATGCTCATGACAACTGTAGGGGAGCATCCGATTATGACCCTCTTTTGCATTTAAGGAACTGAATATGTAGAGGGCTACACACAGTATGTGGTGGAGTCAGGGTTGAATCCAAGCAGTTGGACTCCCAGGCTCATGTTAATCACTACTCTGAAATTGTCTTCTAAGCACAGAATTCCAAAAGAGCCTCCATTCCAAGTCCTCACCAGGCCCTACCTTGTTTAATTCAGTCAGACCAAATCAAGCATATTCAGACATCAGGACATAGGGAAGACTCCAGCCTGTTCCTTACACAGAGCTCATCAGCATCCTGCCCCTCACAGACCCAAGTATGTAGTTGCAAGGACAAGCTATGCTTTGTCTTACCTCCTTTTATCTCACCCAGCGCTGCAATGCAGCACTGATTCCTGCTTGAGAAAGAGCAGAGCTTAGTATATACATTTGGAAGTCATCGACATAGAGATGACCTTGGAAACCGAATGAACAGAGGCAGTTGCCCAAAAGCAGAGGCAGGAAGAGGAACCTTGAGGAGATAATTTAGGAAACAGGAATAAGATTGAGACTATGAAAAAAAAAAAAAGACTAAAAAGTAGCAGTAGTAGAGAGGAGAAATTAAATTAGCTTTTTTTTTTTTTTTCCCCCGGTACGCGGGCCTCTCACTGTTGTGGCCTCTCCCGCTGCAGAGCACAGGCTCCGGACGCGCAGGCTCAGCGGCCATGGCTCACGGGCCCAGCCGCTCCGCGGCATGTGGGATCTTCCCGGACAGGGGCACGAACCCGTGTCCCCTGCATCGGCAGGCGGACTCTCAACCACTGCGCCACCAGGGAAGCCCTAAATTAGCTTTTGATGAGAGAGTTTTGTGGGATAGAGAATACGGGCATCAACTGTCCACGCAGTTGGTCCCAAATAAACTGCCTTTTCATAGCCCCATGAGCATATGTATGTATGTGTATGGGTTTGTGTATCTGTGTGTGTTCAAATCCCTCACCCATCCGCCTCCTATTTCTCATCTTCCTTTACACTCTTGTGATGCACCAGTTGAATATGCGGATCAAAGAAGAAAACTGGCCAAACTCTCATGTTCCTTGACACCACTTCTTTGTTTCAATCCCTTTTTTCAAGAGTCACAGCCCAGAGAATTCTAGACATAAGATACATGACATAACAACAGCATCACACAAATGACACCTCATTACGCCCACCAATCATCCCAGCACGTGACAACCACCTCTCCTTCCTGACTACCCCGCTCTCTAACTCCACCTGAGACACTTGTAGTTTAAAGGGTTGCGGGGCAGGGCTTGGGTTTTGTTTTTCGTTTCTTGTTTTCAGAGAAGAAGGACAAAACAAAGCTCTAGCAGAGTAGGGGGAAAAGCCCCAAAGAAGGTGATTAATATCACTGCTGCTACTTTTCCACAGGCACTTGTGGGCTCAGCAGTGAGCTGACTCAGACAGTGCCAAAAGTTATCTTGAAATTCTCCAGCATCTCACTCCAGCAATAAAACACAGATTTATGTGGTGCAGCCCATAATAGACGATGGAATAAAATCATTCTAGATGACTAAATCGCAATGTTTCTGGTCAGGGAACTTAATAACTGAACTCTTTATCCCTCCAGGGACTGTTCAGCCATTTGTTTTCATTTCTCTGACATTTTGTCACGGTCGCATAATCAGACATGCTGCCCTCCTTCATGGTCTGGGCCTCAGAGACCAGTGTGCTTCACAATGGGGTGAGGAGGCCCTTCTCTAAGTCCTGCTCTGTCACCCCTCACTCTGAGACCTGAAGCAAGGTGCCCCACAAACCACACCAGGACCATCTTGCACCCTACCTTGCGATCTCTTCCAGGCTCCCCACAGCCCACTTACGCACTCTTCCTAATTTCTCTGCCCCATTTGGTCCCTTATCTACGTTCCTAGTCTTCCGTTAGCACATTAGGAGCCCTGCGTAAGCTACTTCTACAGGAGAACACCTCAAAAACCTAAATTAGTGAAGTAAGTCAGAAAAACAAATACTGTATGCTAACGCATATATATGGAATCTAAAAAAATAAATGGTACTGATGAACCTAGTGGCAGGGCAGGGGTAAAGACATAGACATAGATAATGGACTTGAGGACACGGGAGAAGCTGGGGTGAAGTGGAAGTAGCATCGACATATATACACTACTGAAAGTAAAATAGATAGCTAGTGGGAAGCAGCAACATAGCACACTGAGACCAGCTCAGGGCTTTGTGACCACCTAGAGGGGTGGAATAGGGAGGGTGGGAGGGAGGCTCAAGAGGGAAGGGATACGGGGATGTATGTATGCATATGGCTGATTCACTTTGTTGTCGACAGAGGCTAACACAGTATTGTGAAGCAGTTATACTCCAATAAAGATATATTTTAAAAAAACAAAAACCTATGTTTCAAATAGGTTTCATCAATGATTGTGACCTGGAGTAGCTTTGGGTTTATTTGGAGGCTTTTTTGGTCCTCTGCTACAAGGTGGACTAGCTTCTTTTTCTCTCCTTTTGCTCTATACTTTCATCTTTTCCTTCCCATGTCTTTTTCCTCTCCCTTCTTCCTCTCCTTTCTTGCTCCTGACAATTACCTGGACCTCTCTGACACCCTTGAACAGGCATTGCTTACTTGCCTGGTAATGCTCAAGGATAAAAAGGACACTCATCATTCTGTACACAGCGTCAGTTCAAAGCTGTGTTAAGTCACCAAGGAAGAGTTGAGGAACAGTTTAAAGCAGTTTACATCTATAGCATGAGCATACGTGGAAATGAAATGGCAACAAACACAGCTGCAGCCAAGGGACACATCTGAGAGTGTAATATGGACATATCTGAAGGAAAATGGGGAAAACTTTTGGAAGCATTTCTCTGCATGAAGATTACCCTTCTTGTTCTCAAAGTAAAAAATAGATTGTAAAACCCCACTAAAATAACAGTGAGAGGAAAAGCAGTTCTTCTTAAGCATCAGGCAACAGCTGAGGGCAATGAGCCTGAGTTTCAGCCCTGGCTAGGAACACAATCATAAACATGATCAGGGCAAACTACACCTGAAGACTCCCAGTTGCTGAAGGCACCTCCACAAAGCTTAAACATAATCGAAGTACATCCAGGAAGACTGACATTTCTCCAGAGGTCCTTTATCAGTCCTGGCACCGAAATGAGACTTCCAAACTACCGTGGATCCTTGTCAGAGGTAGACTGGTATGAGATCAGGAATAACCATGAACGTACTGAGAAAGAAAATTTAGAACAAAGCAAGGAAAGAGTTATCCCCTTAGTAACACTGGTTAACCATTTCCTTGAGTGGAGAAATTTTGTGTTAAACAAAATCACAGATATTCAATGTGTGTGTGTGTATATATATATGTACACAACACACATATTAAATATGTATACTATATATAGTAGCTTAGTGTATTTTTTAATGTATACATATATGAATAGGCTTACATAACTTTTCCAGGTATTGCTAAGAAGTACCTGAATTGGTTGAGGCAAACTGCACTTCCTGTCAAGATTTTGGCACACAAAGTTGGTAATACCCTCTGTAGTATAATAAAGAATATATTTGTCCTTTGGTCTTTGTCCCTGGTAACTGGCACAGAGTTCCTAAAACCCTTGAGATTTCCTGAGTGATAAGCGTGCTTTTTGTTATTCATAAGGGGCCTCCTTGACTATACCTGAGTTTATGCTAATGAGATGACACATGGGGGAGGGGCCTAGATAGCCTCAGGATGGCACCTGGTCACTAGAGGAAACCACCACCTGATTACATGGTTGGAACTTGCAAACCTACTCCACCAAGGAAGTCCTCCGGAGGAGACAGGGCCTAGAGATGGAGTTCAGTCATGGGGCCAATAATTTAATCAATCATACCTACTGTCTTAGCCTGTTCAGGCTGCCATAACAACATACACAGACCGGGTGGCGTAAAGAACAGTAGTTTATTTCTTATAGTTCCAGAGGCTAGAAAAACCCAAGATCAGGGTGCCAGATGGTTCAGTTACTGCTGAGGCCTCTCTTCCTGGCTCGCAGATGACCGCCTTCTCTCTATGTCCTCACATGCCTACACAGAGAAAGAGAGAGAAATCTCTCTGTCCTCTTATAAGGCCACTAATCCCATCATGAGGGCCCCACCTCCATGATCTAATCTAACCCTAATTATCTTCCTTCTCCAAATATCATCACATTAGGTCTTAGGGCTTCCACATATGGATTTGGAGGGACACAAACATTCAGTCCATAACACCTACATAATGAAACTTCATATAAAAGCTCTGGAACAAGGTTCAGGAAGTTTTCAGGTTGGTGAACACAACAACGTGGCAGGAGCATGGTGCACCTAGAGAGAGTATGGAGTGCTGTGCCCTGGACTCCCCAGACCCTGCCACCCTATTTATCTCTTCACCTGGCCGTTCATTTGAATCCTCTATAATAAACCAGTATTCATATTTCTGTGCTTTCCTGAGTTCTATGAGTTATTTTAGTGAATTCTTGAACCTGAGGGGTGATCTTGGGAACCCCTAAATTTGTAGTTCTCCAGGCAGAGTGCAGGTGGACCCCTGAACTTGCAGCTGGCATCCAAGGTGAGAGCATCTGGTGAGACTGAGCCCTTACCTGTGAGATCTAATGCTAACTCCAGGTAGTTAGTGTCAGAACTGAACAGTAGGACACCCAGTTGGTGTAGGAGAATTGGTGTTGGAAAAAACATACCCTCCAGTAACCCCATCCAAACCCCTAACAAACAGAATAATGTTTTTGCTTTCTAATTGCCCGATGAGGTAGGCAAAATCCTAAGGTGGTCCCAAGATTCCCCCCACTCATGTGCATGCCTTGTATAATCCCCTCCCCTTAGTATGAACCAGACCTGTGAATATGACAGGACTTTACTTCTGTGATTAGGTCATGTTATATGGCAAGAGTGAAAGGATTTTTATAAATGTAATTAAGGTCCCTAATCAGTTGACTTTGAGTTCATCAAAAAGGAGATTACCCTGGATAGGCCTGATGTATAAGATAAGCTCTTTAAAAGAGGGTCTGTAAGTCATAGAGGAAGTCAGAGATTCTCTTGCTGGCTTGAAGCCATAAGATGCCACATTGTGAGAAGGCCTATGAGAGGACTACATGGCAAGGAACTGAGGGGCCTCTGGGAGCAGAGAGCAGACCCCAGGTGATGGTCAGCAATAGAATGGGGACTTCAGTCCTACAACCACAGGAACTGAATTTTGTCAACAACGTGAGGGAGCTTGAAAGAGGGCTCTGAGCTCTAGAAAGCAACACAACTCAACTAATACTTTGACTTCAGCCTTGCCAGATCCTAAGCAGAGGACCCAGTTAAGATTTGCCCAAACTCTTGGCTCATGGAAACTGTTGAGACAATATGTTGTTTTAACCTGCTAAATTTGTGATAATTTGTTATGCAGTAATAGAAAATAAAAACAATCACATATCATACACACTGATCAACACTCTCCTACTTCATGTTTATGATGCTGCCCAGGTCTTTTTATGGTGGCCTCTTCAAGAGGGAGCATAACCAAAGTTTTTGACAGGAGCTCAGTAAAATGATTTGCACATAATATATGACTGATAACTTTGTTGCTGAATTGATATTACACCGTCATGCTTTACAGGAAGGTATTAGCAAAATACTACATGGTTTACCTCAGGCCTGCAACATATTCTACTTTTAAAATAAGCATTCTTTGTTATATGATGACTTACTATGAACCATTCCATTGAAATAACATTTCCAAAGCAGGAAATAAATTCCAAATATGTATACCCTCTGAAGACCCATGGTTTGGAATTTTCTAATTTTCTGAGTTTTTTGGACTCTACCACTAGGTAACAAAATAGGAACTATGACTCAGCTAAAAATGTTCACCCAAATGCAATTCTAACTCTCTGTTCAAGAGTAAAATCAACCACTTTTGCATAGAGTTCTGATTTAATAGGTATTTCAAAACTTATGGTTACCAGTGGGAAGAGGGAAGTGGAGGGGGGCAAGGTAGGTGTAGGGAATTAAGAGGTACAAACTACTATGTATAAAATAATCTACAAAGATATATTGTACAAGACAGGGAGTATAGCCAATATTTTATAATAGCTATAAATGGAGTACCATTTTTTAAAATTGTAAATCACTATGTTATACACCTGAAACTTGTATAATATTGTAAATCAACTATACCTCAATAAATTAAAAAAAAAATTCAACAGACCCAAGCACAAACGGGGAGATCAGAACTATACCAGAAGAGTGAGTTCAATTATGGATTATTTTGCCCATTACTATCTCTGATTTCTCTTCCAAGCACTCCCTCCTCCACTAACTGGCCTGAGATCAGAGCATGGAGAACAATGTGTTCTGGTTATTTCTGTGTCCCTCTTCTCTCATGTACTTTCTGCACAACCTTACTGTGTTTCCATCATTTTCTTCATGTATAACACTTACATAATGGAGAAGGTTCACACCTCTCACAAGTCTGCTAAAGTCAACAGAGGTGATGAACACGAAATCATTTTCAAATGAGAAAAGACTTCCATGAATTCAACAAATGCGTATTTCTTAGAGAACAATCATTTTATAGAATAGAAGCTCAGCATTAAAGAAGTCTGATAGAATTCTGAAAGATACCCACTTGGATATTTGAATTTCTTTTCTGATACCCTACATTTAGTCATTCATCGAAAATGTGTAAAACACCAACTACAATCTATGCACTAAGGAAGGTCCTTTCAAGTGGTCTGTAGTTGATATCCTCCAGTGACAAGGAATTCACTATGTCCTAGGGGACCACATTCCATTTGGTGCAGTTCTAATTGTTGGAAACATCTCTCGTAGTAAGACCCAAGTATCCTTACCAGTAGCTAGGTTTGAGGGGTGAAAAGTAAAGTGTCAACTGGTGCTTACCACGAGCTGGGAGATACAATTTACACATCTGAAGCAACAGTGAACAATGCAGGGCAGTGTGTCCATGGTGTGCGGACCAACTAAATGCAGTTGGAAAGGCTGAAAGAAACAATGAAGTCTTCTCAGGAGAGGCAGAACTTAAAAGAAGCCTAGATGTCAGCCAGAACCTGAGGAGTGGAAGGTAATTTTAGATGAGATGAAAAAAATCAATAGAGGCATGGAATGCACTCATGGGAAAAGACTATGTGTTTGACAATAGTGGAGAGTCCCCAAGCTTGACAAAGGAGTTTGAAATTGATATGGTGGGAACCAGGAAGCCTCGGAAGGTCACTGAAACATTATTAGTTTCATTCTCACAAGAGCACATTTTATCTGAACAGAAAATGGGTGTTCTTCATCCAAAAGAGGACAATAGAGACACAGAATAGTGTAGGTCCAAAGAGGACTTTAGGCAAAAGGCCAGTTCCAGAGAAGAAAGAATTGAAACAAGACCAAAGCCTGTGGTTGTTGAGTCAACTGTTACTTGTTTTACAAATTTGTCTGAGGAAACTGCCAGAAGCAAGTGGCCTTCTGGTCACCTCCTTTGTGCAATGTGGCTTTCTGAGGTTTGTGTAAAATTATTTGTTCCCTGCATTTTGCCAAGGAGAGTGGAGTATTTTTATCAGTCCTATAATTCAGGAAGCAGAATTCCTCTGGTACAGACACCACAAATAAATGAAATCTCTGAATTAATATTTAGAGTTTTTCTATACTTTACTTTCTGAATATGTCTGATAGTGAAGTTTCTTTGAGTAGGATCTGGGGCCATTCTCATGCTCCACCAATACCCACTCAGGTGGGTACATGCAAGTTACATCTGGGTGAAGTCACTGAGGCTAGTTCTCTTGTAGCCCACAATACTGGATGAACAACATTCCACAGAATACTATGGTGGCCAGTCTTAAAAGCTGCTAAATCAGCGAAGCCGCCCCAGTCTGGGCCAGCACTTTATCAGATTTATTTCATCTTAGTGATATGGGTGTTATGACAAGAGACTGATTCCCTAGGGTATACAGGGCCAGACCACACGACAGTCCCTGCTCGGCTCTGTCCTCTGCCTGAAGTTTGTGCTCTTCCTTTAGCCACATGGGCCTGGACTCTAGACTGTGAGCAGCTCCTCTGACGTTGGGCATAGCTGAAAGGGGGGAGGCACCCAGTACCTGCAGCAAAGCCTCCTCCAGCACTGCAGAGGAAGGCTTGTGTCCCCCCCTCTGTTTCCTCAGAGCAAAGATTGAGGGCCAGTAGGTCACCTCATCCTAAATTCCTTCCTGCATAAGTCAGGTTTAAGGGTGACGTCCTATCACAATTTAATTTTAGCTCATTTGAGACATAAAGGAGCTTGTTCTTACTCTTAAGAGAAATAGAAAAGCAAGCAGGCAAGCAGAATTTTGGAACAGCAAATGATGTTTAACAAAGATTTTTTAGACATTACACATTCTCTTTATTTTGAAACAATGCATGGTTTTCTTTCTGGGAGGGAATCCTTGCTGGATGTTGCTTTAGAGCAGAAGTCAATAGATAAATCTGACAATGCTGTAGGTTGCCATGAAAAACAAAAGACATTATGGTGGCGATGCATAGAGTCTCAGCATGTTTCCAACGGTACCCCTTAAACTTGTTACAATTGCCAAATTTGTATTTCCTAGATAAGTCACTTTCTCCCTTTTTCACAATTTAAATAATGATCTTGTGCGTGTTTTCTATTACGGAGAACACTGTGTGTGAAACAAAGAAATTGAACATGCAATCCCCATCCTCAAACGCTCAAGGGGCATATACATAGGTGTGAAGATGAAGGCAGGTATAAATGAGTAGATGGTGGGAAAGATGAATTAGGAAGGCTAGTGCCTACACCTCCTTTCAACAGAGTCTGTGATTCTCGGCAAGAGAAGAAGGTAGCTCTGGGGGAGAGCAATGGGGCTGGAGAAACAGCAGAAAGTACAGAATAATACTCATAACTTGCTTTGACCCAACCACTGTCAACAGGCAATCTCATAACCACCCAATGCAGCAGCAACTCTTCCTCTGTCCATTTCACATACCAGGACACTGAGGCTTGGAGAGGAATAGAACTTGTCCAGGACCATACATGTATGAAGTGGAAAACTAAAACTCAAACCAAGGAATCCAACCCTGGATCTCACCCCACAGATCTCAAGATACCACAAATTAGGCACGTCACAAGTATTTCCTAGTGCAGCACTGCCCAAAAGAAATATAGTGTGAGCCACATAGTAATTTTAAGTGTTCTAATGGCCATATTTAAACGTTTTTTAAAGGACACATGAAATTAATGTTTTATCTAACCCAATATATCCAAAATATTTTCATTTCTACATGTAATCAACATTTTAAAAACACTATTGATGGGCTTCCCTGGTAGCGCAGTGGTTGAGAGTCCACCTGCCAATGCAGGGGACGCGGGTACATGCCCCGGTCCGGGAAGATCCCACATGCCGCAGAGCGGCTGGGCCCATGAGCCATGGCCACTGAGCCTGCGCATCCGGAGCCTGTGCTCTGCAATGGGAGAGGCCACAGCAGTGAGAGGCCTGCGTACCACAAAAATACAAAAAAACAAAAAAAAACCCACTATTGATAAGATATTTTATATTCTTTTCTCTATACTTAGTTTTCCCAATCTAACATTTATTTAATACTCGCATCTCAGTTCGGACTAGCCACGTGCCAAGTGCTCAGCAGCCACACATGGCCAGTGAACAGTACAACCGTGCTGTGTATCATGAGAGAAGTTAGCGTGGAAACTGACTTGTGAGAGAGAGAATATACAGATTGGATCCAACAAGAATGGGAAATACCACATAGATTTAGAGTATATTTTTTCATACTTTTTTTCATCCTTGTAGCAATAAATGACATTCTACCTACAGAGCATAACTATAGACAATACACAGACACCAAGTACTGTGAAGAATCAGAGCCTTCAGGGTTCTAGTTACTCCTTTTAACATGATGTCCCTTGGCAACATCCAGCCACCTTGGGCTGAGGGAAATGCCTAAGACAACAGTTAATTAGCAGATCATCTAAGTGCTTCCTGCCCTTCTTTGCAATTTGCCAGATTAAAAATGTCAATTAAATTAAATGTCTCCCTTTCCACTCAGACTCGTTCAACTTCCATGCCCAGGCTGAAAGCTTCCTTTCTTGTCAACAATTGTCTCCAACCCTTGGCTAAGATTTTGAACTACTTAAACAAAGATGAGAAAGAATGAAAGACTTTCTGATTAATTTCCATTTTTGTGTCATTATAACTAGCTTTATCCTTTAAAGCAAGAAATAAATCGTACAGCCTATGACCTGGCAAGTTCAGTCACAAACACCCAGGAAACTTGGAACTTAGAACTACACTTAAACATCATCTATCTCAGCCTGAGTGATGCTTTTAAGAGAGTTTAATCTTCACTTAAGTCATTCTATTTAAATATTGCTGTCAAGGAAACACAATCTTAAACCAGAAAAGGGATGGATTGGGGTTTTCTATTCTCTGTTCTCACCCAGAATATAGCTATTCTGCATCCCATCAAACTCACCCCCAGATCCTTTACTCACACTAAAATGTAAATAATTATACCTCAGTGGTCTGTTTTCAGATTTGATCAAGTAGCAGAGCCCCTGAACATCATGTTCTTCTTGGAATATCATTTAAAATTTAACATATAAAAACTAAAATTTTAAAAATTAAAAGTGTACAGTTCTATATTAAATCAGATACCATCTTAGATTCTAGTATATACAACACATAGAATATGCCAAGAGTATGAAAACAGCTGAATGGAGAAAATTTTACAACTGATAATATGCCATCCTTGGATTGAACATTTTTGCTAGAGTCACTGAAAATGGCTATATCCAGAGCAGCAAGAACCCTCTGAGAATGAGTTTTTTCTTGGAACTTTAACTTGAAAACTAATAGGTTACAGAGTCAGCCACTTTTCATGGGCTTTACATTTTAACAGGATCCAAGACTTTGTGTTTGAGAATCACAGACATAGAGAACAAACAGACTCAGAGACATAGAGAAAAGACTTGTGGTTGCCAAGGGGGAGGGGGCTGGGGGAAGGATAGAGTGAGAGTTTGGGGTCAGCAGATGTAAGCTTTTATATGTAGAATGGATAAACAAGGTCCTACTGCATAGCACAGAAAACTATATTCAATATCCTATGATAAACCATAATGGAAAAGAATATTTTAAAGATGTATGTAAGTATATAACTGAATCACTTTGCTGTACAGCAGAAATTAACACAACACTGTAAATCAACTATACCTCAATTAAAAACATTTTAAACTAAAAAAAAAAAAAAGACATTATGTTTGGCAGTAGAGAAGTGACGTCAAGTCTTAGCCACTAGTAGAAGAGGACAGTTTTTTGACTTGTGGTCCGTGGCTAACTCCCAGAATCAAAGCACAAGCAATGAGAAGCATACTAATTAAGAGCCAATGTCACAGTTCCTTAGAACAAATCCTCTACAGTTTACATGCAGTTTGTTCCACTGAATCCTGTCACCAGTCCAGAATATGGTGGGAATGAGAGGAGGGGAAGCAGAGAACAAGAAAAGTAAGATCAATACACCAGTGTGGCTGAAACCTGAAAAACAATAGTCCGACATATTTAAAGAGGCCCTGGGATGCAGTCCTTACTCACAAGGCAGCCTCTACAATACCATCGCTTGTCTTTGCCAGAAGCCTTTTCATCATGTTCCCTGTGTACAGCCAAAGTAGCAGAAGCCAGAATTGCAAAGATTCAAAAGTGGTTGACCAATTTCATTCTTTTACATGTAGCTGTCCAGTTTTCCCAGCACCCCCTAACACCATACACAAAAATAAACTCAAAATGTATTAAAGACCTAAATATAAGGCCAGACACTATCAAACTCTTAGAGGAAAACACAGGCAGAACACTCTATGACATAAATCACAGCAAGATCCTTTTTGACCCACCTCCTAGAGAAATTGGAAATAAACACAAACAAACGAGACCTAATGAAACTTAAAAGCTTTTGCATAGCAAAGGAAACCATAAACAAGACCAAAATACAACCCTGAGAATGGGAGAAAATATTTGCCAATGAAGTAACTGACAAAGGATTAATCTTCAAAATTTACAAGCAGCTCATGCAGCTCAGTATCAAAAAAAACAAACAATCCAATCCAAAAATGGGCAGAAGACCTAAACAGACATTTCTCCAAAGAAGATATAGAGATTGCCAACAAACACATGAAAGAATGCTCAACATCATTAATCATTAGAGAAATGCAAATCAAAACTACAATGAGATATCAACTCACACCGGTCAGAATGGCCACCATCAAAAAATCTACAAACAATAAATGTTGGAGAGGGTGTGGAGAAAAGGGAACCCTCTTGCACTGATGGTGGGAATGTAAATTGATACAGCCACTATGGAGAACAGTATGGAGGTTCCTTAAAAAGCTAAAAACAGAACTACCATACGACCCAGCAATCCCACTGCTGGGCATATACCCTGAGAAAACCATAATTCAAAAAGAGTCATGTACCACAGTGTTCATTGCAGCTCTATTTACAATAGCCAGGACATGGAAGCAACCTAAGTGTCCATCAACAGACGAATGGATAAAGAAGATGTGACACATATATACAATGGAATATCACTCAGCCATAAAAAGAAATGAAATTGAGTTATTTGTAGTGAGGTGGATGGACCTAGAGTCTGTCATTCAGAGTGAAGTAGGTCAGAAAGAGAAAAACAAATACCGTATGCTAACATATATGGAATCTAAAAAACAAAAAAATGGTCATGAAGAACCTAGGGGCAAGATGGGAATAAAGACACAGACCTACTAGAGAATGGACTTGAGGATACAGGGAGGGGGAAGGGTAAGATGGGACAAAGTGAGAGAGTGGCATGGACGTATATACACTACCAAATGTAAAATAGATAGCTAGTGGGAAGCAGCCGCATAGCACGGGGAGATCAGCTCTGTGCTTTGTGACCACCTAGAGGGGTAGGAGGGAGGGAGACGCAAGAGGGAAGAGATTATGGGGATATATGTATAACTGATTCACTGTTATAAAGCAGAAACTAACACACCATTGTAAAGCAGTTATACTCCAATAAAGATGTTAAAAAAAAAACAGGTTGACCATAGCTGATTCTTTTCAACATTTTACCACAGAAAAGGTCAAACGTATGCCCAACAGAATACTAGAATGAACATGTACTCATCACCCAGCCTCAGCAATTATCAATATATGGCCAAGCTTCTCAATCTATACCCTCACTCACTTCCCCCATGCACACACCGTATTATTTTGAAACAAATCCCACATATTATTTCAAATGTGAATATTTCATTATGTAGCTATTTAAAAACAGGGCTTTTAAAAATATAACTATAATGCCATTATCACATTTTAAAAAGTTAACAATACCTTTATATCAAACATTCAGTTAGTGTTCTCCTATTGTCTCATATATTTTTTTTAGTAGTCGGGTTGTTTAAATCAGAATCTAAGAAAGTTCATATACTATAGTCTGTTCTTATGTCCCAATATTTCCTGTAAACCAGAAGGCTTGATTATATTTCGATTCAATTTTTTTGGCAAGAAGACTTCATAGGTGGCGCTGTGTACTTCCTATTGCATCACATCAGGAGGTACATAAGCCTGATGTTAACATTGATCAAGGAGTTCAGGTGCTGCCAGCCTCATTCATCCATTACAAAGTTCCCTATCAGCTTTTCAACTAATGGTCTTAGCAGGCATTGATGTTAATTGCTTAGATCAATTATCTCATTAAGGACTGGAATTTTGATATTTAAAATCTATCTCCATTCATTAACTGGAATTTTTCTAAAAAGAAAAACTTTCATCAAATAGTTGGTTGCTCTGAGGTATAGGTTATGCAGGAAAACCAAGTTAAAGTGCCCTTATTTACCTATTTTCAGAATAATGGACTGGTTCCCTAGCTTTCCTCAAAGGTGACTGATTATTTTTTTGTTTATTATAAATTATACATAATATATCGTATGTATTTCAATCCATTCACAGTTATATTCTTTTTCATTCTCAAAGTGTTCCATCTTTGGCCAGTGGAAGTCCTTCAAAGACTTCGGGGATTGTGTTAAAAAGATTCAGGAGCCAATGTGCTGGTTTCCTTATTTTCTGATATAAAATGTTCCAGGCTCACCTTATACATTTATTATCCCAAACATGGATTTCTCCACACATCCTGAGGGCTTTTGTTGTGATTGCTGTTGTTTTCTTCTAGAAAAGGCTATGTTTTACCTCTCCCTACCTCCCATTTCTCCTTATTCCACCAGGGTACCCTGGCTAAGGAACAAAGAAATTCTACAAAGAAGACATCAAGTACCAATCAGCAGCCCTTTGGTGAAGACAGGTGAGTAGGCCTGACACTAAAGTTTATGTCCAGCAGAACTCAATTCCATAAGAATCCAAGCTCTAAGCCTGGGAGGCAGCTTTTGCAGCTATCTTGCTACCACCCTAGGGATGATCCCAACCCAGAAGATAGCAAAGGAGAACTAAAGGCATTTACATCCTTAATGATACAGTTGAACTAATGAATCAACCAACCGGAAGTCACCCTACCTCTGTACCACCTAATGTGGGAGATAATAAACTTCCTTGTTTAGTTCCATTTGAGACAATGTTTTCAGTTAATTAAGACCAAGTCCTGAAAGTATATACATCCTTTAGCTAGCGTGGGGGTCTCTTCCATCAGTTTCCAAGTGAGTCTAACTTCTGTTTGTGTCTCTGCTGCCACCTAACTCAGACTCACCCCCAGCTCTGGCCCAAGTGTCTAAATCTTTTCACTTCTGGTCAATGCCTAGAAAGCCTGGCCCATGTCCTCTCTCTTTACTCCTCCAAAGCAGTATGCTGAGTGAGTAGCAAACTTATGTTGCAGGTTTGAGTTCAAGAGAGAACAGTATAACATGTGCAGAAACAACTTCAGCTATCCTAGTTCCAAGAAATTTGTTGACCATTCCCTCCAAGGGGAATTTGTCAATGACTGCTTTCCTTCAAGGAACCTAACCTCCCACCATATTACTGAGCTCCACTCTCTCTCTTCCATTCCTACCTTCTTCTCTTCCAGGTCCTTCTACCACCTCAAGGTGTCAAAGGATAACTCCAAACTTCCTATTACTTTACTCTGCAGAGCAGTTTCCTCATCTATGTTCTAACTTCAATTCCAGGCATGCCCAGAGACCTTGCTTCCAACAACAAAACAGGCTCCTTAAGGCATTTTCCTAAACAAAAAGAATAATTGTCTCTGAAAGAGGAACAAATTCTACCTTCCTGTTGGGTCAATCTGCTCAAATTCAGTGAGCTTCTCAAATATCATGGATTTTCTTATTATTAACATTTAAAATAGGAATAATGTTAGCATTGCTAGAAAGCTTTATCAGTGGGTGAGGTTAGTAAAGTTATTTAACCTCTCTGCCTCATTTTTCTCATGTGTGAAATGAAGATAAATAATGACACCTTCCTCACAGCTCATACGGTTGTTGTGGCAATTAAATGAATTAAAATATGCAAAGGGCTTTGAACAGTGTCTGGTGCAGAGTAAGTACTCAATCACTGGTAGCACCTGCCACTGCTGCTTCTGTTGTTAATTTATCAGACATCTTTGATCTAAACAGGGTGTGGGGACATGGTGCCACGGGAAAGATAAGAGCCCTACAATACAGGGTTATCATGAGAACGGAACGATCTGCAGAACCTAAAACAGCACCTGGGATATAGTGACTGGTAAAGGCAGGCTCTCAATGCTGAGAAGACCGGTACTAGTGTATGTGAAGTACCCACACATGGTAGATCAATAATGTGAGCACCTAGCATTTCACGCCTCAGGAAGGTTATGAATGACGTTAAGATGGAGGGTGGGGAGAGCTGGTGTTTTAAAAAATCCTGGCAAGGGCTTCCCTGGTGGCACAGTGGTTGAGCGTCCGCCTGTCAATGCAGGGGACACGGGTTCGTGACCCGGTCCGGGAGGATCCCACATGCCGTGGAGCGTCTGGGCCCTTGAGCCATGGCCGCTGAGCCTGCGCGTCCGGAGTCTGTGCTCCGCAACGGGAGAGGCCATAACAGTGAGAGGCCCGCGCACCGCAAAAAAAAAAAAAAAAAAAAAAAAAAATCCTGGCAAGAGGCCCCATTTTGATTACCATGGAAGATATCATTTGTTCCTGTTGTAACCCTTATTAGTATTACTAGTAGAAGGTGGCAGTGGGGAATTCCCTGGCGGTCCAGTGGTTATGACTGGGCACTTTCACTGCTGAGGGAAAGGGTTCAATCCCTGGTGGGGGGAAATAAGATCCCACAAGCCCCAAGGCGCAGCCAAAACACAAAAAAAAAAAAAAAAAAAAAAAGGTAGCAGTGACCTGGAGCGATGGCTGAGCAGCTGCTTATTCCAAGTCCTGTGCTCCTCTTCTGTGAGGAAGGAGAGGTGGACACAACTCAGCCTCTGCCCACAGACAAGCAAGGAGGAAAAGCTCTGGGTCTCACTGCCCACTCCCAACCCCCATGTCCCCCACTTCGCTTGCCAGTGGGGCCCAGGCCAGCCTCTGGGAGCGTGTGCTGGGGATCAGCTTTCATTCCATGACTGCCAGGCCACCACGGTGAGAGGGTCAGCAGCGAGTTTACAGCACCAGGGCCCTGGGACTGGACCACTTTCCACTGCTACAGGGGTGACGAGAAAACAGACGACCAGCCTCTCCCTCAGCTCCTTCCCTGTTTTTCCTAGACCCGAACGAGCCAGCAAGCCCCAGAAGCGGCTGCAGGAGTTTAGAATCCACATGGAAGTAAGAAAACCAGAAAACATAACTGAGCCCTAGAGCCCAGAAACCAAACATTACCGAAGATGTGGGTCCAGGTGACCGAAGGTGTTAGAATCCCTCAGAAGCAGGGACTGGGCCGCAGGGGTGCGGAATCAGAGAAAGACATTCCAGGCCCTTCCCAAGGACGCGCTGAAACTGTATGGCGGCTCCTCGGAGACTGGCCAATTCTAGCCTGCTAGGAGCAAGCGCGTAGCAGCATCACGTGCGCACTGGCGTGGGCCCTGAGCAGCAATTGGGATCAGCTGGGGGCTAATCACAGGCCACCCGTCTCACCTGGTGAGGCAGAGAGCAGCCAGGCCTGCGGTGCATGTGGCGGGCGATCTGAGGAGCAGCGGGGCGATGCGATCCTACCTCTACATAGCAGAAAATAAAACATCGGGAACTTGGGGCAACGAAAACACTGAGAATTGGAAAAAACCTCTGGAGCTGCCTGCTCAGAAACCCAGAGGCCCATTTCTTAGAAACAGAAACCCTATGGAGTTAGTTTGCTTCAGGAATTTCTCATTTTGCTAAAAATAGACCCAGGCAGGAGAGAGGAAAGCCTGATGCAAGGATCTCTGGCTACTCAGAGGACTGACCGTCAGGTGATAATAGAAGCTTCTTAAGGAAGAAGCTAATTAAATGCGCCTGCACTAAAATGATTACATGGCTATTATCTGCCCACTCGGGGAAAGTGAGAACCACAAAGTTGGGAACATGGCAAGCAGCAGGCTTCATTGTCTTCTGTAAGAAATGGCTTTTGTTTGGCTCAGTGCTCCATCAAAAACACTAAGTGTTAATGTACTCTGTATAATCTACCTGGCTAGCTAACTAGTTTAATCCATCACACACCATGTGAAAGGATAAAAGCAGGTTGGTAGTGACAAGTTAATAGTAGAGGCAGGAAATAAAATGGAGAAACATACTTTGATTGTATGGAACTGTTAGGTGCTGCTATAGACGGACTCTGGTTTTATATAGTGGCCAAAGCAAAATAGATCTAGTAATTTAAAACTTTAAATATGGGTCCTCAATTAAAAATTTTAAGGGCCAGTGGATATATTGCATTCCGATTGAACAATAAAAATTCAATTACAACCAACTCTCAAATATCTACAAGTAGATGCACCATAACAAATCTTAATTTCATTTTCTCATTGACCTGATTGTCTGCTCTCCCAGCCCAACCCTCCTTGTTACCAAAATCTCTACTTTGCCTCTTTCTTATACCTGAATGAAAGGGATGCCTTTGGAGTAGGAGCATTTAAAATTAAACATCTCCTTTACCTGCTGAGACTGTGGGAGGGGGAGAGGCACCAATCTTAGAAGATCTAGAGGTATCTACTCAGGCTGCTATCTCGCTACAGACTGAAAATAATGTCATCCATCCCCAGACTGTGAGGGAAAATTAGGAAGTCTCAGGCAAGATGGAAAACAAACGAGGCTCTCCAGAACTTCTTGTTAACTGTTATAATGGAGTCTTTGAGGTTCAACTAAACCCAATAACTAAAGCTGGTGTCTTCTTGGTCTCTTTAGTAGCTGTAGAGAACAGAGTCAGGATCCTTATAAATAAATCTTCATGTTAAAACACATGGTTGTCTAGGAATTTATTCTAGCAAGACTCTCTCTCACACACTCACACACACACGATATACATTCAAGATTAATCATTGTAACACATTGGCAACAATCAAAAATGTCCATAAGGAGAGGACTGGCTCAAGTGTGGCACAGCCAGCAATAGGTTGTTTGCAGCTCTAAAGAAAGAAAAATGAATGGCAAAGCTCCCTCTGTACTAATATGAAATGATCTCCAAATCATATTGCTAAGTTTTTTAAACAAGATACAGAAGGCTATATATGCTATAAAACCAGTTGTGTAAAAACGTGCAGCTACACATACACACACACATATACTTGCTTATATATGCATAAAATATCTCTCCAGAGGTGTGTAAGGGGCTCAAACCTTGGTTGCCTCTAAGACAAGGAACTGAGTGGATGGGACAGGAATGGACTCATTTTTATTATACACTTTCGAACCATTTGAATTTTGAACATGGGAACCTATTACCTATTCAAACACAAATAAATTACATGGTTAGCCCCATTAATCTCTGCTCCCAGCTCTTCCACCCCTTGTTTCCTATCAATTTAGTCACTCTGTGTTCTCTGCGTGAACACACACTCTGACCCCCCGGCTTGTCTTCCGTAATCTTCATTTCTGTCTTGTCGATCTGCATCAGGAATCACTTCTCCTTAAAAAGGTGTCTTCATTAACATTCTTCTCTACCTCTAGGTTCCAGACCCAACAATTTAATACCAAATTATATAGCTGTACCTTTAGTTGCCTCCACCTGAAGGCCTAGAAAAATCTCAGTTCCTCAGCAGAGCCTCAACTTAGCAGTATTTTTATGTCATTGACTTTCGTGGTATTACCTATGTACAATACTCTCTGTAAAATACAGTTGCTTTCTTCTCCAGAGCATGACTTCAGATTCTACATTAACCCTTTGGAGCTGCAAATTGGGGGTTTCCTTCTTGGATTCTCACAGCTCACCCCAAAGCTCCTGGGCTCATCCAGTCCACGGGGAAGTTGTCATGACCAAACCCTAAGCAAGCAGAGAACTGTAGAATTTGACAGGCCACTCCTGCTGTTGCCTCCCACAGCTGTAGGATGCTGCAGAGGAGGGCCGGCCCTGCCAGCTCTATCAGTGCTTTGCATGCCGTGGTGAGTCCTCGCGCTCCCAGTCTCTACTCATTTACTCACTCTCGTTCCTCAGATTAGGACACCCTACCAGAGGCCTCCTAGATCTGCCACATGCTGCGTTGGCTCTGCTCATCACCTCAGACTTCCCTTGGAGGAGCTGTTTTTGATCCCCTGGTATCTTCTGCCAATGGACCAACGAATCAGTTTCCTTAACACGAATCTCAGTAGCAGGGGTTGGAGTCTCAACGCTTCCTGCCCTGAAGGCTCTGGACTCGTGCCAGCTCTCCCCAGTGGTCAGCTCTGCAAACCTGGCCATCCAAAGGAAGCAACCAAAGGTCCTTCTGCCCTCCTTGAACAAGGAGTATGTATTCACCTTCAGTTTGCATAACTAAGAGGCCCCATGCAAATGAACCTTCCCTGAACAAAGTCAAATCCAAGGTGATGTGCTGCCTCTACCCCTAGATGTAGCAGGACCTGGCATAAACCTTACCTCTCGCTCAGTCCCAACTCTGGCAGTCCACCTAACCTCTGCTTAACAGACATACTTTTTCAAAAACAAATGCAGTTTAGAACAACTAACTAATGATGTCACAGCCTATTACTTTATCACAGAAGGTCATTGACAGTATTGAGTTAGACTTTCCATTTCACAGTTATAAGGAATATCAAGAATGTGCCAGTATACTAGGATGATCTTCATATCAAGGTGATTTGAATCATTCAATAGTCAGTGTGGTAGAGAATAAATAGCTTGGGGGCTTCCCTGGTGGCGCAGTGGTTGAGAGTCCGCCTGCCGATGCAGGGGACACGGGTTCATGCCCTGGTCCGGGAAGATCCCACATGCCGCGGAGCGGCTGGGCCCGTGAGCCATGGCCGCTGAGCCTGCGTGTCCGGAGCCTGTGCTCCGCAATGGGAGAGGCCACAACAGTGAGAGGCCCGCGTACCGCGAAAAAAAAAAAAAAAAAGAAAGAAATAGCTTGGGCTTTGGCCTCAGATCCGTGTTTGAAAACCATCTTTTCACCTCACTAGCTACAGCCTCAAGCTTCTTAATCCACATGAGCTCCAGTTTTCTCAGCTATAAAATGGGGATTGTTCTGAGGATTAAATGATTCAAAGTATGTGGACTGCCTACTAGCACATCACAGGTACTCACATTAGTTCCTTTCCCCTGAACACCTGCAGCAATAAGGCCAACATAATAATTACTAAATTGGATTATACTGAAGTGATTTCATCTGTTTGAAATAACTATGCAGTTGAAGGCACTGTGTTAGGGCTACAGGAGACTCAGAGAGATGACAGAGGACTCGGTGGCAAACACTGCTGGCTGGTCCCTCCCAACCACCTCCTGCCTTGCCACCATCCCGCATTAAAGCCAGAAGCGATAAATACCCACTTTACCACCCCTTGTTGCAATTGAGAGTGGCCAGGTCATGGCTCTGGCCAAGAGACAATAAGTCAAACTCTACTAGCAGGTTTCTGAGAAATAAAAGGGATAGAAATAGCTGCTGCTTACTTCCTCTTCTTTCTGCCCTTACTGGTGACTTGATGGCTGGTGGGATAGTCGCCCTCTTGCAACCATGAGGTAACAAGCATGAGGAAAAGACCAAGAAAATTGCAACAAAATTTGCTGTGATATAATTAACCAACCCTAGCAACTGCTTTCCTCTGGATATATCATTCTATGAAATAATTCAACCCCTATTTGTTTTAGCCCCTTGGTAAATTTTGCTGCTACTGGTAGCTAAACACAATTATTAATGTTACAGATGTTGCCCTCAAGGAAACCATATTCCAGTGGTAGAAATAAGATATGTTTTCAAATTTCTAAAATACAAAGTAGGAGTTATGAGTATGATTTGACAGAACACAATAAATTATATAAAAGTCACAACCACGTTTATCCAAATAGTTTAAGGAATGTTGGTAGAGGTACTGTATATTTAAGTGTAGTACTTTATTCCATAGTCAGCATTCTAAAACATAAATACATTACTGCATATAGCTGAGCTCTTCAAGAACTACAAATGAAAGACACATTGCCTGGAAAATATCCAATTTTACATACACTTATCTTTTGCCGATATATGAAAACCATAAAGCAAAAGGATTTAGAAGCATTGTAGAGAATCTGACAAAGCCTAAGGTTATAAAAAGTCAGATTTCCAAATTTACTGCACAACATGTATTTGGTTTGCTATTTTCCCAAGCATTTCATTGTTAAACATTGCATAGATATGACAAAGTTTCATATTTGCCTAATACTATAGGTAGAGCAAATACACAAATTGAAGAGGCTGCAGATATCTTCACTTACTGAATTTTTCCATTGCTCTTATGTTAGGTTTAAGTCAAAAGTTTAGAGTATATAGCATGCTTTGCATACACTGTACCAGCAGAGAGCTAAGAGTATTTTAGTGGTTCTGTTTTGCAGTAGGTGTACTATTAACGTTATGCTTGAAATACAAGCATATCTTTTTCAATGATTTACTACATAATTCTTGGAATAATGGAAAACACTAACACTAGTCTCGTGTTTTAAAATATTTCAATTAAATTTGCAACCAAAATTGGTATTGCATTACCATCAGAGACCTCACTAGGCCCAGAGGTTACTAAGCTGGGAAGGCGGTGTATTATATTGAAAAGAACACTGAGTTATCTTCAAAAGACTGAAGTTCTAGCTCTGGCTCAGGAAATTGCTAACTGTGCAACTTCTGGGGTGTCACTAACCTCTCTGAGCACCAGTTTTCTCACTGGTAAAATGTTGAGAGTAACACTCATCTCACGGGGTCATGAGAAAAACCAAATAAGAGAAGAGGTGGTGACTATGCTTTTTAAACTATGAAGTACTCCACAGATGGAGGGTATGAAATCTTCTGGTTCCAATTGCAAATTAGGGCAATCTTGAAAAGTGTGCTAAGTTTTGTGTTCTTTTACTTAATCTAAAATTTATAGGGGCATAGTTTTTTCCAGGAAAATTTGAGAAAACTTCATAAACATAGTATGAGGTAGGAAATCTGTATACTTTTTATTTAGACATTTATTCAACTAACATTTATTGAGTGTTGACTATGGTAGCACTATATAGAGCCCAAGGATATAAAGATAAATAGGATATACTTTCCTGATGTCCAGAAGCTCAAAGGTCTCACAGGGCTATAACCATACAAACATGTGATTATAATACACGGTAAGGCATATTAATAATCAAAGGTATTCAGAGAGTCGACGATCTTCAAAAGGAGCATCTTGAATCTCTTAGTTACAATCTGAGAGATCAGGGTGGGAACCAGAGAGGAGGAAAAATTGCTGGGTAAAGGCAAATTTGCTCTGTGTCACAGTTTGCTTAGAATCTGCCCTTCAAGCAAGGCTTCTCCAGAAGTTAATTTCAAGAGCTTCTTTGGAGCTTCTCAGATGAGGGTGTAGTCTTGATTGGCTGACTCCCTAATGGCAATACAATCTCTTTAAGAGAAACCATACATGATGAATTACAATAAAATCCTTTTCCCAGTTTTTAGATGGTGATAATTCAGTGGTGCCTTTGACCTGAACTCAGGATTGGACAGCACCATGATCTTTCCAATCCTGAGCTGAAATCTTTCTCCTCAGCATAACACATCCAGCTTACTGGGAAAAAGCTACCTGGCATCACTGTTAAACTAGCAGTACTACAAGATTTTTGCAGAAATCGAAGCACATTGCATTTACTCAATAAACACTTCTTGAAGGCCTATTAGACAGCAGGCATTAGGAACACAGAGCTAGCTGGGACATAAGTTCTTGCCTTCAAAGTTCTTATGATATAGAAACGGTGAGAGCCACATGACCAAATCATTCCAACAAAGCCCTAAAGAGGCTATAAAACAGGGTGCAGCAGAGGTATAAGGGATATAGAGTTGGGATTTCTCAGAAGTTCAGGGAAGGATTTAGGGAGGGGGTGAGTGTTGAAATACGAGTGGGTATTTACCAGATGGACAAAGGGGAAGGATATTCTGGTACCAGTATAAACAAAAGCACAAAGGTGTGGAAAAACCTGGTGTGTTCCACGAACAACACTCATTTCCCCATAGCTGGAGTATCGGGCTATGAGGGGATGCCAGGTAAGACCTGGCATCAAGGTCAGCTTCAACTAAGGAAGCCCTCAGTTGCCAGGCTAAGGACTCTGGACTCAGTGGGGATCTACTGAAGGATTTTAATCTGGTTTTAAGAGAAGATGACTTTTTAAGAGGATGACAGGCCTTGGATCTGCCACAGAAAGGATGCTGACTGCTTGCTTCAGCAGGACAGGAGAGCATTTCCAAGCTACTCATCACTTTCATTGCATCTAACACCTAAGACTCAGAGACCATATTTAAAAATCAAAATTGAGATATCCAATTGATTAGGTTCCCAAGTGCTAAAGAGATGGCTTTTAAAGTGTTTCCATGGCCCAGAAACAGGCAAAGGTAAAGCATCCTCCCAGCTGTTCCCTAAACTGGGAACTTCTCACAGTAACTGACGAGAGTTCAATGCAATCAATCAGAAGTCCAATGAAAAAGACTCTCCCCCTGAGTGTCAACTGAGAACTCAGTCATCACTTATGTCTCTGAGGATACCAGAGACTGTGCCAAGTGGTTTCTAAATTATCAGCTTCTCTGTAAGAAAAGAACGATTTGCAAAAACAGCTCTCAGCACCGAAGCATTCCATCCTTTCAAGGAGAATCTTTCACCAAAGCTCCCTAAAAGCAAAAAGCCTCCGAATCCTGCACCAAAACTTTCGGTGCAAATAGAGGACAGGGCGCAAGTTTAGGTTAGGACTCAGTATGACACATTCTTCTGCTAAGTGGCTTGCAAGAACTCCACACAAGTGGCTAACGTTGAATCAGACAGCAGAAACTGCTGCTTTGTGGTGTCTGGTGGCCCCTAGTGGAGGCTCAAGTCTCCACCTTTCCACCCCCCAACTCAGCTCACCTCCAAAGAGAACTAATAGCTGGTCAGGTTTAAGGGCATTTTAATAGCACTTGTACTAATAATAGGTAGGGCTCTTTACTCCGCCAGTAAACGAGGAGACACAACACTCAAGGGTATACAATAATCTGTATAGCAGATATGAATTGTTTTAGGCCACAAACTGAGATGAACAAATAAATGTACCTTTCTTTAGTTTTATATTTCTATCTCAAACCCCACTTCTTGGTAAGAGAAGCTTCACCTTAGGATAAGCTCAGGCAAGCCAGGATTTTCTTTCTATGGTGTTGTCCAGATATTTGTGTCCACATCCCCCGAATTACGTAGAGATCCTTTGATGAAGAGGAGGTATCGCATCCCCAATTACCATCACCTCTGCACAAGGTCCTTCCCTGGGATGAGTATGCATTGGCTCCAGTCCTTGTCACCTGTATGTCTCTGCCCTGGCATTCCCGGAAGTGTCACATGTCCCTATGTGATGACCACATTCAAGTCCTCTTCTGGCCCACTGTTCTCTCTGATAAGTGAGAGGCCTTCTCTAAGGTAGTATGAGGGCAGAGGGGTGTTTTGGGGTGTTTTCCCATGCCACCCTGGGGCTGTGGGAGATCGGTGGGCCCATCTCAGGTTCTCTTTGCTGAGAGACATGCCATGTGCCAAGCTGGGTGGGACAAGAGAACTGAGAAGCTTGACATTTTCCTGGGCTTCACCTGAGAAGCATGACACAGATCCACTCTATGCTAGAACCCCTACTGAAGAGCTGCACTTCAGTCATTGCCCAGAATCCAACTACCCAGCTCCCTACACCTCTGCTGCCTCGTGCCCAGGAGTCTTTCTCTGGTCTAGACAGGTGGATGAAGCTGGCTCATCTCCCCAGCCTCTTACTTCTGATTCACACAGACCCTAAAGCTTTCCCTCACTTCCATCTCTCATGACTCTTATTTCTGTCACAAGTTTCAAAAAGCCAAGTACTGCTTCTTTGGTCTTTGAGGTTCTCATCTGTTGGAGTACTAAAGCAAGGTCAGCCACTGGCTGACTGGTAAAGAACCAAAGGTCACAGGAATTAACTGCAGGAGAAACACAATAGCTGATATGTCCCAATATTTCATTATTCTACCGCATTGGTTTCTATCATGAAGTTGGAAAAGTGGGATGCTTTGGACCTGCCCCCTCCCAGGATAGGGCCCATCCCAGCCTCTTTCCCTCTGACTGTCTCTCTCTCTCTCTCTCTCTCTCTCTCTCTCTCCCCCCTCACTCTGTTGCTCTCTTTCTGTCTTTTACTCTGTCTCATTCTCTCACCCTCTCTGTCTCTCTCTCTCCTGTTTCTCTCCCCCATGCCTTTCCCTCCTACTGTGGGCCACAGGCCCAGGATTCTTGTGAGGAGATGCACATCTACCGCTTCTAATTCTTCCCACCAAACAGGTGAGGTATGAGGGATGACCAACTGGCCTGAAAATGCCTATGGTGGAGGGTCAAATGAGTCAGTTCAGCTCTGATCTTACAGGGGAAAAGAAAACCTTCTGTTATTCTCTTTTCTCTAACCCAGACAAAAGACAGTCTGCATGTGGTCCACCCTAGATCAACTAGAATTTTGCAAGTAGGTTTAAGCCTCAGAAGTTAGTTTGTACTGAGGACATCAGGGAAGTCTCTGTGCAGAAGTCGACATATGACCTTGGTCTTGAGGGATGGGAAGGATCAGGTGGAGAAAATTCCAAGGGGAGGAATCAAGGCCCAGAGCTGGGAACACATGTAGGGAACAAGGGAAAGGGGTAAGTTAAAGATGACCCCAACTTTCTATTTCTGGGTTATCAGGCAGATGGTGAAGCTCTGAACACAACCGAGGCTTCTCAATTAGCATTTATCTTCAGCAGCCATATGCTATATTTTTCTGTATGCATCTTGCCTTCTTGAAAACAGAGATCACCTTTTATTCATTCATTTATTCATGTATCTTCCTTGCAACCTTAAAGAAAATAACCAACATACACTGTGATACCTGAAAATGTGCCACGGAAGATAGCCTTCGTCCCATTCACTGGCTTTTCTCCATTTCGGAGAAAGTTGCCCAAATCGCATATTGCTATATTTTCCTCAAACAATTTTTTAAGCTTTGCAAATTAGAGAAAATCTATGTTGTTTCTTCATTACATATTTTGAACTATAATCTGGGTGAAATTAATATACCTTAAATTATGAGCATTTGACGATTTAACTTTCAAGGTATTATTGAAAACCTTCAAAACATTCTTTTTCAGGGTCCTTGGACTCAATTGCTATTTACCTTATCAACAAGGTAGTTTTTCCTAACATGAAAAAAAGGGACTTCACCTGCTGTAAATAGTTCCTAATAAATTATTTGCCTCCACCTGGAAGTATAGAAGTCTCTAACTGCCAAAGCACGTCCTGATTCTATTTTTTTGATAGTCACAAGACATACAAGAGAGAAGCAAATAAAACTGCCCTTTAGTTTTGTCCGAAACACTACACTACTCTCAGTTTTTCTCATCGTACCAGAAAATTCCCTCCGGCTGAGCTGATTACAGTTCAGCTCAGCAGGTTGGATTGATCCACAGCCCCTTCAGAAACCCTCTCTTCCCATCTTCCCCACCCCCACAATAGGATAAATGCCCACTACCCGAGAGACGGGGGCTAGTTTCTTGCGGGAAATACAGCCCTCAGTTTTATCCTCCTGCTTCTGCTTCTCTATTACCCATGCCATCAATCAAATCAAATACAATAGTATCAAGAACTAGTGCATATTACATGCAGAGTAATTACTGAGAATTTGGTTAGAGACCACAGTGATTTCTGGAGACCTTTGAAATCCTAGCCCATGGACAGCTGAAGAAACTATCTGAAAGCACCCACCTGACGAAGCTTGCTTACTTGAGAGCATCTGAAAAACTCTTGGTATCTTTAGGAAATATAAAAAAAATCATCTGTCTTTCTCAACACAGAATATTTGCCTGTATGGAATTTTAAAATCCAACCCTTGACTTTTTTCTGCAAAGTTTCTTTGCCTTTGCTCATTCTCTCCCAATCTTTTCTTTCCCAAGAACCAGGGAGAAACACCGCACAAGGTTGTCTTAAAAGCAAGATGAGCACAATTCCTGTCAGAAATTCTCCATGGTCCTTCCATTTGGATTAACCCATTTGTCTCCACCTGAGAGAGAACTTTCTTTTTTCTTTGAATATCCTGAAATCAATTTTTCCCATTCTTTTTCCAGAGCCAGTGAAGCCTGTGGCCCAACCCAAGATCAGGTAGGACTAGAGGGGTAAGAGGCAGCAGCTCCCAGACCAGCTATGTTTCCTCAGAATTTGTATCACCTCTTCATTCAACTTAGACTCACAGATGTTTTAGAGCTGTAAGAGATCTGAGCACCGTGTAGCCCTATCCTGAGAGCTTCTACCCCCTTCAAGGACTTCTCCCAGACCCAGAAAGCTCAGACAGAAGACGGATGTTGGGCAGATGGGCCACCTGCATCGAATTAGTTCTTACATAGCTCATTTGACCCCGGGTACTGTGATTTCTGGCTACCTCAATTCCAAACTTGTTTCTCCCATTTCCTCTGCAGCCCACCATCTCTAGCCCCACGTGCTATTTGTCCTACCTTGCTGGCTCTCAGCTTTTCTGCTCCATTTCCTAGATTCCACCCAGCATTTTGCTATGGACTCATTCCTTTCAGTGGAATCCTAACCTGCCAGTAAGCCCATTTTGGTTCGTTCATCCTGAAACTCTCCACATCCTTGATCCAAGGGAGCCCAGCCTCATGGTCTGGTTTTTGGAAAATCAAATCCCTTTGATGCATAAATGAGGAAATTGAGGCCAAAGGTCACGATGATGACCAAGTAAGATGTGAACCCAGCATCCTGCCTCCAAATGTGGGATCACACATTTGCGGGCTCATTCTTCTACGTACACTTTAGAATAAATCAATAAAATTACCACTTCATCTTAGTTTGATCTCAACTACTGGTCATCACTGTCATCTCCCCAGCTTCCAAACTGTTTCTTTCTAACATCAACAAAGTCGGAGTGTACCCTTCCCCTTCCCCACAGCGTTGCCTAGAACTCAGATCTGATGGCTAGGACAGCCATCCTAGACCCTGAGGATGAGAGCCTCATCCCAGAAATAGCAGAGTGATAATCTAGAAGGAGTCTGATCCCTGGTGACATCAAGGAATCACCAAACTGGACTTCCTGCCTCCAGACTTCTTTCTGGAAGAGAAAAAATCACATATTTCTATTTTTTTACTCTAAATGCAACACACATAGTCCCAGCTAAAACAGGGTCCACACACTAAAGAATGGAAGAGCAAGGAGGTCAAAGGTGCCTAGGTCTCTGATGCTGTCATTAAGCTGACATACCTGCCCTGGTCTTACTTCACTCGGGAGAAAAATAAAGCTTTAAATTATTTAGGGCTTCATGGAGGAGGTAGGGATTGAGCTGGAGTTTCCATAGGAGGAGAAGCTTGTGCACTTGGGCTGCTCCTTGAGCAATGGAAACTCTCCTTTCTCTCTGGGGGGGTTGGGTTGCCACGGTCAAGGCCGTGTGATTCGCTGGCCTTCCTGCTCCCACAGAGGGGCCAGTTTGCTTGAGCTGTCATCCAACACCAGTTTCCTCAAAGAGCCTCTGAAAATGCCTACAACTCTCAAGCCCTAAGCCCGAGTTTGATTCAGTGGTTTCTCTACGTGTTCTGTGTGAGAAAGGACAAGAGAGGACCCTGGGGAAAAGCACAAATCCCCAGGCCTAACCCAGTGATTTACTGGAACCAACCTGGAACTGTTAAAGCAAAACACAAACACAGTTCAGGCTCCATTCTCCCAACTTCTCACCCAGCGCTGGGCCTTTCCAATGTTTACTGTTCAGCCATCTGTGAGTATCTTTGTGAAACTAGTTAAAGCCTTTTATGAGACCCTAAACTTCTAGTTACACTAACCTCCCCCCAACATGAATTAGGACTTGAGTCAACAAAAGGCAGACTCCTCGAGGAAGGAGGGTGCTTGTAACAAGGCCGGCCCACAAATCTTTCCCTTCCCATCCCTGGGCGAGCAGGCAGCCCCGAAGCCCGTATAATGGACTCTTTATGTGGTACTAGGTTAGAAAAACGTATTGACAAAGAATCACAGACAAATCATAGCCGTGACCTTTGGTGCTCAAACAAGATTTTCCTCGGGAGTGATTTAATTACCCATGCAGCTCGCTGCCTGCACACGAGTGGCCTTTCTGCTTTTCCAAAGGCCGCAGCCAGGCCAGTCTGGTTTGCCTTTCCTGGGAATGTCTGGGCAAGTGCCGTTCCTACAACGAGGCTCCGTCGTGCCATACAAGGATAAACAGCGCATGGCATCCAGCTGGACTCGGCGGGCTTGAAAGATTGCTTCCCAAGCACCTGCTGCCCAAGCCGACCTCGGATCTGATGGTGCCCCAGGCCTAGACTCGACGTTCAGATGCCCGGCACAGATGCCTGTGCCAGGCCTTGTGAGCCCGCAGCAACAGGGCTGGACGTTGACTGCCAGGCATAAAAGTGGGGACCTGGGGCTACAGGATGAGGCCAAATGTGTTTGTCTCTGCCCTTCTCAATCCCTTAGTGCTTCTCCTGCCTTTCTTTCACCTAAGCGCTCCTTGGTCCCTTCATTGCTCTGAGCTCAAGCAAAACAGAAGCCAGAAATAAAAGGCCACGTATTGCAGAATTCCATTCATATGAGATATCCAGAGTAGGCAAATCTATAACAGCAGAAAGCAGGGTATTGTTTGCCAGGGGCTGGAGGGAAGGGAGAATGCGGAGTGACTGCTTCACGGGTACAGGGTTTCCATTTGGGGTGATGAAAAATTCTGCAACTAGATAATGGTGATGGTCGCACATCATTGTGAAGGTACTAAGTGCCGTGGAATGGTGCACTTTAAGGTGGTTAGAATGTACATTTTACGTTATGCCTATTTTACCACAATTTTTTAATGTGACTGAAGGGTTGTCCTGGAGGAAGGAAAAAGATGGATATCTGTACGCCGGAGGCCCCAGAAGACAGAACTAAGACCAGTTTCCTGGAGGCAAATTTCAGCTCATGTAAGTAGAGGGGCCTACAGTGAGCCAGGCACCCCTCAGTTCTTATTTCCTTGAAGCCCACAACTCAGTGGGGGATTTTATTATCCTTATTTTATAACGGAGGAAAGGATGGTTCCCAGAAGCTAGAACTATTTTTCCAAAGATACAGAACTAATAAGAGGTTGAGGTGGGTTTTGAACCCAGGTTTTTCTACTATATAATCTGTATCCTTTTTAATACACTGGTGCCTCTGCAACTTTTCTATCAAAGCACCCCGAATATCCCCCAGGACATGTGAAATCGTGCGTCAGGGTGAATGGGCAGAGCCCAGAGGAGCTGCCGAGCGTAAGCTCCATGTTTTAACTTACAAAGTCACGTAAATTGTACTTGCTTGCTCTATCATCACATCTGAGATTTGTTCTTAAATATTCAAATAAGTTTTTGTCCAAATCTCCTAGCAAAAGTATCCCAAGGAAGAGGGTTCTTGTTGATCCTAGGGCCTCCCATCCCTCTTCGCATACCGCAGGGTTCTGCTAACTGCAGTTTGAGAAGCTGGCACTAAACGGGCTGCTTTCTAAAAGGGAAAGTGGGGAGCAGGGGGAGGGAGGGAGGGGTTCTCTGGCTGGACTCTTCGTGCACAGGGAGGGATGCTGTAAGAACTCACACATGGGAGGGGATGAGGCTGGACCTCAGTGACTAAACGTATTTAGTCACAGACCCATTTTAAGAATCTAATGGAAGCTATTAACCATCTTCTTTATCAAAAATTGCCCAGATCTATAAAGTTTGCATATTATTTTAGGGGGGTTGTAAATCCCCTAAAGTCTAGACCTTAAATTAAGCATCCCTGGGCTACACGGTCTTAGGCAGAAAATGAAACAAACCTAAGGATTCCTTTCATCCTAAGAGTCTGTGATCTTGTCCTGAACTGTGTTTCATTCGATCATCACCATTATCAAAATGTATCCAGTCTGTGGCCCATTTTCCTACCACTTTGAGGGACTCAATATATCAGCTGATATTATAAACAAATTCAAGCTTATATGATGCTGAGTTGCTATGTGTCCTTCCTCTCTCTTCTCAGATGACAGTTGGAGTTTGCTTCCTTTAGGGATGTTGCAACTTCAGCTGCTTATGGGAAGATGGAAAGCAAGAGGGTCTTGTAATTTCTTCTTGAATCTCTCCAGTTGGGTAGCTGTTTACCTGATATGTATGTAAAGCCAGATCCAGTGTCCAGTTAAAAGACATTTTTGGTTGAGAGACTCAATAAAGCATGACAGTAGGGTTACAGAAGTTATATACAAGAGTGGACTTCGCCATTGCCTGCTTCTCTCAAGAGAGCCTGGTGACATTGACTTGAATGATTTTAAATAATGACTGAGCCTGGATAGGGAAAGAAATTTCACAGGCTTCAAACTGACAGCCAAGAAAATTCTGCCCAGCACTGTCCCTGACTCAGCTGATTAAACAGGACAAGGCAGTCTTCCCTTTTAAGCCTTCTTATCTATACTTGTCGCCCTCTTCTCATTTAGAATACAATCTATACAGGGTTAAGTATATTTAGTCATGAACATTGGTAATAAGTGACAGAAATTAAACTCAGACTAACTTCAGTAAGACATGACTATATTGGCTATGTTATGACAGCAATGAGACAGCTCATAGGATAGAAGTAGCATTCTGGCTTTGGAAAGGAATCCAGAACTGCTGTCTGGAGGCTCCCTGAGAAACAACCCTCTTCCAGCTAAATGGAGGATGAACAGTGTGATGGAAGAGGTCAGCAGCAGCAGTGAAGACGACAGGATAAGCGCAGAGTTTCATGATGAAGTTGCAGGGCCAGAACCTTGGCCAAAGGAATCTAGAGCAAGGGCAATCAGAAAAAAATGCCAGCTGATTTCAGGAGAAGAGGAACTGTCAGGCCACCAGCATACACGAATGAAGATGGGTACATGGATGAGCAAGATGAAAATGACAAAGAGGATGAGGGAATGGACCAGGAGAGTGATGATTTGAATCCATCTCATAGCAGTCTCAGAAGGACCAATCCACAAGCAGCAACAATGTCACATGGACTTGCCAGTCACCATCTTTGGCCCCATTAGACCCAAACACAACAGAAGAGAGCTCACTGGTCAAGAAGAGTGGTTAAATGACAAACTCAGTAAGACCTACCGTGAATTATAGTACCTAGCAGTTTTCAAAATTCAATGCAGACTGTGATAAAAATATTAGAATACACCATTACACAAGGTGTCCCCTTCTGTCAAAGATAGTTTAACATGATCAAAGATGTGCGGAGGTGAGTTAAAGGCTTTTAAAAGTTATCTGGATTATTCAGAGTCATTATTCAGAGTAATCAATCATGGAAGACACTGTTAGTTGCCTCCCTTCTTCTTTGTTGGTAAATCTTGATTTTTTTTGTGCCCACAGAAAGGAGAGAACCACAATGGGTTTAATGAAACTGTGGTAACTCTAGTTCCCCTTGACATGTGCCTCAACCCTGGTCTTTAGGGTGGGAATGGGCTTTGGAAAGGGTTTTCCCTGATAATAAAGAGAATCACTAGAGGACAGTCCCTCCATCATTCAGGTTGTGTGTCTACATAAGATGCCTGGAACCAAGGCAGCTGTCTGGTAAACAAGAGAATAGAGGCCTAAGAACAAAGTTAATATGCTGAGCATAATATGCTAAAAGATGGAAAGAGCCTGGGTCTTGAATGACATTTGTGAGGCTAGAGAATGATTCTGGAACTGTTTGTGTATTAATAATATAATCATATTCTTATTAGCTTTGTTATAATTATAATCATTCTAATTAATAAAATACTGAACCAGATTTCTGGCTTCTACTCTTTCCTGCCTATAATTATTTGCTGTATAGTAGCCAAAATAGTCCTTTTGAATGAATTTAAAATAGTCCCTTTAAAATTCAAATTTAATATTGTCATCCTCTTGCTTAAAACTCTCCAAAGTCTTCCCTCAGTTTCTAGAACAAAATCTCATCTCCTGGCCAAGGACTGTAGGCCTCACTAGTCTCCAATCTGATCTTACTCTACTTTCTCCTTCTTCTATTTTTTCCACCATCACTTTTTCTTTTTTTTTCTTTTAACACACTGAAGTTTTCCTCATCAATGTTTCTGTTCTGGCTGTTTCTTCTCTTGGACTTCTCGCTCTCCAAATCTCCACATGGTCAGTTTTTTCTTGTCCTTCAGTGAAGCTTTCCCTGACCACTCAAGCAACATGAGCTATCCTCCCCACCTGGAGTCAGACTTTATCATGTCACCTTCTGTTTTATTTCCTTCACAGCACTTACCACTATTTGCAGTTCTTGTAATTATTCATTTGCTTACTAATCTGTTATCTGTTTTCTCTCTCTTGTACATAAAGACCAAGAGAACAAGGACTTGTCTGTCTTGTTCACCATAATTGCCCCCTCCCTTAGAAATGTGTCTGCAATATCATAATTCTCAATAATAATAATAGCAATTGTTGGAAGGAAGGAAAGAAGGAAGGGAGGGAGGGAGGGAGGGAGGAAATGCTATAAGAACCAAAGCCTCAGGGACTGAAATTAGGGACTCAACTATGCTGAAGTTACTTGTCTGACTCTTCTCAGCTTTTGGTGTCTCTGCAGATTGCAAAAAGGATGGCAGCAGCAGCCCTGGAGTCACTTCCTTCCAGCTTATCTTCTCCAACAGAAAGATAATTCCCTCTCCCAATGTCTGTTTACCATTCCTAGGAAAGAATTCTGATGGGCCCTGCCTGGATCATGAATCTACTTATGGACCAATCACTGTGTCCAAAAAATATGGTATTATGACTGGCCAGAACCTGAGTTACAGTCCACAGCCAGAGTTACTGTATCATGATTGACAGCTCACCTGATCCACAGGAGATGGTAAGTGGGTGATGCAGGAAGAGATGGGGAGAGGAAGAGGGGAGAGAGGATACAGAAGAAAAGAAGAAGAAAAGGGACTTCTCAAAAAAGGGGGTGAGGGGGTTCCCTGGTGGCGCAGTGGTTGAGAGTCCGCCTGCCGATGCAGGGGACACGGGTTCGTGCCCCGCTCTGGGATGATCCCACATGCCGCGGAGCGGCTGGGCCCGTGAGCCATGGCCACTGAGCCTGCGCGTCCGGAGCCTGTGCTCCACAACGGGAGAGGCCACAACAGTGAGAGGCCCGCATACCGCAAAAAAAAAAAAAAAAGGGGGTGAGGAGGTTCCTGGATAAATAAAATCAATAGATGTTCCTTATAGAAATAAGCAACCTACATAATACTGTGGCCTTAAAATATTTTTCTAGTTCTCCAGGTTTAAAACACACTGATCTCTAATTTGCTATATCAGGACTTAGTCCTTGTCTACACAACCAGAGTAACAGAAGAGCAAATTGGAAACTATATGTGCATACGTGGCTTCATGATGGGGGAGGTGGGACAGTAGAATTTCGCTGTCTACTTTGATTTGAAAGCATCTCTTGCTAACCATTGGGCCAAGGTAATGACTTTCCACCACTCCATGCTGTGCTCTACTGTCTGTTCAAAGTCCTCTTTACCCCAGTCATCAGGAAAGGATGGCTGCTTCTGGCACAAAGACAGCCTCTCTCTCCTCTTTTCAGACAATGATTCAACCGTATGAGCAGCCACCATGATCCCCACACAAACACACAGTCAGACCAGTACTGTAATGGCACAACAGAGGAAGATCCATTTTGGTGAGGACAGGCCTGTAATCTATGCTGCCATATAAAGGCACAGTAAACTTCCAAGGAGAAAATTATGTTCTTGGCTCCAAATTGCTCTCTGCTGGTGCATTTTTGAGGGATGATTATATTCATGGAGTTCCTTTCCCCTAATAGGTTTGTTTACAAAAATACTGAGCATGCATTTCACATCAACATAAATAATTCCCCCCATATCTTTGTCATCCAAATTTTGCAGTTAATTAAACTAATTTGTCTGTTTTTGTGAGTTGGAAACTCTTACTGTCATCCTTTCCAATCACTACTTATTTAAATTTCATCCTTGGCCAGTTTCATGATAATGTTTATCTGCTCCAGAGGATTTGAAATGAGAGTAACACACAGGGATTCCATTTAAATTCCTTCTTGAAGCTGAAAAAAGCCAAGAATCAACTGGCCAGTTAGATAACACAATTTCCCTTGCAGGATATTTGCTTAAGATAGCTGGGAGCTAATTTAATTCCAGAGTTGCTTATTTACAGGTTTCTGTGTGGGATTCCCTGCAGTTAACAGTGAACTGGGTAGAAAGATTCTAAAGAAGCATTCTTTGAGACTGTTCTCCAAACATGTTAAGTATGTTTTTTTTTAAGGAAAATGAAAATCTATACAACTTGCTGTCAACATTCCACTCTGGCCACTTCCCAACTAGAAAAACATTCTAAGACCACTTAGCCTCATTGTTTGGCATTTCATTAATCTATTTAGAAAGAAATGATTCCTTGACTTGACTCCTTTAAAATATTAGCTTCAAGCATTCATCAGCTCTATGTTTACCCTACACAGCCTTGGATTGCCATGGAGAGCAGAAGAGAACCATCCGTAAGACCTAAGGGAGGGAAGACCGTTGCTCTGTTTGGTTTGTCCTATCAATTCCCTGGAGATGCCTCCACAGCAGGATCTAGCCCCTGCCTGCCTCTCCTCTTCAGCTTCCTTAAGCCTCTCTTCTCAACAGCTCCTAACCACCCAGACCACCCAACTCACCCTCAGTTCCCTCAACCCTCCCCTCCCATCCCACCCCTGTCTAG
This sequence comes from Tursiops truncatus, assembly GCF_011762595.2. Classification (NCBI taxonomy): domain Eukaryota; kingdom Metazoa; phylum Chordata; class Mammalia; order Artiodactyla; family Delphinidae; genus Tursiops; species Tursiops truncatus. Next base: position 58,450,472 of record NC_047039.1, read on the forward strand.
CTACAATGACTCTTTTCAGTTTCTCAAATGGGTCTCCTCCTCCCACTCTTCACCTGGCCAACTCCAGCTCGTCCTTCAGGTCTCAACCCAAAGCCACTTCTCTGGGGCCACCCTTCCCTGCACTGACGCTCCAGTCTACACCAGCTTCTACATCAGGTTCCACTGTACTTGCTTGCAGAGCACTCACCTCTCCTCTCTGCCACCTAGCACAGTTCTGATTGATCAGTTATCTGCATAATATTTGCTTAAAGAAAGCCTCTTTCCCCACTAGGTTATAAGTTCCACAAATGGCAAGAACTGGGTCGATACTGTTCAGTGCTGGATCCCAACTCTTGACACAGTGACTGGCACATAGAGAATGTTAAATAAATACTTGTGACTTGATAACAAGTTGAAAGATGTCTGGTAATTCTCTTAAATTCTATGATCCCTTTCACATCAAGGAGTATATGAATCTGTAATTCTGTGCGACATAGAAAGGCTAGAACTGTAACAATAAACCCAGTTAATACTTGAATTAGGAGTAAAAGAAATTGACCCAGTGAGAAGGAGAAAAGGGTAAGGGGGAATAAACTAATCAGCTTTAGCAGATACCATCGCTCGGCAGTGTATTAGGTGTTTTGGATAGCTTATTTCAATCAATTGTCACAAGAGTCCTTCAGCTCCACTTATCATTCTTCCCATTACTCAGATTAGAAAATTGAGATCACATAGGTAAAAAGTGAGGGGGCTGCTTGAACCCAAAACTTGATCTTTTTACATATACTGTAAGTTAGATCTGTGCTTTTAGTTTTTTGAAAAATGTGTGTAGAGACTGAAAAGAAAAAGAGGAAGTGGGCAGATGACTGATTTGTTTATTTTTTCCCCAATCTGTGTACTCAGCCTGTTTTCTCGTATTACACAGCTCCCACACTCTCTTCTCCCCCTAATTGTGCACCCATAATACTGCAGACCTCCCTATGAGAGGCTTCTTCCTTGAATTCTTGGTGATAACCTTCACAGTTGATTAGGTGTGGCTTTAATCAGAAACTTTGGTCCTCTCTCTGCACCATTACCCCTTCTCCACTTTTATCTTGGGCCCCCTTCTCAGCTGTGCATGATTTCACACTCATTTATGTGTCTGTTAAGCCATTATCCCCATTTCATGTTCTGAATAGAATTGCACTTTTAATAAATTATAACAATCGGCTTCAATTAACTTTGAGGATAGGTCTCACTTTTTGTTTCCTGCAAAGCCATCTCTGTTCCCGCCTCCTGGAGGAGAGGTAGACAATGTTCTATCCCAGCCAAAAAGAACTCAACCCAAAACAAGACATCACAGAAAAGCAGACAGCATTCAGTGCTGCTGAGACAAGCTCAGAGCAGGCTGGGGGGGACAGGAATGCAGAGATAAATGCCCTCCTCATGTAGCAGCCACCGTGGCCAGAGGTGAGACCTTCTCCAACTACCCCCAGTCCCTCCAGCCTGTGGCCTTCAGAATCTCTTTGTGGATAGTAGCCTTTCCCTTGAGTCCTGGAAGTCTTCACTCTTCTCTTTTACCACTTTGCTTTTTGGGTTTGTTGGGCTGTATCTATTCTCTAAAAATTCTACCCAAGGAGCAAGGTTAACTCTGCCAAAGTTTCCAAGGCCAGTTATTTAGGACAGGACACATGGATCTCCATAATGAACTCAGGAGTGAGAGTAGCTGAAGTTGAGTTCCAGTTCTTCTCCAGCTGCTCTCTGAGAGCTGATGGAGAACAGGCTCAGAGGGACCACAGGCCTTCCAGAAGGGAGACTCCCGATATGTTAAAAACTGAAAAAAATCCCAAAACAAGTTTACCAAAACTGTGACAAATACTAAATATCTGTATTAAACAGATTAACTCTGTAAACATAGCAGGTAATACAATTTCATGGATTTAAAAGATAGATGCTGAGTTTCCTCTTCTGGTAATGAATGACTGAAGAGCTTCTATCAGAGCAACCCACCCAAAAGCATTAGGGTCGGCAGAAGCAGGCAGAAACAGAGGAGTGTTGACACTTGAAAGAAGGGTCTGGCCCTGGTGTGTTCTATGTTTTACATAGTCTTCTGCTAGCCTCAGTAGGCACTACATAGGATGCTGAATTGGAGGCTACTACAGAACCTAGAAAATGAAGAGGCTTCAAGTGGAAAGACGTGAAGCCTGGGGAGGACTCAGCTAGATCCTGAATCATCTTAATATTCACTTGTCTGGCTCCTGGGCTGGGAGAACATGAAAGCTAGGACCATCCCAACACGTACACACGGCTCGGCTTTCTCACAGCATTAAGCCCTCAGGGTAATTGGCCTTCTTACATGAAGACTTGGGTTCCAAGCATAAAACTGACTGCTAACAAGGCAGAAGCTGCATGGCTCTTTCATAACCTAACTCAAAACTCACAGCATCTCTTCCACTGCATTGTATTTGTTACAAGTGAATCACAAGCCCCCCATCGTCAAGTTCAAGGGGAGGGGAATTCAACTTCACTGTTTTTTTCTTTTTTTTAATCCTTCTCTTGTTTAATCCTTTCAATGAGTTTTAGTTTAATAATGGTATCTTACTTCCTTTTTGTTTTTTTCTTTTTTTGCGGTACGCAGGCCTCTCACCGCTGTGGCCTCTCCCATTGCGGAGCACAGGCTCTGGACGCGCAGGCTCAGCGGCCATGGCTCACGGGCCTAGCTGCTCCGCGGCATGTGGGATCTTCCCGGACTGGGGCACGAACCCATGTCCCCTGCATCGGCAGGCAGACTCTCAACCACTGCGCCACCAGGGAAGCCCTCAACTTCACTCTTGATAGGGTGTAATAAACTTCTGGAAGAGCAGGTGGGATAAGAGATATTGTTATGACCAGCTTTGGAAAATGCAATTTGTTCACAAAAATCAATGACCTCATATTTTCCCATGAGAGGTTGAAAAAGAAAAGAAAAAGAAACCCAAAGTAAGTAGAAGGAAGAAAATAATAAAGATAAGAGTAGAAGTAAATAAAAAGAAACAGATAAATTAAGCCAAAACATGATTGTTTGGAAAACAATAACAAAATTGATAAATCCCTAACCTGACCAATTAAGAGAAAAAGAGAGAAAACACAAATTACCTTCAGGAATGAAGGTAAAGGAAGGGATAGCATTACTGATCCTACAGACATTAAAAGGACAAAAAGGGGATATTATGAACAAGGTAAAGGAAATTTTTTTACAACTTAGATGAAACTGCAAATTCCTCGAGAAATATCTTACAAAAATTATGAAAAATAAAATAGGAATATGAATAGTCCCATTTCTATCCATTAAAGAAACTGAGTCTATTGTCAAAAACTTTCCCACAAAGAAACCTCCAGGTCCATATAATTTTACTGATGAATTCTATCAAAGATTCACAGATTAACTAATATGAATGTTAAACCCTTTCAGAAAATAATAAGAGATTGTTTCTCAACTCATTTTCTGAGGCTTGCATAACTTTGATACAAAGCTTGATGAGAAAATTACAAAACAGGAAAGAAATTTACAAAATAATAGCCCTCGTGAACATAAACAAAAAATCCTTAGTAAAATATTAGTAAATCAAATACAGCAATACATAAAAATGGTACTATATCATGATCAATTGGAGCTTATTCCAGATATGTAAGTTTGGTCTAACACTGGAAAATCAATGTAATTTTATCATATTAACAGATTAAGGGAGAAAATTTTATCTTTTCAATTGACACACAAAAAAGCATTTGGCAAAATTCAATGCCCATTATGCTAGAATCTCTCAGCAAGTTAGGAGTAGACTCGTATTACATAGCTCCCACACTCTCTTCTCCCCCTAATTGTGCACCCTTTACCTCAACCTTTACCCTTAATTGTGCACCCTAATTGTGCACCCTTTACCTCAACCTTTCCCCCTAATTGTGCACCCTTTACCTCAACCTGTAAAGGGCACTTAAGGAAAAAACAACAGCATTATTATTATAATCAATGATAAAATATTGAACACTTTCCCCACAAAATCAGGAAAAGGGCATTTTTATTATTTCTCTTCAGTATTGTACTGAAGATGCTAGCTAGTACAGTAAGGCAAGAAAACAGAAAGGCATAAAGATCAGAAAGGAAGAAGTAAAACTGTCTATAATCAAAGATGATGTAATTATTTACTTGGAAAATTCTAAGGAATGTACAAATCAACTATTAGAACTACTAAGAGAATTCTGCAAGGTCAACATACAAAAATCAATTGTGTTTTTATATATTGGTAGCCAAAAAACTGGAAAATAAAATTCCTTCAAATTCTACATCTTCAAAAGACATAAAATACTTAGGAATAAATGTATCAAAGATGTACAAGACATAAAAACTACAAAATATTGCTGACAGAAACTCAAGAGGAAGTCTTTACTATTACAGAAAATTTGGAAATATTTAAAAATAATGTTGAAAAATGTATCATGTTCATGAATTGGAAGACTACATTTTTATGATGCCATTTCTTCCCAACTCCCAGTAAATATACCATAGCCGTTTTTTGTAGAAATTAGCAAGCTGATTCTAAAATTTGTATGGAAATGCAAAGTACCTAGAATATCCAAGGTAATCTTGAAAACGAGGAACAACTTTAGGGGATTAATACTAACCAACTTCAGGGTTTACTCTAAAGCTACAGTAATCAAGACAGTATAGTAATGGCATAAGGATAGAAAAATAGATCAATGCCAGACACTTTAAAATCATTTGATTTCCAACCAAAGCAATCAATGGGGAAAGAAAGTCTTTTTAATAAATGGTCCTAGAACAACTAGATATCAATATGGGGGAAAAATATAGTAGCCTCTATCCCCACTACACACCATCCATAAAAATTAACTTCAAACGGGTTATAAATCCAAATACAGAAGTTAAAACTGTAAATTTTCTATAAGAAAACAGGAAAATACCTTCACAAGTTGTGGATAGACAAAGATTTCTTAAATAGGACACAGAAAGTAATAGCCATTACAAAAATACTGATAAATTAGCATCAAAATTTTAAACATCTGCTCATAAAATTTAACATTAAGCAAATATAGGTAAGCCACAGACTTAAAAAAACATATTTAAAACCTAATGTCTAATGAAGACTTGTATCCAGAATATATAAAGTACACATAGAACTTAATAAAAAGACAAACCAATTTTTTTAAAGAGGGGGAAGGGCATAAGAAATAATAATTAAATGCAATTGGGAACCTAGACAGAATCTTGGAAGAGAAAAAGGACATTAGTAGGAAAACAGGTATATTTGAATAAAATCTATAGTTAGTTAACAGTACGGTGCCAATGTTAATTTCCCAGTTTTGATAATTACGCTATGGTTATATGTGATGTCAGATTAGAAGAAGCCAGATGAGGCATATACAGGAACTCTATACTATTTTTGAAACTTTTCTGTAAGCCTAAAATTAGTTCAAAATAATAAAGTTTTTAAAAACTGAGTAAAGGATTTGAAGACACTTCACAAAAGAAGATATGTAAACAGCCAACAGCACATGAAAAAGCTCTCAAGTAATTATTCAATAGAGAAAAGCAAATTAACACCCAATTCCAGCTCACAACCAATGAGAATAGCTAAAATCAAAAAGACTGATAACACCAAACAGTAGCAAGGATGCAGAGCAACTGTACACACTCATACATGTTGGTGGGAGCATAAAATGGTTCAACTACTTTGGGGAATGGTCTGTAGTTTTTTATAAAACTAAACATACACGTATCCTGTCACCCAGTAGTTTTACTCCTACATATATATCCCACGAAATGAAAGCATACGTCCACAAAAAGATGTGTACTAGAATGTTCACAGTGAATGTATATTCGTAATAGCCCCAGACTGAAACTCCAGTTGTCCATTAACAGGAGAACACTAAACAAACTGTTGAATTCATACACTGTAATACTACTCATAAATTAAAAGAAAAAGACCTACTAATACTTTCAACAGCACGGATGAATCTCAAAAACATTATCCTGAGTGAAAGAAGTCCTACGTGAAAGAATAAATACTTTATCAATCCATTACATGAAGTTTTAAAGCAGGCATAACTAATCTATAGCAAGGGGGAAAAAAATCAGAGCAGTGCTCGCCTCTGGGGGTCGTGGAGGTGGTCTTTGACTGGGAAGGGAAACAAGGAATTTTCTGGGTGATGATAACATTCTGTGTTTTGGGGGGGACACCAGGGTTACCCAAGTGTATGCATTTGTGTTGGTGCACACACCAGCCCCCCATACATGGAAGGTAAAGAAACATGGAAGACAGAGGTGACCACTCCAGATGAGGAGATGGCAGTTCTAAAAAGCAAGGGAACTTACATACCAGTCTTGCCTTGGGCGTCGGAAAGACAAATCTTAAAAGTTTATAAAGAGGCTTTATATGTGCCTGGGTTCAGACACATATACTGTCCAGATGGTCTCAATGACACCTTACTCTCTCAAAGCTACGTCCTTAAAAATGGTTCCCACTGTGGGAGCAGTGGGCAGAGTGTACATTCCAAGGGTAGAGGTGGGGGTGAGGAGCCTCCCCCTGCCCGGAGTTAGGCTCACAGGTCGACCTGTGGTCACGTCCTCTTGTCCTCTCAATGACCTTCTCCAACAATTTGTCAAAACTTATCAGATGGCACACTTAAACTTTGTATATTTCACTGTATGTAAATTTTACCTCAAAAAGGAACCAGAAACAAATATTAAACTCTAGTCAATGATATGCATGCTAAAGTTTGAGTGAAGTATGCTGACACCTTTAACTTACTTTGAAATGCATTTTTAAATGAATTGGTGGATGGATAGAGGGATAGGTAAATCGATATATGATAAAACAAATACGGAAAAATGTTCATGTTTAAATCTAGATTGTGGGGACTTCCCTGGTGGTCCAGTGGTTAAGACTCCACACTCCCAATGCAGGGGGCCTGGCTTTGATCCCTGGTCAGGGCACTAGATCCCGCATGCCGCAACTAAGATCCCACATGCCGCAACTAAAAGATCCTGCACACCGCAACACAGATCCCTCACGCAGTAACGAAGATCCCACATGCCACAACTAAAGACCCGGCGCAGCCAAATAAATAAATACTTTTTAAAATAATAATAATAATAATAAATCTAGATTGTGGACACACGAATGTTCAATGTATAGTTCTTTCAACTTTGCTGAATGTTTGAAATTTTTCAATGTTGGGGATAAAAGATAAAGGCAGAATTTATTTTTTAATGTGAATTCATTTTACACTGCAGATAGTGTTGTACAACAAGTTTCGAGTTGAGTGATACAGAGCCACTTCTTTGCATGCTGTGAGTGTGTGAGCATCACTTCATTTACAGAGAGAAATCGCTAACCTCCACTGAGGTTTTTCTAGACACCTTCATTATTCTAAGCACACGGGATGGGTTATCTCATTTAATCTTCACAGCAACCAGCCCCACAACTAACCCATATGGCAACACACTGCAAATTAGAAAAAGGCATTCTTTCCCTGAGAGAAAGACAGAATTCTTTCTGTCTGCCAGAAAACTGTCATTATAACTCCACACATCTACAGTGGGTCCAAGGTGAATGATACCCCTAGGGTTGAGCAGGACATGGCTTACACAACAGTAACTAGTAGATGTGGTAAGAGCTCTGTGAAGTACAATTACCATCCCCAGGGTTGATATTTCGCCAATCTCACAGGAATAGCAGTACAAAATATTGAAATTTTTACTGGTGGTAAAACTCAAAACTTGAGCCCCTCAATGTGTCTGCAGCCACCCTGGTCATTTGGACCTCCCTTAAGACCATCTGGACTCCCACGTTCAGCAACTAAAGGATTAGCAGAGCAGAGGGCCCCAGATCCCCACTCCAGGACATGGCCAGTGTCTACTGTGATTGGTCTAATTGGTCAGTACCTGTGAATACTATCAGAGTTTAACATTATGCCTTATTATCCTGAATTTACTGATCAGGAAACTAAGGCACAAAAAGATACAGTAACTTACAAGAGATCCTAAAACTAATAAGCTACAGAAACAAAATTTGAACTCAGTAGTCTGACCTCAGACTTGGCCACCGTACCTCATCAAAATTCTCAATGGGAGTTCATCCCAAATTGTCCTCCTGACCCACCTTGATCAACCCTGGTGAACAGCTCCATGGACTGCCCTAAAGCAGAATGGCCTTTGAGTGACTCTAAGTAGAAGGCCCCAGGAGAGATACTGAGTGAACTGTCTCCCTTACCAGGACCAGGCAGCAACACTGGAACATAACAACTACCTTGAATCTGGGTTCATTGGTGCCACACCATTGCTCAGGCCATCTCTCAGACCAAAGAGGAACGGAGTAATGCTTGCTGATTCCAACTTAACTTGGAGTGGATGTGCAGCAATCTCCAGGGGACTTGGCTACAAATGGCTATTGACAGTGTTTGAAAACCCTGTGGCTTGTCTCCAAAGAGCTCTGGGATCTCAAATGAAAGAGATCCCAGTGGCCCTTCAGGATCTCTCTCCTGGGAGTGGGTGTGTCTAATGAGCCCTAACCTAGCTCTTCCTCACATTAGTTAGGACCAGACCTGATCTAACAGGAGAACACAAGTTGTGATTGCTTTCCTCAGGGACTGCATATTGAGCCACAGGAGATAATTAACACAGAATAACCAACACAAGAGTCTTTTATCTTTTTCAAAACAAGACTACGTAAATTTTTTCAGGACAGCCTTTGTAGTGGTTACTGTTCCTGTCAACCCAGTATTCAATGCCCCTTTCTTATAGTAACAGGCCACAGAGATGGTCTTGGGATTCTGGCTGGACCAATCAGAAACCTCCCCTGGGATCTTTTCCTTCTCTGATTACAAAGCCATAGGGTGTAAGTTCAAAGCTTATATAGGTCATATTTCAACTCCACCCAATGGTCCAGTAGTGTGCTCTAGGAGTGAAAGAAAACAACAAGAATGTCATAGAGAAGGAAAGACGGAAATAGAGGAAAACAGAGAGAGATCCCTGAGAGCCTTAGACTTCCTTACTCCAAATAATCCAAAGGGTCAGCTCCTGCCCTTCCCACAATTTGGTTCTGAAAGTCTATACAACCCCTTTTGGCTTAAACTAAGTTGAGTTGGGTTTCTGTCACTTACACTCAGAGAACTCTGTCTTACCAATATAGTTGCACCACACCCCTACAGACATTCAGAATCAACCCGTGAATGTTGGAGGGGTGGAGGGATTAATTCCTGGTAGTATTTAAACTAGAACTGGGCCTTGAAAGATGATAGAATTTAGATAAGCAAATTGATTAGATGAGAACAATCCACATCAACTTGAGTAACGGCACCACAACTATAACACAAATAAAAACTCAGCAGCTACCATAATGCCTGGTGAATAGAAAATTCTGGAAAAAATAGTGCTTATTAGAATAATAAGTGAATGAAGGAATGAGTAGCATGGAGGGTAGAAGTACATGCCCACCCACTGCCATTAAGAAACATGCATGCGCACACACGCATGCACACGGGCACACACACACACACACACATCAGAAAACTGATAGGGATGGACAAAATACATGAAATAATCCACATGAAAGACAACACAGGCTGTTATTCTATTTAGGGAGGGGAGGTAAATTTTTAAATTAACAACTTTTTAATCAATATAGAAAATAAAGCCTAGGCATGCCATCTTACAGAGAAATCTAACACTTCTATATCTGACTAATCTGTACTTCCGTACCCCCCAATCATTTTTATTGTTATGCCTATAAATAAACGGATAATTTCATGTAAAAAGAGGAAGTAGCAGAAAGGTTGTGAGCAGGTGGGGAACAGAATGAAAAATATATTTGATGAAGAGCTATCTGCTCTGGAGGGTTGGTAGCTTAGTTAGCATGAGAGGATGCATGTGGGATACTAGTTAGGAGGTGGGCGGGACAGTAATCTAGACCTGTTAGCAATATTACCACAGAGGAAATGATGAAGGCAGGAGATCCTTGAAAGAAAAAAATACCCAATGTTATTGATTAGTTGGGTATAAAGGATAAAAGAGAAGGTGGTGGAAAAGATCTTGAGCCCTTATAGCTGAAAGTTCCCACCTAGAATGTTATTATCTTGTCCCAGTGTCTTCCAGATAAGAGAAATGGCAAATAAAATTCTATTCTGAAATTCTCCAGAAGGCATGAACCATGGTGCTAGAACAACTGTTACTGTAAAGGACTCTGTGTGTCCTTGTGTTCATAAAAGAGGAGGAGAGCTGAGAATTACTGCTCAGAGCTCCTTTGTGTTCCCCATAACCCAGCAGTAATTTATCATGTGTGCCCAGCTGCCAGCCGGACTGTTTGTTTTCCATAGAAACCTTCTATCTCCTACACTGGACCAAAGAGAACCTTGAAAAAGTCCCTTCTGCAGAGCAAAATATGTTCATGCCCAACTAACTGACAGAATAAAAATACAAAATGCCAAGCTTCTGTAGGAAAAATACTCACCTTTGCTTGGACAATGTTCCCCCACTCTGACCCTTTGAACCCTATTCCCTGTACCCAACCAGTCCGGCTTGTTGCCTGTGGCAGAAACTTCAGGTAATCCACCCAATTTCCATCTTCTCCCACCATGCTGCCCTTCCCTACTAATGGAACACCTGTAGTCTAACTAAAAGATTACATTTCCCAGCCTCCTTTGGAGCTAATATGCTTAAAAGGAACTGACTCAGGTGGCATGTGACATTTTTGCTCTTCCTCTCTTTCCTATCTCCTGAAAGTCAGAGGAGAAGACAGGAGCTCCAGCAACATCTTAGACCAGGAGGTGACATTGGAAATGGCAACCGCATGCTAACAAGACTGGTAGGGCGCCCAGGTCCCTGAAGACAGTGCCATTGCCATGACAACTTGGGGTCGCCTATCACTGGGTATGTATTATCAGACATGTCAGCTCATGGAACCTACCTCTGTTGAGAGGGCCGCTTCATGGACTTGGAAACTGGGTCTCAGAGAGTTTTAAGCAATTTGCCCAAAGTCTCACCTCCTTTCAGGGACTCAAACCCAGTCCCAGACCGTCCAATGCTTTCTGTATCGGAAAGACTTGACTACAATGTCCTAGAGGTAGCTTTTGGCTGCAGAGCACCATGGACGCATTACAGTTGAGTTTTCCTCTATCACCACACCCTGAGTTCCCTCTAGAGGGGTTTTACCACCACATCCAAGTGCTTCCCAGCAAACACCAAATGTCTCTTCTACCCTGTGAGAAAGATACATAAACCATACCACCAAGAGATGAGAAGTTGTGAACAGTATTCTGGCTCTACAGTTCTGTGACTAAGCTTTAGAAACCAGGGCAGAACTTCTCCATCCGCATCAGAAAAATGGGAATGCTGAGCCATCTCCTTGGAAGAGAGTTGAGGAGATGCATCACTACAGCATGTGACTGTCCCGTGGACAGGGCCCTGAGGGCCTTTCACCTGAGAGTGAAGATCAAGGAGAATGTGTTCTGGAGGAAATAATATTGGGCCCGAAATGTACCCGAAAAGTGGTGGGCCTATGCTTCTTGTGCTGCTGTAAATGTGCTCTAGAAGCTTTAAGAAGTTCTCAGAATGCAGGGTGCCCTTGAGGGGGGCCTAACTAATACTTGTCTCCTCAATACCAGCCCTTTTAAGGACTTTGACTTCCCTGGGTCAAAGGATGGTAATTCCTGAAGGGCAAGAGCAAGTTTAGCAATTGCTAGCTACCAGCTGAGGGGAAATTCTGAGGTCCCCGTGGAAGGTCTGTTTGGGGTAAAACTGCCTAATGGGTAGACTGATGTGAGGGAAAACAAACAGATTCAGTGTGTGACCTCAAGATTACTTTTTTATTCCTCATTGGTTTATTCATAATATAATTTTTGGAGTAACTGTACTGTTGCAAGGCACTGTGCCCAGTATTGTGGCACCAACGTGAAAAAGGCCTGGGCCATCCTCAGTCCTCTGAGTCTGCTGGTGTTGAAATTTTACCAATTTCTACATCATGAAGTATAGAAATTTTACCCTGTCCCATGTATGACATAATTTTTAATACTTCCTCTACATACATTTAGAACCACATCAGACAGCATTTTAATTTTTGCTTCAATAGGCAAACATAATTTAGAAGATTCGAGAGTGGCCAGGCAACACGGAGGGAGGCTAACAGGGTCTTTGCATACCCATCACCATCCCAGGTTCCTTCACTTTTATCTGCCAAAATGACATATTTTTGAAATACATAATTTTTGTGTGTGAACCTGTCATTGGAAAAAAATGATAAGGAAAACTATTATTAAAAAGGCATTCAGAGGCTTGCCAAAGTGAGGAAATCAAAACCCAGCCCTGGCACCTGACTCAGCCAGGCCCCTACCCCCTACCTCATTCCCTCACTACTTTGAACTACACAGCTGTGGGGAAAGGGTGGCCGTTACATGGCCCCACGCAGTCTGCAAAAAGGGCAAGAGACAAATAGCTTCCATTTCATAAAAAATAGAAACTAGAAGTTTGAGGGTGGCTCAACCCTGAGTTCAGAAGTTAGGGGAGCAGTCTCAGACCCTGAATCTTTTCTTGGGGAATAGCTGTCACTGGTCCCCCAAGAACCTGACCTCTTCCTGATGAAGTCTGGCGAGATAGGATCTGCTCCCTATCTCTTCCATAATATTGATGAAAATGAGTAGCAGTCCGGCACCTTGTCCTTTCTCTACCCTTCTAAATACTCTACAGCAGTAGGGAAGCATAGGATGTCCAGCTCTGTGGGTGTGGAGGTGGGGGGAGCTGTCAAGGTGGCAACTCTCACCTTGTTCACCTTCTGCCCCGAAAGAAAGGTGTCTACCAGTGACCTATCTTTGCTATCTCAATACCAATGAGCCTGCAATGAGCCTGCAAGCAGCTCTGTGTGAGTGATACTGGGCTCTAGTCCTACCCCCATTTGTGCCAAGAACTGCAGAAGGTCTGGGAATTTACCCTACTTGCAAGCTATTAAGTTATCCTGCCACAGTTTCATAGATGTAGGCAGAAGATACGAGATTCGAGGATCAGAGATAAAGAACTTTATTACTCACTGCACAGCAAGCAGCATGAGCACCATGCTTGCATTCTTTCCCCAAGTCACAAGTCCCATGAGGGAGATGCAGAGTAGCCCAGGTGGATACTGTGCATGCAGTGGGTTTACACCACAGCTAAGGCACCCCAATCATAGGAAACCCCCAATCTTATAAAGGGGCTGCTAGAAAACCTGCCCACTCTTTGCCCAGAGGAAGACATTTTTATTGTACTGGCCAGAAAACAATGCTGCCATCTGCCCTAGAGGAAGATACTATTTCTATCTTCTAAGGCTGCTTGCTATATAAATACCCTTGAAAACATAGTCCAGAACAAAAGCTGTTATAAGACATGCAGAAATGTGAAGGACCAATGAAGAATGCTCTCCCAGCACTCCTTTGCATACACTCTCATGACACCATATTACTTTGCTTCCTAATTTAAATTTCAGTTTGAAAGTACAACTCACTGTGATTATGTGATGAATGTCTGTCTCTCCAAAAAACTGCAAGGTCATGAAAGTTTTGACTTGCTATTTTCATTCCATCAAGCCCAGATCCTAGTGTAAGTGTCCAGCACAGTGTAGGTACTCAGTGGATCAATGTACAGCCTAACTAGGGGCAACTGGCAAAATGCAAAGTGCCTAGTTTGATGTTTGCTTGTGACATAAAGGTGCATGGGGCTTTAAGTACGGATGTGGAATTTGCATCACTACCTGCCAAAATCTGCACAATCCTGGCTTTCTTCCGTGCTTTTTGGTGTTCTCTCCATCAATGTATCAAAGCGCACAATAATGTTTTTTGAGGGTTACATAGGAAACATTCCTCTCTACTCGGAGCAAGCCATCGCCTAATTAAACAATTTAGATTAAATATGCTAATACAGAAGATCTTTTTTACAAAAAGAATAATTACAAAGGGACTCCAAGAGGATAATTACAAATGGGAAATGTTGAATCTGAATAAAATTTCTATTTTCTTTAATTACTGAAACCCCTTCCTAATGAGAGCCTGAGACCATCTATATTTAAGTACTATATGCCACAAAGATCTCTCCAGGCATCAGGGAAAATATGATTAAGTTATTGGTGAGGCATTGTCCCCATTGCCTATCCAGGCCTGCAAATTCAGGGACTTCTGGGCTGCAAGGCATAATCCAAACTGTTCCACGGGACCTAATCCTGAACTAGGGTCCCTGAGGAGACTGGCTCCACCCGCTGACCACTGCAGTCAGCGACACAATTGCCCTGCCTTGTTTTTGTAAGCTGAGCAAATTCCCAGTCTTCTGGCTGGAGAGTTGTTTCTACCCAGTTCCCAGGGATCTCACCAGTTTGGGTACTAGAGAAATGAGCTTTCCAGCAATCCTATATGTCAATATTTCTCAAAGTAACATCTGGGGCTCCTAAGAATTGTCTGATGGCTCTGAACACATGTAAAAAAGGCAAGTCAGGGGCTTCCCTGGTGGCGCAGTGGTTGAGAGTCTGCCTGCCGATGCAGGGGATGCGGGTTCGTGCCCCGGTCCAGGAGGATCCCACATTGCGCAGAGCGCCTGGGCCCGTGAGCCATGGCCGCTGAGCCTGCGCGTCCGGAGCCTGTGCTCCGCCAACAGGAGAGGCCACAACAGCGAGAGGCCCGCGTACCGCAAAAAAAAAAAAAAAAAAAAAAAGTATGACAGAGCTGGGCAATGGGGCCCACCTGCTGCTCAGTTCAAGAAACTTCCAATATTTACCTGCATCAAAGAGGTCCTTAACAATAATCCATTGAGTGAGTTACTGAGGGTGACTAAAGTTTGGTATCCACAAATTTAAATTAGCAGATCACTAGAGTTTATGAAACACACTAATTCAGCATTCTGAGAAGTCTGGCTGCCAAGCAACACCTTAAAAAGTCACAAAACTTCTCCTGCTAAATCAGTGAGGAGAATGCTCTGGAATCAGGCATCATCAATGCTTCTTTGAGGTGGCAGCAGGGTGTGGTTAAGATTAGACGGCTCTGGAGTCAGCTTACCTGGATTTGAAATCTAGTCTCTCCTGTGATGTGTGACCTGGAGAAGCGACTTGACTTCTCTACGTGCCTTCATTTCCTCGAGTGTAAAGTAGGAAGAATAATAGTACCCACCTCATGGGTTTTGGGTGAACTAAAGGACATAACCCATGCAAAATTCTCTGCACAGTGACTAGTGATGATGTTCAATAAATGAAATTATAAATACGTGACTTTCCAGTTGCCGCTCTTCTTATGTCTTACCCTTATTTTAATATCGTTACTATTAGGTGTCATGTTAGTCCATGCTTTTGTTGTGGAATTGCTGCATAGTTATTTTGCTTTTACATGCTTGCTGTGTTGTTACATCTTGGTCCTGCTCATTTGTTCTAAGGAGTTCTCTTCCCACTGGGAAGAGGGAAAGGGTGGGGTCGAGGGACTCAGGAGGCCATTGCCCCAAGGCTGCCACCCCTATCCTATCTGCCCCACGCTGATGAGTAGCACCAAGCTGCCTGCGGTCCCCTGGTGTGGCCCCCGAGAACAGCCCAGGACAAGAAGCACAGGTGTGACGGGCCAGCAGTGCATACTCACGGCACATCCACACACACGTTCTCCTTAGGACATGGAACCAAGTGCCAGACGGATGTCAGCACAAGGAGGAAGCAGAGGAAGGTCCTGATAAAGGCCAGAGGAATCAGTGTGACTTTGGCTTCACAGAGATACTGAAAATGCATTCCTTTCTACTTTTGTGCAGGAAGATTCCCTGACACAGCTTTTAGTTCCACAGTCATTCAAACCACCAGCTTAAAACTTAGGCTCAGAAAGGAACAAGTCCTTAGGTTTCCTCCCCTATCTTGCTTCCTGCAAGTTGTCCTTTGCAGGTAAGCACTCAAGAAGACCTCCACATGTTGAGCTGGAGGCCCCAGAGATTTCAAGGTCAGAAAAAACTGGTTTCTATACTTCTGTGCTACTCTCCAGTTATGCGACCTAAGGCAAGTCACTTTACCTTTCTGAACCTCTATCTCCCCATCTGTAAAATGGGAATGACTCCTAGGATTGTCATGAGAATTCACTGGAACGATGCATGTGAAGGCACTTAGCCAACACCTTGCTGACACACTGCAAATGTGATTTTTATGCACGCACAGGCACACGTGCATGCACACAACACTCACGCTCACTCAATAAGTTCCTTCACTTTCATTTGATCATGTGACCCAAACTGGTTCATTCAGGGCTGCTCACATCCATCCTGGGGTGGTGTCCCAGGTTCCCAAGATGCTGGAGAGAGCAGGCAAAACCACGTATGAGACCCTGCAGAACCACATTTTTCTGTCTTACACAGAGCCAGGCTAAGGTGATGAGGCTGACTGTCTAACCAGCCAGAC
Source organism: Tursiops truncatus (assembly GCF_011762595.2). NCBI lineage: Eukaryota > Metazoa > Chordata > Mammalia > Artiodactyla > Delphinidae > Tursiops > Tursiops truncatus. The sequence continues at coordinate 58,466,854 of NC_047039.1, forward strand.
CAGAGCTGATGCACCCAGGTGATGAGAAGTCCTTCCTGGGAGTCCTGGGAGGCTGCACACTGTCCTGGTATTGCCACCTCTACCTCAGGAACTTCTGCAACTTTTCTTTCAGAATTGCCTTCATAGCATAGGGCACAGTTTTTGGAATACTCTCAGTGATGGTAAACCTTTATCCTTTTGGGATAGATACAATTTTTTTAGAGTTATTTTGAGATAATTATAGATTTACACACAGTTATAAGAAATAATGCAGAGATATCCTGTCTATACTTTACCCAGTTTCCTCTCAATGGTAACACCTCACAAATCATAGTACAACATCACAACCAGGGTATTGCCATTAAAGATAGAAGACATTTCCATCTCCACAAGAATATCTATCTCAAGTTGCCCTTTTATAGCCACATCTACCTTTCTCCACCCTCATTCTCTCCTGGCAGCCATTTCTATAATTCTGTCATTTCAAGAATGTTATATACATGGAAGCATATAGAATGTAACCTTAGGGACTTCCCTGCTGGCACAGTGGTTAAGAATCCGCCTGCCAATGCAGGGGACACGGGTTCGAGCCCTGGTCCGGGAAGATCCCACTTGCCGTGGAGCAACTAAGCCCGTGTGCCACAACTACTGAGCCTGCGCTCTAAAGCCCGCGAGCCACAACTACTGAGCCTGTGGGCCACAACTACTGAAGCCCGTGTGCCTAGATTCCGTGCTCCACAACAAGAGAAGCCAGCGCAATGAGAAGCCCGCACACGGCAACAAAGAGTAGCCCCCGCTCACTGCAACTAGAGAAAGCCTGCACGCAGCAACGAAGACCCAAAGCAGCCAAAAATAAATAAATAAATGAAATAAATTAAAAATTAAAAAGAATGTAACCTTTAAGAATGGCTTTTCTCACTCAACAAAATTCCCTACAGATTTATCCAAGTTGTTACATGTATCAATAGCCCACTCTTTTTATTGCTGAGTAACATTCCATTACAAAGAGGCACCTCCTCTCGTTTAACCGTTCAGCTACTGAAGGACATCTAGGTTACCTCTAGATACTGACTGTCGTGAATACAGCTACCACTAATATTCATGTACAGATTTTTATGTGAACATAAATTATAATTTCTCTGGGAATAATGCACAAAAGTGCCATAGCTAGGTTGTACAGTAGTTATATATTTAATCGCATTAAAAACTGCCAAAATATTTTCCAGGGTGGCCATGCCATTTTACATTCGCACCAGCAATGTAGTAGTGATCCAGTTTTCCCTGCATACTCACCAGGGACTACTTTTTATTTTAGCCCTTATGAAAGGTATGTAGTAATATCTCACTGTGGTTTTAATTTGCCTTTCCCTAATGGCTAATGATCTTGAACATCTTTTCATGTGCTTATTGCCCTCTGAATATCTTCTTTGGTGAAATGTCCGTTCATGTCTTTTGCTCATTTTCTAAATGGATTGTTTGGGGCTTTTAACTGCATATAATTTTGTATTAAGTAATTTGAGTTAAGTGTTGTGAATCCTGAGTGGTTTCTCTGAGTAGGGTCGTTCTGTACTCCACAAAACACACCAATATACACACACACACATACAGATGCACACACACAATCAAAAGTGTGTCTATAAATCTATGAGCCTTCTTTTCTTGTAAGGATCTTAAATGGTTCAGCGCAGTTGCCAAAACATACAGTGCCAAGGTTCTTAACCTGTTGTAATCATGGATCTCTCTGTGAATCTGATACATATAAAAGACCCTCTCTCCACAAAAGCAGACACACACACAGAATTTTCCTCCAGTTTTACAAGATTCCAGGGCTGTTGGAGCCAGCCGTGGACCCCGGGTTAAGAAAACCTAATTTAGCGCAACGCCTAAGTGGTTGACCAGAAGTGGCCTTGAAGAACTCCACACTCCCTTGGAAATTATAGCTTCAGAGCAGGTTTAAGACTTCCAGCAATGGACATCAGTCTCTCAGAGGCAAAATCACATTGAGCTCATTACTCAGATGCCTGGGCCTGCCTCTAGATCTGACCCAAAGTCTGTCAAGGAACCCGGAAGTCTGTATTTCACACAGCTCACAGGCTAGGGCTGGGAAGCCCAGACGAAGTCAACAGCCTCAGTATCCACCCTCCTTCACTAACAGGTGACTTGCCTATTTTACTTAAAGGGCTTGGGGAAGGAGATTATACAATCTCCAGAGTGTAACTCTCTCTGCAGTGAAAAAGGAATTTTCCCCTTAGACTCTGACCTAAATATGCTCAGGAGTCCCTCATCTCCTATTCTCAGGACAAATGCATCTTTAAAGTGCCACCAAGGAAACGTCTAAATCCTTAAGGCTATTATGGACACAGCTCTCCAGGCCTCTTGATCCTAAACCCAATCCCTGCAAGGTGCTTTCAACTTTCCCCATAACGTTCCCTTTTAAAGTGAGCATTTTGGGTTCTCTCTGCTATATCCTACCCTGTAAAATTCCATCTGTCGGTCAGATCACCCTGCCTGATAACTCTCAGGTTATCTGCATGGATCAGTGAGGTGTGCTGTTTACCTGTACAGATCAGTGGAGTGTGCTGCCTACCTGTACAGATGAGTAGGGTGTGCTATTTACCCACACAGATCAGTGGAGTGTGGTGCCTACGTATACAGATCAATGGGATGTGCTAGTTGACCTGCCCTGAGCAGTGGAGTGCACTGGTTTACCTGCAGAGATTAGCAGGTGCCCTGGCTTTACCTGCACAGAGCAGCAGGGTGCACTAGCTTAGCATCCACAGTCAGTGAGCATTAAAGGCCAAATCCCAGCTCTGCCCTTAACTAGCTGAGCATCGTTGGGTATGTTTCTTAACCTCTCTGAACTCCAGTTTCCTTATGTGTAAAATGAGAACAATAAAATACCAATACCCTCACACAGAAGGTGAGAAGACTGGCTCTGGGTGGGTTAACCTACCCCTTGGCTTCTCTCCCCACAAGGGGATTTTTTGCTTCACTCCTTCTTACTTCCCTGGTGCAGCAAGGTCCCTGTAATGCAACACTGAGCCCTCCTCTCCTATAGTGGTAAGCTCCATACCTCCGTGGCACAGGTCAAGTGGGACTCTTGGCAATTCAGCCTCTCAGCCTTCTGTTAATGAATTCCCCAGCTGGACAGAGAACAGAGTCTCAGAGCTGGGCAACAAGATGGTGTACTTACAGCTTAATCATGCCACTCCTCCCAATTGGCCACATCAGCTGCCCCTTTGGCCCAAAGGGAGTTATTTCCTCTGACAGAGCCCAAAGTAGAATCTTGAAACAAGGGAACCAGACTGCTCCAGAAAGCAGAGGTGACTCACATATGCAGATCCCCCATGGACCCCAGCAAGTTCCAGCCACAGGTCCCCATTCACGTGTCATGCTCTGCTGCAGCACTATTCTCCTTGACTTAAATGCAAAATAAGGTTTCCTCTCCTCTGCTCGTGTGCTGAGCTCTCTCTAGCTGGGCGCAAGGACTCCTTCACACTCATCAACCACCGTGACATCTCTCAGATGGCAAACCCCTGACGGTGGCTTGAGCGCCTAAAGGCTTGAACTCCAGTGCCCCCCTGCCTGAGTCAAACCTAGCTGTGCCCCCTTCTAGTTAGGGGACTTTAGGAAAGATACTTAACCTTGCTGTGCCTCTATATCCTCATCTATAAAGTGGAAATGATAACAATACCTACCTCATAGAGTTATTAACAGGATTAAGTGGCTAATATGGTGAAGCACTTAGAACAGTGCCAGCATCCAATAAAGCACCACGTACATAGTAGTTTACTACTATTACAGTATTTACTGTCAGGAACTTGACTCCATAGGAAGGGCCCCTGATGAGAAGAGCAGTAATTGGACCAGAGTCTCCCCACCTCCCTGTGCTGCTGCAGCTGCCTGTTCAGGTTCATCTTATTCCAGGCCAGCCATTCTGAAGACTCTGGGAAAATTGTCTAGGCTCCCTACCAACCTAATCCAAGGAATCTATCTTCAGTAAGTGGAGAGCTAAGGGGCGGAATCATTTCTGCAGAGCCAGCGAACCCTTATCTACATCATGCTCCCGAGTGAGTCAAAGACCCAAAGGCAGTAAACGTTCTCTTTGCTCAGTTCCACTGAACATTCTAGGTCCTGCTTTGGTATTTTCCCAGGAGCTGTGGCTGGTTTATCCCTGCATTTCTCTATTTGCTGCTACCCCCTCTCCATTTTGCTGCCTGCCAACAGAGTAGGAAATTACAAGCTCTGGAGTGAGAGTGCCGAGCTTCAAATGCTGGTTGTGTTGCTTCTTCTCTGTGCCTCAGTCTCCTCCTCTGTAAAATGTGTGTAAACAATAGTTCCTACATCATACGGTCGTCAGAAAAACTAAATGAAACATTATATGCAAACACTGCAGGTAACGCGCAGTGGCTGGCACACAGGTGGATCCGTGAACGAATGTTGGCTCTTTTTATATATTTTCCCCAATTTTTTCTCAGTTCCATCTACATTATGGTAGCATGGAAGCTCCTGGATTTTGATGCCAATATGAGACAGGATCAATCACATTCCATATCCATTCCGCCAACACACACACACACACACACACACACACACACACACACACACACACGGCCCAGGACAGCCTATAGAGGCTGGATGACCCCACAGAGAGATGATGCGGAAGAAGGTGCTCAGGAACCCAGTACTCCTCCTTCCTCTGCTCTTGCCTGTTTGGAGCTGGTATTTCTGGGCCTGTGGAGGGGGAGGTAGTCGCTTGCCGAATGGGCTCTCATGATAGGGTCTATATCTCATGTACCCCTCGCAGGAGTGCACATAGCACTGTGACTTAGATAAGCTGCTGTTTTCCAATTTCTTCAGTGCCCACCTGCTGTCTAAGCTAATTTAACAGCCTCCACAGCACTGGGGAGCCGGATGTTCAGATGTTCACAGGAGGCTCACAGCCAACCCAAGTGAGGCAAGTTAGCACGGACACAGCCATACACACAGGCGTTAAATAAAATAAGCACACAGATCACAAACCCTGGATGATGTTCTGCTAACATCCGATTAGCAAACATGCCCCTTGAGGGAAAATCTCCCTTTCCATGTTTTCCTGTAAAGCGATCCATAATGCTGGCGAGGGAATTTGAGACGTTGCTCTGTGTGTGCTTATGGCCACAGCTCTGTGTTCCTGACTGGGAATTGGAGGGTGTGTGTGTGTGTGGGTGTGTGTGTGTGTGGGTGTGTGTGTGCACATGTTCCTGTTAGGTGGAGGATTGCTGACGGGCAGTAGGAATAAAAGATGCATAAAAAATACTAATTCTCGAGAAACGGCTTCCGGGAAGATGGCGGAAGAGTAAGACGCGGAGATCACCTTCCTCCCCACAGATACACCAGAAATACATCTACACGTGGAACAACTCCTACAGAACACCTACTGAACGCTGGCAGAAGACCTCAGACCTCCCAAAAGGCAAGAAACCCCCCACGTACCTGGGTAGGGCAAAAGAAAAAAGAATAAACAGAGACAAAAGAATAGGGACGGGACCTGCACCAGTGGGAGGGCGCTGTGAAGGAGGAAAAGTTTCCACACACTAGGAAGCCCCTTCGCGGGCGGAGACTGCGGGTGGCGGAGGGGGAAAGCTTCGGGGCCGCGGAGGAGAGCACAGCAACACGGGTGCGTAGGGCAAAGTGGAGAGATTCCCGCACAGAGGATCAGGGCCGACCGGCACTCACCAGCCCGAGAGGCTTGTCTGCTCACCCGCCGGGGCGGGCGGGGCTGGGAGCTGAGGCTCGGGCTTCGGTTTGAGCGCTGGGAGAGGACTGGGCTTGGCGGCGTGAGCACAGCCTGCAGGGGGTTAGTGCGCCACGGCTAGCCAGGAGGGAGTCCGGGGAAAAGTCTGGACCTGCCGAAGAGGCAAGAGACTTTTTCTTACCTCTTTGTTTCCTGGTGCACGAGGAGAGGGGATTCATAGCGCCGCTCAAAGGAGCTCCAGAGATGGCCGCGAGCCGCGGCTAAAAGCGCGGACCCCAGAGACGGGCATGAGACGCTAAGGCTGCTGCTGCCGCCCCCCAAGAAGCCTGTGCGCGAGCACAGGTCAATATTCACACCCCCCTTCCGGGGAGCCTATGCAGCCCGCCACTGCCACGGTCCCAGGATCCAGGGACAACTCCCCCGGGAGAACACACGGCGCACCTCAGGCTGATGCAATGTCATGCCGGCCTCTGCCGCCGCAGGCCCGCCCCGCACTCCTTGCCCCTCCCTCCCCCCCCCACCCCGCCCCGGCCTGAGTGAGCCTGAGCCCCCGAATCAGCTGCTCCTTTAACCCCGTCCTGTCTGAGCGACGAATAGACGCCCTCCGGTGACCTACACGAAAGGCGGGGCCAAATCCAAAGCTGAGCCCCTGGGAGCTGTGAAAACAAAGAAGAGAAAGGGAAATCTCTCCCAGCAGCCTCAGAAGCAGCGAATTAAAGCTCCACAATCAACTTGATGTACCCTTCATCTGTGGAATACCTGAAGAGACAACGAATCATCCCGAATTAAGGAAGTGGGCTTTGAGAACAAGGTTTATGATTTTTTTCCCCTTTTCCTCTTTTTGCGAGTGTGTATGTGTATGCTTTTGTGTGAGATTTTGTCTATATAGCTTGGCTTCCACCATTTGTCCTAGGGTTCTATCCGTCCGTTTTTTTGTTTGTTTGTTTGTTTTACATTTTTTTCTCTTAATAATTATTGTTTTATTTTAATAACTTTATTATATTTTATCTTACTTTAGTTTATTTTACTTTATCTTCTTTCTTTTTTCCTTCCTTCCCTCCTTCCTTCCTTCCTTCCTCCCTCCCTCCCTCCCTTCTATCTTCCTTTCTTTCTTTCTTTCTTTCTTTCTTTCTACTTACACTAATTCTTTCTTTCTACTTTTTCTCCCTTTTATTCTGAGCCGTATGGATGAAAGGATCTTGGTGCTCCAGCTAGGAGTCAGTGCTGTGCCTCTGAGGTGGGAGAGCCAACTTTAGGACACTGGTCCACAAGAGACCTCCCAGCTCCACATAATATCAAATGGCGAAAATCTCCCAGAGATCTCCATCTCAACACCAGCACCCAGCTTCACTCAATGACCAGCAAGCTACGGTGCTGGACATCCTATGCCAAACAACTAGCAAGACAGGAACACAACCCCACCCATTAGCAGAGAGGCTGCCTTAAATCATAATAAGGCCACAGACACCTGAAAACACACCACCAGACGTGGACCTGCCCACCAGAAAGACAAGATCCAGCCTCATCCACCAGAACACAGGCACTAGTCCCCTCCACCAGGAAGCCTACACATCCCACTGAACCAACCTTAGCCACTGGGGACAGACACCAAAAACTATAGGAACTACGAACCAGCAGCCTGCAAAAAGGAGACCCAAAACACAGTGAGATAAGCAAAATGAGAAGACAGAAAAACACGCAGCAGATGAAGGAGCAAGATAAAAACACACCAGACCGAACAAATGAAGAGGAAATAGGCAGTCTACCTGAAAAAGAATTCAGAATAATGATAGTAAAGATGATCCAAAATCTTGGAAATAGAATAGACAAAATGCAAGAAACATTTAACATGGACCTAGAAGAACTAAAGATGAAACAAGCAATGATGAACAACACAATAAATGAAATTAAAAATACTCTAGATGGGATCAATAGCAGAATAACTGAGGCAGAAGAACGGATAAGTGACCTGGAAGATAAAATAGTGGAAATAACTACTGCAGAGCAGAATAAAGAAAAAAGAATGAAAAGAACTGAGGACAGTCTCAGAGACCTCTGGGACAACATTAAATGCATGAATATTCGAATTATAGGGATTCCAGAAGAAGATGAGTAAAAGAAAGGGACTGAGAAAATATTTGAAGAGATTATAGTTGAAAACTTCCCTAATATGGGCACGGATAGTTAATCAAGTCCAGGAAGCACAGAGAGTCCCATACAGGATAAATCCAAGGAAAAATATGCCAAGACACATAGTAATCAAACTGTCAAAAATTAAATACAAAGAAAACATATTAAAAGCAGCAAGGGGGAAAACAACAAATAACACACAAGGGAATCCACATAAGGTTAACAGCTGATCTTTCAGTAAAAACTCTGCAAGCCAGAAGGGACTGGCAGGACATATTTAAAGTGATGAAGGAGAAAAACCTGCAACCAAGATTACTCTACCCAGCAAGGATCTCATTCAGATTTGATGGAGAAATTAAAACCTTTACAGACAATCAAAAGCTGAGAGAGTTCAGCACCACCAAACCAGCTTTACAACTGCTAAAGGAACATCTCTAGGCAAGAAACACAAGAGAAGAAAAGACCTACAATAACGAACCCAAAACAATTAAGAAAATGAGAATAGAAACATACATATCGATAATTACCTTAAATGTAAATGGACTAAATGCTCCCACCAAAAGACACAGATTGGCTGAATGGATACAAGACACATATATTTGCTGTCTACAAGAGACCCACTTCAGACCTAGAGACACATACAGACTGAAAGTAAGGGCATGGAAAAAGATATTTCATGCAAATGGAAACCAAAAGAAAGCTGGTGTAACAATTCTCATATCAAACAAAATAGACTTTAAAATAAAGACTATTAGAAGAGACAAAGAAGGACACTACATAATGAGCAAGGGATCAATCGAAGAAGATGTAACAACTGTAAATATTTATGCAGCCAACATAAGAGCACCCCAATAAATAAGGCAAATGCTAACAGCCATAAAAGGGTAAATCGACAGTAACACATTCATAGTAGGGGACTTTAACACCCCACTTTCACCAATGGACAGATCATGCAAAATGAAAATAAATAAGGAAACACAAGCTTTAAATGATACATTAAACAAGATGGACTTAATTGATATTTATAGGACATTCCATCCAAAAACAACAGAACACACATTTTTCTCAAGTGCTCATGGAACATTCTCCAGGATAGATCGTATCTTGGGTCACAAATCAAGCCTTGGTAAATTTAAGAAAATTGAAATTGTATCAGGTATCTTTTCCGACCACAATGCTATGAGACTAGATATCAATTGCAGGAAAAGATCTGTAAAAAATACAAACACATGGAGGCTAAACAATACACTACTTAATGACTAAGTGATCACTGAAGAAATCAAAGAGGAAATCAAAAAATACCTAGAAACAAATGACAGTGGAGACACGATGACCCAAAACCTATGGGATGCAGCAAAAGCAGTTCTAAGAGGGAAGTTTATAGCAATACAATCCTACCTTAAGAAACAGGAAACATCTCGAATAAACAACCTAAACTTGTACCTAAAGCAATTAGAGAAAGAAGAACAAAAAAACCCCAAAGGTAGCAGAAGGAAAGAAATCATAAAAATCAGATCAGAAATAAATGAAAAAGAAATGAAGGAAATGATAGCAAAGATCAATAAAACTAAAAGCTGGTTCTTTGAGAAGATAAACAAAATTGATAAACCATTAGCCAGACTCATCAAGAAAAATGAGAGGAGACTCAAATCAATAGAATTAGAAGTGAAAAAGGAGAAGTAACAACTGACACTGCAGAAATACAAAAGATCATGAGAGATTACTACAAGCAACTATATGCCAATAAAATGGACAACCTGGAAGATGGACAAATTCTTAGAAATGCACAACCTGCCAAGACTGAATCAGGAAGAAATAGAAAATATGAACAGACCAATCACAAGCACTGAAATTGAAACTGTGATTGAAAATCTTCCAAGAAACAAAAGCCCAGGACCAGATGGCTTCATAGGCAAATTCTATCAAACATTTAGAGAAGAGCTAACGTCTATCCTTCTCAAACTCTTCCAAAATATAGCAGATGGAGGAACACTCCCAAACTCATTCTATGAGGCCACCATCACCCTGATACGGAAACCAGACAAGGATGTCACAAAGAAAGAAAACTACAGGCCAACATCACTGATGAGCATAGATGCAAAAATCCTCAACAAAATACTAGCAAACAGAATCCAACAGCATATTAAACAGATCATACACCATGATCAAGTGGGGCTTATTCCAGGAATGCAAGGATTCTTTAATATATGCAAATCAATGTGATACACCATATTAAAAAATTGAAGGAGAAAAACCATATGATCATCTCAATAGATGCAGAAAAAGCTTTCAACAAAATTCAACACCCATTTATGATAAAAACCCTGCAGAAAGTAGGCATAGAGGTAACTTTCCTCACCATAATAAAGGCCATATATGACAAACCCACAGCCAACATCGTCCTCAATGATGAAAAACTGAAAGCATTTCCGCTAAGATCAGGAACAAGACAAGGTTGCCCACTCTCAGCACTCTTATTCAACATAGTTTTGGAAGTTTTAGCCACAGCAATCAGAGATGAAAAGGAAATAAAAGGAATCCAAATCGGAAAAGAAGAAGTAAAGCTGTGACTGTTTGCAGATGACATGTTACTATACATAGAGAATCCTAAAGATGCTACCAGAAAACTACTAGAGCTAATCAATGAATTTGGTAAAGTAGCAGGATACAAAATTAATGCACAGAAATCTTTGGCATTCATATACACTAATGATGAAAAATCTGAAAGTGAAATCAAGAAAACACTCCCATTTACCACTGCAACAAAAAGAATAAAATACCTAGGAATAAGCCTACCTAAGGAGACAAAAGACCTGTATGCAGAAAATTATAAGACACTGATGAAAGAAATTAAAGATGATACAAATAGATGGAGAGATATACCATGTTCTTGGATTGGAAGAATCAACATTGTGAAATGACTCTACTATCCAAAGCAATCTACAGATTCAATGCAATCCCTATCAAACTACCACTGGCATTTTTCACAGAACTAGAACAAAAAATTTCACAATTTTTATGGAAACACAAAAGACCCCGAATAGCCAAAGCAGTCTTGAGAATGAAAAACGGAGCTGGAGGAATCAGGGTTCCTGACTTCGGACTATACTACAAAGCTACAGTAATCAAGACAGTATGGTACTGGCACAAAAACAGAAAGATAGATCAATGGAACAGGATAGAAAGCCCAGAGATAAACCCATGCACATATGGTCACCTTATCTTTGATAAAGGAGGCAGGAATGTACAGTGGAAAGGACAGCCTCTTCAATAAGTGGTGCTGGGAAAACTGGACAGGTACATGTAAAAGTATGAGATTAGATCACTCCCTAACACCATACACAAAAATAAGCTCAAAATGGATTAAAGACCTAAATGTAAGGCCAGAAACTATCAAACTCTTAGAGGAAAACATAGGCAGAACACTCTATGACATAAATCACAGCAAGATCCTTTTTGACCCACCTCCTAGAGTAATGGAAATAAACAAATGGGACCTAATGAAACTTCAAAGCTTTTGCACAGCAAAGGAAACCATAAACAAGACCAAAAGACAACCCTCAGAATGGGAGAAAATATTTGCAAATGAAGCAACTGACAAAGGATTAATCTCCAAAATTTATAAGCAGCTCATGCCGCTCAATAACAAAAAAACAAACAACCCAATCCAAAAATGGGCAGAAGACCTAAATAGACATTTCCCCAAAGAAGACATACAGACTGCCAACAAACACATGACAGCAAACTCATCAACATCATTAATCATTAGAGAAATGCAAATCAAAACTACAATGAGATATCATCTCACACCGGTCATAATGGCCATCATCAAAAAATCTACAAACAATAAATGCTGGAGAGGGTGTGGAGAAAAGGGAACCCTCTTGCACTGTTGATGGGAATGTAAATTGATACAGCCACTGTGGAGAACAGTATGGAGATTCCTTAAAAAACTATAAATAGAACTACTATATGACCGAGCAATCCCACTACTGGGCATATACCCTGGAAAACCGTAATTCAAAAAGAGTCATGTACCAAAATGTTCATTGCAGCTCTATTTATAATCGCCCGGAAATGGAAACAACCTAAGTGTCCATCATCGGATGAATGGATAAAGAAGATGTGGCAGATATATACAATGGAATATTACTCAGCCATGAAAAGAAACGAAATTGAGCTATTTGTAATGAGGTGGATAGACCTAGAGTCTGTCATACAGAGTGAAGGAAGTCAGAAAGAGAAATACAAATACCGTATGCTAACACATATATATGGAATTTAAGGGGAAAAAATGTCATGAAGGACCTAGGGGTAAGACAGGAATAAAGAGACCTACTAGAGAATGGACTTGAGGATATGGGGAGGGGGAAGGCTGAGCTGTGACAAAGTGAGAGAGAGGCATGGACATTTATACTCTACCAAACGTAAGGTAGATAGCTAGTGGGAAGCAGCCGCATAGCACAGGGAGATCAGCTCGGTGCTTTGTGACTGCCTGGAGGGGTGGGATAGGGAGGGTGGGAGGGAGGGAGACACAAGCGGGAAGAGATATGGGAACATATGTATACGTATAACTGATTCACTTTGTTATAAAGCAGAAACTAACACACCATTGTAAAGCAATTATACTCCAATAAAGATGTAAAAAATAAATAAATAAAAATACTAATTCTCCTTTGTAAGCCATGTAGCATCCCCCAACACTAGTACCTCTTTCTACCACCTGCCCATGGAGATATTTATCACATGAATGTCTGGGAGCCTGTCTTGGGGATATAGAACAGATGATGTGGTGGAAAGTTTAAATGGCTGGTCTGGCCATGAAGTCTTCCCTGCCACTGACGTGAGATTCATTGTCTTCCCTGGGCCAAATATGCATCAGGCTTAAGCTCTATTTTATACTTCCCTGTGACTCTTCTGAAGTCCTTTAGACACAGGTATATTAAGCTTAGTTTTCCTGTTGTCGTACAATGTGTCCCAGGGGGTCCTCTCTTCTTCCTTCTGACTGGAGGAACCTTAAATCTAGTCTTCTACTCAGTTATTTCCTCCTCCCTGGATCCCATGGCAGTGGTTATCTCTCTCCCACTTTGGGCCACTTGCTGACCTGGCTTATTTGACTCTTTCTTCTGTACGTGCTTCATCTCACCAGTCAGACTGTGAGTTCACAGGAGGCAAGGGCAATGTCCTGAACCATTCTCCTTTCCCTCATAGCATCAGCATAGGCCAGGACACTGAGTAGATGTTCAATTAGTGTAGTGTCCAGTGCGATGACCAGTTCCTCTTACTCTTGTCCTGATGCTTTTATTTCCAGAAAAGGCACTAACAGTCCTCTGCATTAGGGACCTGAAAATGTATCTCTCATCTTAACACAGTACCCCTCCTTCCCAAGATACCTCAGGGACCTACCTCTCCACCCAGAAGTCATCCCAGTCAGAAGCCAGGCATCACCCTTGAGGTCTCCTGATAACTCAGAAGAACGGCCTAGCTTATGCTGTCCATTGTGGATGAGCAGAGGGCTGATACATATTTCATATAGCACGTCTAACTACAGCCCATGGGGCAGAATTAGCCACAAGTCCCCAACTAGCTGCAAGGGGACAGGAGAATGCAGCGACCAGATAAAATTCTGAGTGACCACCCTTTGCTCAAAATGTCTGTCATATGTCTCTCCACCCCCAGCTCCCCACCCCTGACCAGTCTGTCATCAGTGCCTACTCTACCTTGCCCAGTTTTAGAAAATATGCCCATTTCTTCCATCCCCAAAGACATTGCTTATTTCAGGCCCTCATCACCATTGCCTTCAGTGTTATCCCCAAACCTAAACTCCTCTATCTACAGCAGATACAATGATCTTAAAACACAACCTAATGATGTTGGACCCACCACTTAAAACACCTTAACAGAGCCCTTTGTATACAGAATACTTCTCTTAGCACGACCCATATGCCCACCTCACAACAGCTCTGCCTACCTGTCCAGTCTCATCTCACAAGGATCAAGAGGAGGCTGAAATCCAGCCCAACCCACTTGCCAAGCCTTAATCTCTGGGGATAGGCTGCATATTTTTGGAAAAGGGGGAGCCCTTTTATCCCTAGGCACCTTTTTCTAATTCAAACACACTATGCTCCCCAGGCTGCATTTGCATTTTTCGATTCCACACAAAGGCTTGTACTAGCTGGCAATATAAATGACTAATGGTTCACCAAATTTCCCCACCCCCCATTTCTCTCCTCTAGGCATTGACACATGCTACCACTCTGCCAGCAATGCCCATCCCATCCCATACAACCTGCTGGCCTGCTACATTTCTTCATCCTTGAGAACCCTCCTCAGACACGACCTCAGATATTCCCAGTTAGAGTTAATCATTTCTTCCTGGTCTTAATTTGGATTCCTCCAAAAGCAAGCCCTGAGACAAGAATTGGGTGCAGCGGGTTTATTGGGGGGGATGATCCTAAGAAGTGTAAATAAAAGAATGATGAAAGTGAGATCGTTAAATGAGAAAAGCCAGTAAAATATGTTAATGGGTAGGTTATTGCTGTTGACAACTGCAGCCCATTCCCACTGGGCAGCCTTCGAGGAACCACGAAAAATAGCTCACCAAGAACTGAACACACCATTGTAAAGCAATTATACCCCAATAAAGATGTTAAAAAAGAAATAAAAGAGTTCCTTAGAAATATTTTTTTTTTCTTAGAAAATATATATTGTGACTCAGGGGTTTAAGGGTGGTGTTTTAGAAAATGTGACCAGTGATTGCTGTGTTGGTGTCAAGTAGCAGTAACTCAGATGCTTACAGATTTTTTTTTATATGCCTGTGTCCCAACCTCCTATCCTAACAGTTTTAGATAAAATTTCTGCTTATCAATATCATCCAATAATCCCTCTATGCTGAATTTTAAGTATGGATTATGGGAGAAGGAATTAAAATAATTTTTTCCCCTTAAAAAAAAATGAAGGGATGGGATAGGGAGGGTGGGAGGGAGGGAGATGAAAGAGGGAAGAGATATGGGAACATATGTATAACTGATTCACTTTGTTATAAAGCAGAAACTAACACACCATTGTAAAGCAATTATACTCCAATAAAGATGTTAAAAAAAAAAAAGAAACACGGAAGCTGAAGCCTTTATCCACTGCCTCCTCCTCCTCATTGCTTGAGGGTTGTCCTTGAGAACACGAAGTCTATGACACATCTTGGCTCTCCTGAGGACTGAGCAAGCTCCGTGTTACTGGAAAAAGCCATCAGGTAAAGACGCAGGCATATAAAGTGGCTCTTGGCTCTATCCCCTGGGCAGTCAGCTCCACTCTCTTGAGTTATCCTTCCTTTTCCATCAGAAATAGCTTGTGTTTACAGTTGAGTAGCCTTCTCAGCCTGCTTCCTGCCAGAAGGTTAAAGACTCAGAGTCCTCTTTTCATTTTGAATTATCTCTGTTCATTTCAGTTCAAGTTAAGACAATTCCTTTAAAATTTTATGTTTCTTATGTATCAAATTATATTCCACTCTACTGGGAAAATGGCACATCCAGATTTCTTTCTGAGATAATTCCTTTTCTATCTTGTGCCAAGAAAATATGAGACCCTTAAGAGTCTTAGAAGCTCTGTTTTCAAACAAAGAACATCTAACAGGTACATCAGGATTCTTAGAAGTCCTATTGTTTATCTGAGGTCTACAAGACACACACCTGAGTACTTATTTTTACACTAAGACAATGTTTTACTGCCCTAAATTTGTTCCTTGCCCTGAGACCATTTCTTACTTTGAGGTCTTTTTGCTGGATTTTGTTTGAGCCTTCTATATTTCTTCTAAATTCCGCTTGAAAACCTAGTTCCTTTTTAAGCTCATCTCTTTCTAGCTCTACCTTATACATTGTGAAAAGAAACCAGCTGACACATTCAATATTCTTCCTGGAGATCTCCTTACCCAAACCTACCAGTTCATTGGGTATATTTTCTATTTTTCACATGACTCCATACAACAGTGTGGCCAAACTTTTTACCATTACACACTATGGGTTGTTTGCCTTTGCTCCATCCTCCAATAGCAACTTCCTGCCTATCCTCCAAACCTTCACTTCTAGTCTCCTTGAGATCCTGCAAACCTCTGCCAGTCTCAAAACCAATGTCATATGAGTGATACGGAATAAAGGATTGATTACACAGATTAGACCTTACATAACTGTGGAAGAAACCAGTGAAGTACAAATCCAGGAGAGAGAGGATGGCTGGAGGATCAGAGAAAAGTCACTAACAGGTACCGCAAAAGAAACAACAGTGAAGAAGTCTGTGCAGGGCTGTTGGCTCTATACCTGGGGGTGGGTCTGAAGTTGCTATACATAGGTCGGTAGGGTCAGCAATCAGAAAAGCTTGCTATGAAGTGGGGAGAGGGGGAAAACTGGAACCCATAAGGACAAACTTGAACCCACAGGACAAACTAAACCCTCGTGTCTCTCATCACCTCTACCACAAAGACTTGATTCCCTCACCACAAAGATGCACATACAGCCGGGTCAGAAGGCTGAAGGACGAGATTCTATGGGAGCCAGAAGATCTGCAAGCTCAGCTGTCACCCCATGCCAGCAAGGCATGCGCAGATTGGTGACAACATGCATGGACTGCAGCAGCACCTGGTGCCCTGCCTGGACCTCCAGAGCATACTTGCTGCTGCTTTAATTCTACCTTCCACTCCTCATGCAAATTTCTCTTGTAGTCAGCCCTAACCCACAGCCATGCCAGGAAGGAACTCTGGGAACCACAGTTCCAGTTTAGCTGAATTGACAAAGCATAAAATCATCACAAAGGCTTTTAGCTCATGGTTCCTGTCTTAAAGGAAACAATAAATGGTAAATATTTATTTGTATTCTTACCACCTAGCCCAAAGCTTACCACATAGCTATGCCTTGTTCTCTAAAACATTTCCCCCAACTCAAATTATATCTTTCTTTTCGTAAAGAGATAAGAATCTTTTGTACCACCCTAATATTTGGTTAATGTCCCTCTCCATGGGACAGTTTATTGCTTAGAACTAAAGCCTTCTACATACTACTTACTTCAGAAAACAGCAGCATTAAAATTCAAACTTAGCAGTAAAAAGAAAGATGATCTCATGGTGTTACCATTTTCAATGGGACCTGAGTGAGAGGGCAGGATCCACACTTGAACACTTTCTCCTCATTAGCACTTCAGTTCCTGCACTCAGCTCTGAGCCCCACATCCGCTGACCCTACCCAGACAAGGGGAGCTGAGTGATGAGGTGATAATGAGGAGAAAATGTCCTGCCCTGTTCTGCATCTGGCTGGTACAAAGCAGGACCAGGGATGAGACTGTATCTGGCTGTTTTAAGATGTTTCCTCATTTGGGCAGCAGCGGGATGAAAATTCATCATCATAATGAAGAAGGGGAGGCTGCAGTAGTAATGACCATAGTGAAGAGTGCAGGTAAAAATGTGCTGGCCTGGGCTCACAGGACAAACTCACATTCTTCTTATGATGTCTTTTATTTTAGAATTGTTATGATAAGTCTTCTAGCATTGCTTTCTGCTACTTAACAACACTGGCTACATGATTGTATTAGGAAGGAAGAAAGGAAGGAAGGAAGGAAGGAAAGAAGGAAGGAAGGAAGGAGGGAGGGAGGGAGGGAGGGAGGGAGGAAGGGAGAGAGGAAGACAAGGTTCTCCCCAGGAGATAAAAAGAGATCTTTTCATACCCTAAGCCATAAAGAGGCCCAGTTTCATGTTATTTAAGCTCTGTTCCAAACTGATTTTTCAGGAGAAAGTTCACAATTGCTCTTTGGCCACGCTGATTCTCCAAGGCACACAGAATGCCTGCAAGATACAATTGCTTTCCTAGGCCTCAGGCCCAAGACTTGAAAAGAAAGCAACATGTGGAAAAAAAAAACTTGCTTTTTCCAAGGTGGCACCCTGTCACAATATAGGGGTTCTGATAGTGAAGAAGAGGGGAGGATGACATTTTGGTGGGCAAACAGCAATCTCTGATACAGCCCTTAGGAAGACTTTAAGAAAGACTCCCTGGTGTCTTTCAGATGGAAGAGGGTCCCCTCCACTGATAGTGCCTCTAGGCCAGTTTCTGGCTCTATTATACCATTCTTTCTCCCACCAGACTTACTGGTGCCTTCTTATTATTCTCTTTCTCTGTCTCCTTCCCACTAACCTCTACCCAAACTTCCCCTCCTTTACTTTCAAGGTGTTCATCCCTTATTTGGCCTCTCAGCAATCAAATGGGGCAGAAACATGATCATGACCCAATTTTTAGATGAGGAAATCAAGGCTCAAAGAAGATAAAGGACTTGCCTAAGTTCACTCCTCTAGTTGGCAGCAGAATCAAGACCAGAGAAACCAGGACTTTGGACTCTTAAGACCTCTGTTCTTCCAACTCTTCTGAAGGGACCCCCATTCACTACTGAGTGTACGTGTGAAGCTACACATTAAAGGAAGGACATACCTTTCTCGTGCCCACAATTCAGCATTGAACTGTGACTTGAATGTGTCTTGACATGGTATTCCTCCAACACTATAAATGCATGTGTCTCTAGGTTTATAAGTTGTGCTACTAAACAGTTATGACCCCATGGACTGTCCACAAGAATAGCCCAATCTTGAAACTCTCGCAAAATTCCCAGATATCTCTAAAAGGAACTATGTTTTGTTTTGTTTTTTTCTGTTTTGACAAATAGCGTGTCTACTGTGAGTGCTTCACTAATTAAAGAATTTATTCACTGTGTTGGCATCTGCCATAACCAAGTTTCAATATTCAGTGATACAAGAAGAAACAAAATGAATAGTAAGTCATGGTCCTGTCCTCAAGGAGTTATAGTTGGGAACATAGTTGGAAAGATGTCTCAGCAAGCCATTATACAATAAGTACTCTCAATGCCAGAGAAGATTTCAGGTGATGAAGCAAATATTTCTGCAGAGTGTCATTAGAAAAGTCCTCACTGAAGTAATGGAATCTGAATGGAGTCTTGAATGATGGAGAAGATTCTGGTAGAGAGAGGTTAGGATAGATTCCTGCAAGCATCTCTGATAAAAATAACTAAAAAGAGTTTTCTGGTCAGAGCAAACAGCAACTCTAAGCATCTATTCTATGCAAAACTGGAAACAACCTACTATCAATATGAAAAATTCTGAATAAACTGTGGTATAATTATAAAATAAATAAAATATATCCCAATTGTAAAAAAAAGAAAAAGAAAAGGATTCCTGCAAACAGAGCGAATAGCATAATGAAAGGCCAGAGTTTAAAAAAAAGAAAAGCAAACATCGCCATCTGGTAGTGGCATTAGAGTATTGGGAATACAACTGGAAAGTGGAGCCATAATGTGGAAAGCCATGAATGCTAGAGTCCAAGGTTTGGAATTTTTCCTATGGACAATAGGAAGCCATTAAGGGTTTCTGAATAGGGTGATGAAGCTATCAGAGCAGTGTAAAAGCCAAGAAGATAGAAACAGAGACCAATATGATTCCTACAAAAGTGTGGCTTTTTAAATTCTAGCAAGTGTGGGCTTTTAAATTCTAGCAACTATATATTGAGTTTGTGATGGTTAATTTTATGTATCAACTTGACTGGGCTAAGGGCTGCCCAGGTAACTGGTAAAACACTATTTCTGGGTAGGTCTGTGAGTGTTTCCAGAAGAGATTAGCATTTGAATTGGTAGACTAAGTAGATCACCTTCACCATTGTAGGTGGGCATCTTCCAGTCAGTTGAGGGTCTGAATAGAACAAAAAAGCAGAGGAAGTGTGAATTTGCTCTCTACTTGAGCTGGACATCCACCTTCTTTTGCCCTTGAACATTAGTTCTCCTGGTTTCTAGGCCTTCAGACTGCAGTGAGACGTATGTCACAGGCTTCCCCGGTTCTCAGGCCTTTGAGTTTGTACCACTGACTCTCCTGAGCCTCCAGCCTACAGACAGCAGATCATGGGACTTTTTGGCCTCCATAATCATGTGAGCCAATTCTTCATAATAAATCTTTCTATATATCTATATAAATCCTGTTGGTTCTGTTTCTCTGGAGAACTCTAACTAATAAATATTGTAAATGGAGAATAAGCGTAAAATACAGCAATGCTGAAAGTGCTACATAGAGAAAGCCAGATGATCAAGCAGATATGTCCCCAATGGGACTTACCTTGGAAAATCTACCATTATCCAGGGTCCAGGGGCTGATAACTCTCTGCTTTTCAGACTCAGAAACTTGGATCTCATCAGTGTCTAACAGTGGGCTAGATTCAGGAAAACCAAAATTCCATTTATTAATTCACAGTAAAAAAAATAAAGAAAAGAAAAGAAAAGAAATGTCCACCTAAGTAGATCAGGATTTTCAGTTGCAAACCGTAAAACCTATACTAACTAGTTGAAATAAAAAGGAAAATCACTACAGACACTATGAAACTTACAGGATTTCCAGAAACTCAGAGACAGTGAATTAAGCTCAGAGTCTCTACAGCCAAGAAGAAAACCCAGATGCCAACACTGGACCACTTATTGGTCAGTGCCATTGGCATTGTGGATGTAGCACCACAGCTCCCCTGGTGGACACAGAGTGTGAGACATGGAGGGTGGTATGTTGGCCACAAGATTTTACTATTAGGAGCTTTGCTGCTACTACTACTCCAGGCACTTCCTGCCATTTCCTCTGGAAAGGTAGTTTCTGAATGTGACCTCCTTTATGTGGCCCGTTTCCCTGGTGGAACCTGGTTCACATGTCTGGCCTCAGCCTCAGCAGCGGCTTGGAATGCAAGTTTTCTTGCCTCAACTGTTGGAAGGTGCAAATCTCAATGAGAAAAATCACCAAATGTACTATGGGAGTCCAAAAGATATAGGGTGGCCATGATTATGACAAACATCCCTGCACAGCATGACCTGGAGACAGGCTTATCTTGTACCATCAAAAGGTTTTTGTTTGACATTAAGTTAGAGAAAGGGAAGTTATATATAGGACTTGAAGTTTTCCATAGCTCTAATTTTTAGGTTCTAATAACCTGTTGAATTCAGTGCCACAATTTCTTCATTCAATGAGGTATACTGGCATTCACTGGATTGCCCCATACCACGCATGCCCCGCAGCGCTGTGGAAAGGGACACTACCTGCCCTTTGTCAGCCTTCTTCAGTCACAGCAGTCTCTTCCTTTCTTCTTTCCCTCCCAAGTCTGCCTCCCAGGCCATGTCTGTTCTTTTATTTTCCTTTTGCAATCCACAGAGCAAGTATAATCTTTCAGAATTTGGCCTGAAGAAAATCAAGAGCCTTTTTCCTATTAGCATATACATCTCCAGGGCAAAGAACTTGAAATCACCTTCCACATGTCTGAATGACTCCAACTTTGACACCTGCTCTCCCAAACCACCAGTAATAACCCCAATTCCCTGCAAAAGCTATAACTTTAATAAAAAACAGGTCACACATCAGACACCAGTATTACCAGAACGTGCAAACACACACGTACACTCTATCACCAATAACTCATAAAAGAAAATGAAATCTCCAACAGTATCCCCCCACCAGTTTCTCCAAGTAATTCCCTAAGGAGAGGGGAAGGGAGTGTCTAAATGCCCTCAACACTCCAGATGCAATGTGCAATGTTTTTCAGTTGTCATGGATATCGTCCTGATCCACAGAGAGAAGTTGGGACGCATGGTCTTTATCTCATTACTGAAACACAGTTGGAGGATAGGTGATGACGGGGTGATAGAAAAGGTACACATTTGAAGTCACACAAACTTGGGTTCCAGTTCTGGTTCTGTCTTTTACTGGCTGTGTGACATTAGGCAGTTACCTCTTCTAGCTCAGTCTCAGTTTCTTCCTGTAAAATGGGCATGAGATTCCTACCTTGCAGAGCTATTGTAAGAATTAAATAAAAAAATGTATGCAGTGAACCTCATATTGTAGCAAGCACATGGTAACTACTGCTAGCACTGTTATTACTAGCTATTACTAGTAATAACTGTTATTACTAGTGCTATTATCATCACCTTTATTATGGAACCAAAGGGTCCTATTAGCTCAGAGTTGAAAACAGAAAAGAGTTTTATCAGACCAATAATAGACGCTCTCATTTGCATACATTTCATCTCAAGGCACTTCTGAAGGTATGCAATACTCAAGTGGTTAATTGTTCTTCACACTCTTGACATATCAAATTACAGCTCAGACTAGGGAGGACCCATTGATGATTGAGATGATTGGCAGGAGCTCACAAGGGGGGCATCTTTTAGGCCTGAAGGAGGATATGGACAACATGGGTGCTGCATGTCCAGCTGTGAGCTCACCTCTAATAAATGGAAAAGCCATGTCCTTGTCATTTGGATCATGGAAGCATTCAAATTCTGCTGAACACTCTGTATGACAGACTCTAGGTCCATCCACCTCATTACAAATAGCTCAATTTCGTTTCTTTTTATGGCTGAGTAATAGTCCGTTGTATATATGTGCCACATCTTCTTTATCCATTCATCCGATGATGGACACTTAGGTTGTTTCCATCTCCTGGCTATTGTAAATAGAGCTGCAATGAACATTTTGGTACATGACTCTTTTTGAGTGAAGTCAGGAAGAGAAAGACAAATACCGTATGCTAACACATATATATGGAATTTAAGAAAAAAAAATGTCATGAAGAACCTAGGGGTAAGACAGGAATAAAGACACAGACCTACTAGAGAATGGACTTGAGGACATGGGGAGGGGGAAGGGTAAGCTGTGACAAAGTGAGAGAGTGGCATGGACATATATACACTACCAAACGTAAAATAGATAGCTAGTGGGAAGCAGCCGCATAGCACAGGGAGATCAGCTCAGTGCTTTGTGACCACCTAGAGGGGTGGGATAGGGAGGGTGGGAGGGAGGGAGATGCAAGAGGGAAGAGATATGGGAACATATGTATAACTGATTCACTTTGTTATAAAGCAGAAACTAACACACCATTGTAAAGCAATTATACTCCAATAAAGATGTAAAAAATTCTGCTGAACATAATGATTAGCCTTCAAGGACAGGTGATGGTTCAGAGAGGAAAAAAGCAGAGCTGCCACTTAGGAACTCTGTGTGTAGCTTGACCTCTTCTCACCTCTTCTCATCCCTCTCACCCCAACTCATTGCTCTCCCCATCTCTCCTTACCCAGACACTCACCTCCTCATTACAAGCAGTCCGGGGGGTTGGTGAGGGGCCCAGTAACTCTCCCCTTCTTTCTGCAGAAACAGTGACTGTATTTCTGCATTGCCCTCTAGAAAGTGAAACTGCATGGCTGAGAGAATCCCATCATCATTCCACTCCCTAATGAGAGGGATTGTCTGCAGGCAGATGAAATTAAATTTTAAGCTCTATTGACCTCAACAACAGGTGCCATTTGGGCAAACCCAAAGGGGGCCATTGAATTGTCAAAAAGATTTGACTTCCTGACACTGCAGCACTGGGTAATAGCCTCTCACCAATTCTGCTGCCAGAAATGTCACCACTGGAGGTCCATTCCACTGGGTTCTTGCCCTGAAATCCTTTAAAAAATGTTAATCCTCGGGGAGAGGAAACAGACAACTCAATCATGCTGAGGTGTTAGTGTAAAGCCTGGGTCCCAATCCTGGCTGAGTTCTTTGGCCAAGTTTCCTCATCTGGAAAATGGAGGAATGCTGAGAATTATAGCTGCCCCCTAGGGTTTGGGGAAGATAAAATGAGAACTTCTAGGGAAGACAGCATAGGACCTCACATTATGAGTGTTTCACAATTCATTCGTCATTTAAGGAATCTTTATTGAGCTTCCTCTCTGGAAAACACTCACGTGCTTGGAAACCACAGAGCCCTCGAAGGTCCTGCATCAGTTACTCTGGGCTGGGCCTGAGAATGTGCACTTTTAACACCCCTCCCAGTAGTTTGCTGAGGCAGGTCAGATCATTATCCTCAGAACTCATCCACCTCCACCAAGGGGCCAATCCCTGGGTCTAGCTAATAGGATTTCAATTTCTCCCAACAATCAGGCCCTGAGTGGGGGAAAAGCTGCTAAGTGGTGGAAGGGGTGAGTAGCAGAGAAGGTCAGGGAAGGAGATGGGAAAAGTGCTAAGCGTCAAATTTGAATCAATTGCAGTTTTACCTCCCCCAGAAGTAGATGGGTGAGGAGAGAGCTGAGTGTTAAAGTGGGTAGGGAACAACCATGGGAACAAGCAGCCTATGCAGAAGAGAACCTGTTCAAAAAAACATGGGGGGAATCCCACACACCAGCCACCGGCCCTGAAATTCCAGTTTAGAGCAACTCAGCTCCGTTCCATTCAGCAGGCAATGAACTGCAGGCATTTGCACTTCTGTGGTGCCTTTCACGCCAGAGCCTCAAAGCCCTTTTCCAACACAAATCTGTTCAGCCTCATAACCTCTCTGAGAGATCTAGCAAAGGGACAGCAGGATCACTTCCCTCCTTACCTCCAGGGCAGCCTCCTGGGTGGTGGGAAGCAGAAGGTAGGAGGCAGAGGCTGCTGAACTGTCACTTAACCAGGTATCTTGACAGCTCAGCGAAGGAGCCACTTGGGATCAGACTTTTCTGGGACACTTCGTCTGAGACGCAGGATTACAGAAATACCCGGGTATCCGCTACTGCCTTTACGGCTTTAGCTTTTTCCTTGTTTAGGCTGAATGGTGTCTGGTGATTTGGCAGACAGTGAGAGTGCCTACCCAATGTCTCCACTCCCTTCTTGTCACAGAACCCCAACTTTTGTCTGGGGTGAAACAGCCCCAGAGGGCAGGCCATGATTCATTTAAGCCAAATTAGCAATCCTCTTCCCATTTTTCCTAGCTTTTCTTGCAGTTATGAGTGACCATATAACTTGTGTTTGGCCAATGAGATGGAAGGGGAAATCTGCTGGGGATGTATTTGTCAGAATTCCCTAGGGTAACGAATTAACTCTACCTTGGTGACCTAACACAACAAAGATTTATTTTTCTCTCACATTGTAATTCTAATGCAGTCGGTGGGGAAATTGCTCACCACTCACTGGGGAATCCAGGCTCATGAAGTGTCCATCCTATTAGAATGAAACAGTCTAAAACTGTGGTCTCCAAGGTCCCCATGAAACAGACAGAAAAAGTTGGAGTTGGGGACACTGGGTCTCAACTGCCTCTGCTGGGAAATAACACCTACTACTTTCTCTCACAGTCCATTGGCCACGCATAGCCACGTGGCACTAATCTGAGGGAGGCCTCAAGTACAGGGTTACACACAGAACATTTGGTGACACTGTCTATGCCACAGAGGCGACTGCATCTCAAAGATGACCTCCAATGACACCTCACATACCCTTGCAGGAAACCCACTTGACAAATGGTAATCTGGTGTGTCTCTCACTTGAAGCTCAAAGCGCCTAATGGGGCTGGCGTTCACGTCAGCTCAGCATCAGTGTATCTACAGAATACGCTACAGCTGTGTGGATAATATTAAGAACTATAAGAAGAATGGCATGTATGATCAGGCCACTCAAGATGGCTGTTCTCATGCTCTCTGTACACCCCCTGCCTGACCAGTGTCTGCTTCACCTACACCCTACTCACGTGACTGACCTTCCTACATACTTTTCCCTGCCCCAGCTGCTGATTGTTCTAACCTTGAGATCAGAACATCTGAGATGACCCTGATGCACAGAGGCCCATCCTTAAGGAGTTTACGATGTCATCCCCCCATGAGCCACCGCCAACAGCCAGGTGATGGGCAGTGCCAATTCCACCCTGCCCTGAAGATACAGACGCAGCCCAGAGCCACCAGGAGGTCGCACTGCCGAAGGAAGGCAGGAACTCCCAGGTCTTTAGGGTCTTTAGAAACCCCTACTCAGTGGGACTGAGTCAGCACCAAGAGGAGGCTGCAGATTTGGGGAGGGCCCTTGGACCTGGCCCGGGTGAGGGTCTTCCCGGGAGCCGGCACTCTCCCTCCCCCTCCCCTCCCCTCCTCTCCTCTCCTTGCTGGCTCAGGCAGGTGATATGCGTCAGCTGTGAAGGCTTCTGCAGCTGCCGGTGTTCGGATGGCTGTCCCGGGGCCCGGCCCCCCGCCCCCCTTCACTCCTCAGTGTTTGTGGAGTCCAGGAGCTAACTCCGCGTCATGCCGCTCCAGCAGTCATGCTCCAGCCAAATGGTGTTCTTCTTGGGGTGGTGGCCAGTCAGCACCTACATTCTCTGGAATCTTCTGAGAGATTCCTGCAACCTCGAGAGATTTTGCAGGCACTTCTATCGTGGGTCTTGCTCCTCTGTGAGGAAAAAGGGTGCCTAATAAACACATTTCTGCTTTAAGGAAGAAAAAAACCCTCCACCATGAGCGCTTATCAGAGGGGGCTGTGAGGGGCGTGAGGGGCGTGCCCCTTTGCTAGTTTCCTTGGTAACCAATGAGCTAACCTGACGTCAATTTCCCCTGTAACTGGTAACCTCCCGCCGCACCTCATTGTGGGAGCCTGCAGCCAGGTTCTGCCGGCCGCTCTCTGCCGCTCGTGGTGGGATGTCGCTCCAGGACCTCGCTTCAGACAT
Organism: Tursiops truncatus; assembly: GCF_011762595.2. Classification (NCBI taxonomy): domain Eukaryota; kingdom Metazoa; phylum Chordata; class Mammalia; order Artiodactyla; family Delphinidae; genus Tursiops; species Tursiops truncatus. The sequence goes on from NC_047039.1 coordinate 58,493,200, forward strand.
GTAAGCTCCCCCATCCATTAAAGCGTTACGTCTCTGTCGCCGATTCCGGGCTCTTACTTTGGTCTTGAGGCTGGGCAAACACAGGCCTAGCAGGCCCGCGGGGTGCAGCCTCACAACTGGAGGAGCAGCCAGGAGACTGAGGAAACTCCCGTGAGCTCAGAGATGTTGGGAAGTAAGGGTGGGGAATGGGGCTTGGAAGTTGCAGGGGTAATCTCGAAAGTTGCGGCAGAAATCCCGGGGGGCCGTCCACTAGTATGTGGGGCCCTGTAGTGGCTGTCCTTGATGAATGGGGGCCACCAAGAGAGTTCACAGAACTCTCACAGACACCCCAAGGCTGTTGTGGAGATATTGGCCGCCGTTTTAGTGGGAAAACAGTGGCCACAGCTGTGGGCTGGGTGTTGCTCCTTTTTTTCTTTTTTAACTGAAGTGTAGTTTACTTTCTTTTCTTTTTTTTTAAATTTATTTATTTTCTTTTTGACCGCGTTGGGTCGTCGTTGCGGTGCGCGGGCTTCTCATTGCGGTGGCTTCTCTTGTTGTGTCTCGTGGGCTCTAGAGCGCAGGCTCAGTAGTTGTGGTGCACGGGCTTAGTTGCTCCGCGGCATGTGGGATCTTCCTGGACCAGGGCTCGTACCCGTTTGCCGTGCATTGGCAGGCGGATTCTTAACCTCTGCGCCACCAGGGAACCCCAGTGTAGTTAATTTTCAATGTGTTAGTTTCTGGTGTACAGCAAAGTGATTCAGTTATACATATATATATCCTTTTTCATATTCTTACCCATTATAGTTTATTACAAGATATTGAATGTATTTCCCTGTGCTATACTGTAGGACCTTGTTGTTTATCTGATACATAGTAGTTTGTATCTGCTAATCCCAAACTCCTAATTTACCCCTCCCCCCTTCTCCTTTGGTAACCATAAGTTTGTTTTCTGTGTCTGTGAGTCTGTTTCTGTTTTATAAATAAGTTCATTTGTATCATATTTTAGATTCCACATATAAGTGATATCATATGTTATTTGTTTTTCTTTGTCTGACTTACCTCACTTAGTATGATAGTCTCTAGGTCCACCTATGTTGCTGCAAATGGCATTATTTCATTTATGGCTGAGTAATATTCCATTTTGTGTGTGTGTGTGTATATATATATAATATAAAACATCTTTTTATCTGTTCATCTGTCAGTGGACATTTAGGTTGCTTCCATGTCTTGACTATCATAAATAGTGCTGCTGTGAACATTAGGTACATGTGTTGTTTTGAATTATAGTTTTGTCTGTTTATATGCCCAGGAGTGGGCTCATACGGTAACTCTATTTTTAGTTTTTTAAGGAATCTCCATACTGTTTTCCATAGTGGCTGCACCAATTTACATTCCCACCAACAGTGCAGGAGGGTTCCCTTCTCTCCACACCCTCACCAGCATTTACTATTTGTAAACTTTTTGATGATGGCCATTCTGACCAGTGTGAGGTGATACCTCGTAGTTTTGATTTGCATTTCTCTAATAATTAGCAATGTTGAGAATCATTTCATGTGCTTATTGGCCACCTGTATGTCTTCTTTGAAGAAATGTCTATTTAGGTCTTCTGTCCATTTTTTGATTGGGTTGTTTTTTTGTTACTGAGTTGTGTGAGCTGTTTGTATATTTTGGAACTTAAGCTCTTGTCGGTCACATCATTTGCAAATATTTTCTCCCAGTTCATAGGTTGTCTTTTTGTATTGTTTATGGTTTCCTTTGCTGTGCAAAAGCTTGTAAGTTTGATTAGGTCCCATTTGTTTATTTTTGCTTTTATTTCTATTGCCTTGGGAGACTGACCTAAGAAAACACTGCTACAATTTATGTCAGAGAATGTTTTCCCTATGTTCTCTTATTGGAGTTTTATGGTGCGCTGTCTTATATTTAAGTCTTTAAGCCATTTTGAGTTTATTTTTGTGTATGGTGTGAGGGAGTGTTCTAATTTCACTGATTTACATGCGGATGTCCAGCTTTCCGAGCACCACTTGCTGAAGGGATTTTCTTTTCCCCATTGTATATTCTTGCCTCCTTTGTTGAAGATTAATTGACTGTAGGTGTGTGGGTTTATTTCTGGGCTCTCTATTCTGTCCCACTGATCCATATGTCTTTTTTGTGCCAATACCACACTGTTTTGGTTACTGTAGCTTTATGGTGTTGTCTGAAGTCTGGGAGGGTTATACATCCAACTTTGTTCTTTTTACTCGCGATGGCTTGGCAATTCAGGGTCTTTGTGGTTCCATGTAAATTTTAGAATTATTTGCCATAGTTCTGTGAAAACTGTCATGGGTAATTTGATAGGGATTGCATTAAATCTGTAGATTGCTTTGGGTGTTATTGGCCATTGCTTTGTATATTAAGAAAGACCACAGAGGCTTAGCTAACAGCTGAGGCAAAGATTAACTTGAATGCTGATCCTTGTTCCCCTGAAAGTGAGGCATGTGAATGAATGAGATGTACTGTTTTCTATTACTGTTGTTTGTTTAAACTGAATTAGCTATTTAGAAACTGAAAAAAATCCCTGAAAGTGGCCAAGATGGGACTCCTTTGACATTCTAAAACTGGTTTTTGAATATGTCCTTAGAGGAAGTACCTGGGCTTCCTCAGGAACTTTAATCCCTGAGAGTTTAAAAAAAAAAAAAAAAAAAAGAGGCCTTTTAAAGTCTAGCAGGAAAACTGTGTGTCTATGTAGATACATGTATGTCTATATGTACCTTATAAATATAAGGTGTCTCTGCCTCCAAATGGCATTGCCAAGATTGGTTTGTGGATGAGCTCTGTTTAATTGGCTTAAAATAAACTAAGTGCTTATATAAATTCTCAGAAATATAAAATAATTCTCAAAAATATAAAAGAAACAATCCTGAATGAATTTCAGGTTCACGTGATATGGGAGATATTCAGTACTGAATTGACATTGGGTATTGAAGCTACTTAAGCTTGTTGGTTTGATTTAATATAGACATGTCTTCAGAGTCATCAGTGTTAAGTATAACACTTCTGTTGGACCTAGGTTTACTAGAGGTCAAATAAGACCTTGTTATATTTGTTGCAAATTTTCAGCAAGGAAAATAACTTGATATGATGAAATTTTAAGTAAATGTAAATGAAATAGGAACTTTTAGGCAAACTCTATAGGCATAATTATGTTTTGGGAATATCTATCAGGTTTTGGTAACTTTAAACTAAGTTAAATGAAGAAAATTCATTGACTATCTGGGTCATTTCAAATAGGATAAAATATTGTAACATTAATTGCTGGGTGGGTCAAAGTTTACCTAGCTTTGCCTTCTTAGGAGAGGAAGACTAAAGCATCAGTTTTCCAATCAGAAAGTGCTGATATGACAAGCAGTTCACAATTATTTGCTTCTTGGTTTTTGCCAGAGATTAAGGTTTTTAAAGGTTAAGATTACAGTCAGTCATAATTCTAATTACTGTGACCAAGTTTCTTTATCGATTACATTGTAATCAGGTGTTTAACCATGACTTTTTAAGTCTTTTATCATTTATAGACATTTATAGACAGTTATTATTGTATGCTGATACTTTTGCAAAAGTACTTCATCTTCAAGAAGATTCATAGGAAGGACCTTATGACAAATACAGTCCTCTGATAAATTTTAGATTATACTGCTGGACTGGGTGAGAAATTAAAGAATCCTAATGGAATACCTGATGGCTTCATAAAAAGTTAACAGAAAGATTGGTTATTGATTGAATTTTTATGGTTTTTGTCTGGAATATTACTGGCTTTGGTCTGTTTTCCAGATATAGGGAAGCCCTTCCCCTCAAGTTAGTTATGACTTACAGCAATTTGTTAAACTATACCTGTGGGTAGAATTGAACATTTTTCTTTTCTCTCTGGCTGGCTCTCCAGAAATTGGAGACTCTTGGGTTCTAAGCAGCTTTATCAGGTGAATGGGAAAGACTGTCTCCTGGCAAGCAGGAATCTCAACATTTTGGGGACCGCTAGAAGAGAGAAATCCACGGAGGCAGAGCCTGATGGCAGGCCTTTGGCATGGCTTTCCTGGCCTTAAGAGGCATTTTGGGAATTCAGTCTGAGACTCCTTCCGAGGAGTTCCACCACAGACAGTTTGGAAGAGCCTATGTGGTCAATTGACCAAACTCATTTTACAAACAAATTAGTCTCTATTTGGCTGTGTTTGGTGGAGTTGAGGGTAATTTTAGAGAGAAAAAATATTATGTTTCAGTGGATATTAAATTCTAGTTCTGCTAATTGAGGTCTGTATTTATGAAAGTTATTGTGTTAGCCATACTTACGCCCTGATGTTCAGGATGGAAAGAAAATTATCTAGTGAAATTGTCACAGAGTATAACTACTCATGATGTATCACTGTAAGTCTGCTGCTAAAAGCGCATATGCAATGTTTGTGTAACAATTTGGTATAAGTGATAAAATGTATAGCCTATAAAATGTTTCCCCATTAACATACCTCTGACCTTTTTCACAATATCTGATCAGTTTTCCCCCAACATGGTTAACTAGGCAAACATAAAAGAGGCCTAGCACCAAGGTACGTGATCTGGACCCAGGGCAGGCAGCGTTCCCCCTTCGAGGGATATTTACTTTGGTCTATCAAAAGATTTACAATCAGAAGGGAAAATGATGGAAAAATCTTCACATATGGAGGTATGGGGAGGTCATTGTGGTTTATACATGATTTAACTTAAACTTTACTGACCAAAGTGGCCTGTTTTGTGGCCTGTCAAATATGCATTTACATCTGCTCTGGCCATTGTGGAGGGGAATGCATTCAAAACTCAAAGTGGAGTAGCGGTGATTCTGACATCAAGGTAAAACTAGGTGGCCATTTTAGAGGTTATTTTGGACATGCTCCTGTATTACTGAAAACTTGAGTTTTCTGAACTGTATTGCAGAAGAGGACAAAAACCACAGGCAGGTGTGGTATCATCTCAGAATGTGGGTACTGCTTATATTTTGCTTAATGGTCATGATCTCCCTTGTGCTGTGCCTGTTAGACATCTTACATTTCATCCCTAGTCTGAGCAGAAGAAATCTATTTGAGGACCGAGCAGCAACACTGGCATCACTGTGAAATGAGTCTGTTTGCTGGGTCTATAGTGAGATGCCGTTGTTGTCCTCCTCGACTTCCACGAAAAATTGACCCAGTTACTGTGACTATGTGGGGCTACTGACCATGGGGGAGAAAGACTCTCACCACCTTCTTTGTCCCACATGCCAACATATCAAAAGGACCCCCATCGGTAAACATTACTGTACAACTGACTGCCCACAAGCCCCTCGGTCTATGCTGTGTGGAATAGAATAGGCTGGCTTTTGGACACACAAGTCCAACAAGTGGGGTTAATTTTTTTTGTTTGGAAAGACCTAATGGGTCCACACCTAATGGCGTGTGACATAACATGGGCTGGTAGCCCTGTACTGTGACTGCTGACTGCTGGCTGGGCCAACAGAATGTTTCTTTTAGAGCCAGGGCCTCCCCGCTGCCACCATGGAGGTGGCTTTGCGTTTGTGAAAACCCAGAGTGGCCTTACCTTCATTATAAACTGGACAGGATGCTGCCATCACTGACTCCCTCTCCATTGACCCAGTAAGTGCTTGGCTCCAGAATTTGCCCACATGCTGGCAAATGACTGTTCCTAACCTACTAGTTATCTTTCAGTTGATACTCTTTAGCTGCTCATGTCTGTATTGTACTTGTGTTATCTGTTTGCAGTGCCCCTCTACATACCTGACCCCAGGGATATCTCAGAAGAGGGGTGGACCAAGATTGTAAGGCTCATGCAGGGTATGTAGGCGTGGAGTGTACGATCAGGCCACCCAAGATGGCTGTTCTCTTGCTCCTTGTACATCCCCTGCTGACCAGTGTCCGCTTCACCTACACCCTACTCACATGACTGACCTCCTACATAGTTGCCCCTGCCCCAGCTAGCGACTGTTATAGCCTTTAGATCAGAACATCTTCCCTGTGATAGCTTATAAGAGAGGTGGTGAGGGGCACATCCCTCTGCTAATCTCAACTACCTGGTAACCAATGAGCCAACCTGATGTCAATTCCCCCTATACCTGGTAACCTCCCCCTCCCCCCGGGGAGCAAAGACTGCTGCCATGTCCTGCCCACTGTCCACTACACACAGTGGGGTGTCACATCAGGAGTTTGCTTCAGACATGTAAGATTCCCTAACAATTAAACCATTGATGTCTCTGTTGCCAACTCAGGGCTCTTTCTTTGTTCTGGAAGCTGAGCAAGCACAGGGCTTGTAGGCCTGTGGGGTGCAGCCCAACATGGCACCATGGGAAATGAGCTAGTTACTTCTTTACTCAAGAAGGAAGGCATAACATTCCCACGCCTGCCTCTGTGCTGGGCTTGGGAGGCTCAGAGTAAATAAAATGGAGTATATTCTTTCTTGAAGGTCCCCTGGGATTATGAAGAAATCAGGGAGGATTTTCAAAAATCAGCCTACTGACATTACACCAAGTAAACACTGATTATTAATTCCATCCATAGAACAATCTCTGAGACCAGAGACCTATTCAGTAAGAATTCTGGGGGAGGAAATGGAATCAATGACAACTTTAGAGGCTATTTCAAGAAATTTAAGTCTTTGATGAAAAGGGACAATTAAAGCGAAAAAACACTAGCATTTTTGTCACCGTTGAATGCCCAGTTGTTTGGAATCATAAAGCGTGGAGAAAACCTATTTTAAGTAAAATTTGCAAAGTTCACCTTCTTCGTGGGAACACTTTAAAAGGCCTAGCAGCACCCATGTTGTCTATATCCTCCTCAGGCCTAAAAGATGCCCCCTTGTGAGCTCCTGCCAATCATCTCAATCACCAATGGGTCCTCCCTAGTCTGAGCTGTAATTTGATATGTCAGGAGTGTGAAGAACAATTAATCACTTGAGTATTGCATACCTTCAGAAGTGCCTTGAGATGAAATGTATGCAAATGAGAGCATTTATTATTGGTCTGATAACCATTCTTTAATTCCAACTTGAAAGAGGAGAGATTTCCAGACATTGTGATACATTTGATCCAACAGTATATTCAAACTAACTTTATATCACTTGGGTGGTAATTTATCTTCTCTGCCTGGAGCAGAAAGAGGTTTCAGTGCAGTAATAATGAATTTATGTAGTTTCTCCCAAGTTGGTTTCTTTCAGTTGGAGCACAAACATTCAAAACTGTGTAGTCTTTTTAGCATGGAGTTGCTCTGGGCATGGAGCTGTTCAAAGGATCCTGAGATGAAGGTTGCCACTTTCCCCCACCAACTGTTGTGGGGAGAAGAAGTCACAGTTCATGAGAATGGAAGCCTTTTCTTGATGTCAGTGATATGCAGTGAGAAATAGATGAATAAGAGAGGAGAAAGGGGATGGGAAACTAGTGGGTGACCTAATGGGACATGATGGGGGAAGCTAAAGAGAAGAAGCCAGAAAGCCACATTTGTACTTTCAGAAGATGGAGTCCTCCTTGTTAAAGCTACCATCTAGGTGCTTTCCATTCCTCCTCACATCCCCTTGGATATCTCTGCTTTTCCCAGATTTGCTTTCAACCACACTGCCTCCCAGAAACTAAGCATCTGCCAAAGCCTGACAAGAAAAGGCAAGAGAGTCACGGACCTGGTGGGATAATGCTTGTTTTGTTCGAATAAGGAGGAAAATGTGTTAATAAACACCTGTGACATTTAATGATGTGCCTTCGTTTTGAACACATCATTGCTCGATATTGAATCCATCCATTTTGGTCATAAACAGCAGGACCACGGAACTCTCGCTTTCACCCGTTAATAAATAAATAATAGGGACTTACTTTGCGCGCTGAGAAAGAGGAGAGATTGCAACTCCCCTGCATGCCTTTGCATCTTGTGAACCCTATTCAGCTGCATGGCCTCCCATTCGTCTCTCTGGAAATCCAATTTCCCTCTTGCAGGTTCGTCTGCCAGTTTTCTAATTTTCACATCAAACTGCATATTACTCATTGTCAGGCTGGTTGTTCTTGAAGAGTCGTTAGAGACTTAAACCCTTTACCAGTATTTTCAGTCCAGCCACAGACAGTTGCCAGGCATCACATTTTCCAGAGAAGGTCAAAATTTCAAGCCTGAATTTCTAGGCCCAGGTCAGGGCCAGTGAGAATAATACTTTTTGAAAGATAAATCCAAATTCTTTAATACAGCAAAATGGTCCATCCCAGCATCCCTAGAAATGTGTGATTCATTTCTCCATCCCCAGTACTTTGCACACAATAGACCAATAAATCATTGATAAGAAAATGAATAAACGGTTAAATGAATGGTATATTTTTATATATGCACACACATTTTTGCAAGATTACTTATATATTATATATGTTACACATGTAACAAATCAAACTTTATTGCCTCTAGTATAAATTTGTATTTAACACATGTATACTAACCAAAAATATTTCTCTATTTTAAAAGGATAACTAATTATGCTTTAAATTGTAGCCTTAATTAACATAATTAATTTTAATTTGTATGAATTTGATTCTTAACAATTCATCAGGCTCAGATCCTCCCCAGATCTGCAGCTTCCAAGTCTATACGTTAGGTTCCAAGGTCCTTGTTCATCCCCACATTTCCAAATTCTCAGAGTGATAAAGAGATCAGTGATCTCTTGGTTATTTAGTAGCATGAAGAGATCACTGAAATAACCAAGAGATCACTGAACCCACCTCAACATAATAAAGGCCATATATGACACACCCACAGCAAGCATCTTGCTCAATGGTGAAAAACTGAAAGCATTTCCACTAACATCAGGAACAAGACAAGGACATCCACTCTCACCAATCTTATTCAACATAATTTTGGAAGTCCTAGCCACAGGAATCAGACAAGAAAAAGAAACAAAAGGAATACAAATTGGCAAAGAAGAAGTAAAACTTTCACTTTTTGCCAATGACATGATACTATACATAGAAAATCCTAACAATGCCACCAGAAAACTACTAGAACTAATAAATGAATTTGGCAAGGTTGCAGGATACAAAATTAATGCACAGAAATCTCTTGTATTCTTCTACACCAACAATGAAAAATCAGAAAGAGAACTTAAGGAAACACTCCCATTTACCATTGCAACAAAAAGAATAAAATATCTAGGAATAAACCTGCCTAAGGGGGCAAAAGACTTGTACTCAGAAGACTATAAAACACTGATGAAAGAAATCAAAGATGACATAAACAGATGGAGAAATATACCATGTTCTTGGACTGGAAGAATCAATATTGTGAAAATGACTATACTACCCAAAGCCATCTACAGATTCAATGCAATCCCTATCAAACTACCAATGGCATTCTTCACAGAGTTAGAACAAAAATTTTACAATTCATATGGAAACACAAAAGACCCCGACTAGCCAAAGCAATCTTGAGAAAGAAAAACGGAGTTGGAAGAATCAGGCTCCCCAACTTCAAACTGTACCACACAGCTACAGTAATCAAGAGAGTATGGTACTGGCACAAAAGCAGAAATATAGATCAGTGATACAGGATAGAATGCCCAGAGATAAACCCACGCACATATGGGCACCTAATTTACAACAAAGGAGGCAAGAACATGCAATGGAGAAAAGACAGCCTCTTCAGTAAGTGGTGTTGGGAATACTAGACAGCTACATGTAAAAGAATGAAATCAGAACACTACCTAACACCATACACAAAAATAAACTCAAAATGGATTAAAGACTTAAATGACCAGACACTATAAAACTTTTAGAGGAAAACATAGGAAGAACACTCTTTGACATAAACCACAGCAAGATCTTTTTTGACCCACCTGCTTGAGTAACGGAAATAAAAACAAAAATAAACAAATGGGACTTAATTAAACTTCAAAGCTTTTGCACAGCAAAGGAAACCGTAAACAAGACGGAAAGACAGCCCTTAGACTGGGAGAAAATATTTGCAAATGAAACAACAAAGGATTAATCTCCAAAATATACAAACAGCTCATGGAGCTCAATATCAAAAAAACAAACAATCCAGTTAAAAAAATGGGTGGAAGACCTAAGTAGATATTTCACCAAGGAAGACATACAGATGGCCAAGAGGCACATGAAAAGATGCCCAACATCACTAATTATTAGAGAAATGCAAATCAAAACTATAATGAGGTATCACCTCATGCTGTTCAGAATGGCCATTATCAAAAAAATCTACAAACAATAAATACTGGAGAGGGTTTGGAGAAAAGGGAACCTTCTTGCACTGTTGGTGGAAATGTAAATTGATACAGCCACTATGGAGAACAGTATGGAGGTTCCTTAAAAAACTAAAAACAGAACTACCATATGACCCAGCAATCCCACTACTGGGCATATAGCCTGAGAAAACCACAATTCAAAAAGAGTCATGTACCAAAATGTTCATTGCAGCTTTATTTACAGTATCCGGGACCTGGAAGCAACCTAAGTGTCCATCGACAGATGAATGGATAAAGAAGATGTGGCAAGTATATACAATGGAATATTACTCAGCCATAAAAAGAAACGAAATTTAGTTATTTGTAGTGAGGTAGATGGACCTAGAGACTGTCATACAGAGTGAAGGAAGTCAGAAAGAGGAAAACAAATACTGTATACTAACACATATATATGGAATCTAAAAGAAAAAAAAAAAGGTTCTGAAGAACCTAGGGGTATGACAGGAATAAAGACGCAGACATAGAGAATGGGCTTGAGGAAACCGGGAGGGGTAAGGGTAAGCTGGGACGAAGTGAGAGAGTGGCATGGACATATATACACTACCAAATGTAAAATAGATAGCTAGTGGGAAGCAGCCGCATAGCACAGGGAGATCAGCTCGGTGCTTTGTGTCCACCTACAGGGGTGGGATGGGAGAGTGGGATGGAGACGCAAGAGGAAGGAGATATGGGGATATGTATATATATGTATAGCTTTTTCACTTTGATACACACCAGAAGCTAACACACCATTGTAAAGCAATTATACTCCAATAAAGATGTTAAAAATAAAAATAAAATAAAAGTAAGCAAGCAAACAAAAAGGCTGGAGCATCTAGTGTGACTGACTTTGGAGATGAGTGGAAGAAAGTGGAAACAGGAAGGTGGAGGTCGGCCCCTGGGCAGTTCTCTCTGACCAGGTCCCCTCACCTTTTCTTACCTTTGTCTTTCAGATTCCACATAGAATTGACAAGAGCACCCACCGTTGGCTTGGCAGACAGAGAGGTGACTAGGACAGATAGAGCCCTACCCCATGGAGCTTCCCTCTGGTATGGGGTCCAAACAGTAAATAGGCAGTTACATTAGAGCAAGCAGTGGTTCTCAAACTGAGTGAGCACCAGAATCACCTGGAGGCTTGTTAAAGCACAGATTTCAGGGCCTTACACCAGAGTTTCTGATTCAAGGGGCTTGGTTGGGGGGCGCCGAAAATCTGCGTTTCTAACAACGTCTAGTGAAGCTGATGCTGCCCGAGGGCCAGACTCTGAGGACCATTGCATTATAGTGTGATTAGTGTCGGGAAGGTGAAAGTATGGGGTGTGATGGGAGCATGTAAAATCTGTGAGCAGACTCAGGTCAGGGAAGGCTTAAGTGGGAATACGCCAGGCAGAGAGAAAAGCACATGCAGAGGAATGACAGCAAAACTGGAGTATCTAAGGGAGGCTGCAATCAGTACCATATGGCTGGAGTTCAGACCAAGAGGGGCTCTGGTGACCACAGTATTAAGAAAACAATATCTTGTTCTACTAGGATTTACCAAAATATCTGGTGAAAGCACATTGTAAAAATAGGAAAAGCAAATGTCCATTTCTGTATGAGCCTAGAGGTCTCTTTGCAAAAAACCAACAACAGAACAAAACAGAAACCTTAGGCTGTGGGGATTGTGCTTTCTTCACTCCTGAGGTTCAAAATATGACACCTAATTCCACTCCCTTTGAAAATGAGCCAGACGAATGTCTCAATTCTAACAGAAAGTGATGCTATGTCATTTTTTGAGGTTGGATCATATAAAGGATAGCTTTTTCCTGGGTTTCTCTTTCTCTTGGATCACTCACTCTAAGGAAAGCCAGCTGCTATGTTGTGAGAATGCTGAAGCAGCCTGTGAAGAGGCCCGCATGGGGGAGAAACTGAGACCTCCCACCAGCAACCAGCCCCAACTTGCTAGGCATGTGAGTAGTCACCTTGGAAGTGATTCTCTAGCTCCAGTCAAACCTTCAGATGACAGCGGCCCTGGCTGACAGCTTGACTGCAATGTCATGAGAGATCCAAGTCAGAACTAAGATACTCCCAACGTTCCTGATCCATGCAACTGTGAAGATAACAAATGTTTATTGCTGTGTTACTAAGTTTTGTAAGTTAAGATTTACAGTTGTATCAAAAAATATCAAGAATCTAGGAATAAATGTAACAATGTATCTAAGAATTCTACAGGGAAAATTATAAATCGTTATTAAAGAAGACCTAAAAGAATGGAGAGAACTATACGACATTCATAAATATGAAGACAATATTGTCAAGATGTTGATCCTCCTCAAGTTGGTCTATAGGTTTAGTACAGTTCCAGTCAAAAGCCCAGCAAGATTTTCCTTGGAGATTGATAAGCTGATTGCAATGTTTATATGGAAGAATATGGCCCAAGAGTAATCAAAACCTTTTTGAAACAGAAAGCCAAAGGAAGGGACCTCGTGCTAGCAGATATTGAGACTGAATAGGTACCTGGCTTAAAGCCGGTTTAATTTGATTGTGTCTCAATTCTTCTGCCAGGAATTCCAAGCTCTTGCTACAGGATGTGAATCTGGAAGGGTCTAGCCTTGGTAGCTGGTGGCAGCCATTTTATGACTCTGAGAAGAGAAGTTGGTTGAGAATGCCCTTTACAGAGGAGAATGTGAGCCCAAAGGTGAGGAAAAAAGAGAAGTCATTCAGAACTTCTCCTAAAACCAGTTCTACCTCTAGGTTTTCAGTTATACAATATAAACAAACAAACAAAATTCCCTTTTGGCTTAAACAAGTTTGGATAGTCTTCCAGTAGTTGCAACAGTAAGATTCTGATTGATATTCACCCACTTGTCAAATTGCCTGAAATGCCATCATTAGAGATTCAGTCCTTAGCATTTCTACCTCTTCACACTTTTCATCCATTGCAGGGATCAACAAACTACTGTCTGTGGGCAAAAATGTGGCCCACCTCTATTTCTGTAAATAAAGTTTTATTGGAACACAGCCATGCTCATTCATTTACATACTGCCCTTGGCTGCTTTTGTGCTTAAAATGGCAGAGTTGAGCAGCTGTGACAGAGATCCTATGGGTAAAACATTTACCTTTATAGAAAATATGTGCAGACCCCTGTCTAAGAAGTCCTCTGATATCCTGCTCAGTACAGTGTTTTAGAGTTGCCCTGCCTATTTAAATTTAGCCTGCCCAGTCCTGCCTTCTGAAGAGCTGGAGGACTATGCAATGTGGAAGAAATTGATTCCTGAGGGTGACTGCAGGGACATCTCTTGTAATCTTTTAAAATGAGTGCCTAGTGGTATGGGCTAATTCAACAGTTGTCCATCGTTTCAGGTTGGATTTCTTTAGACAAAAGTCTCTGAACTGTGTCCCTGGATCCCCGCTCATCCCCTGCTGCCTGCCCACCCTCACCCCAATCTATTTCTAATTAGCAGCCACTGCTCACTTTCCCTGAGCCTAATGACTGGGGCAGGAAACGTCACTAACAGGATTGGGAAAGCAATTTGTCAGCCTTCCTATCTATTCCACAAGGAATTGCCCAGAGCTGGGGAGAAGGCTGCTTAAGCGCAAAATATGACTCAGGAATGACCAGACAGTTTCAAGATCAAACAGCCCATCCTGTTCATCTGATGCAGAACTGCTTGGAGGAAGCCAGCTTCCTGGGTGGGTGAGAGACTGAGGTGTCGGGTGAGAGATTGGGGCATCCACATCAGTCCATCTCCCCAGTATACAGATGGCAGGAACTGATGAAAAGACCATAGCTGAAGATTTTTCTTTCTTTTTTAAAAGCTGAGTCAGTCATTCATCCCCAGGCATCTCCCTCTCCTCCAGAATTCAGCACAGGCTTTAAAATCTGGCAATACAAGGGAATTTCATGTGATCAAGATGGACTTTTTTGCACAGAAAAGGATATTCAGAAGTTACTTCTTAAAAAATAATATTAAATTTATTCAAGTTAATTGAACCTAATTTTTCCTTAAGCTTTTAAATTCAACTTACAAACATCGTTATTTTATACATAACATCAACAAACCTGACAATCACTTTTAGGAGCCTTTGGTTAAACTTGGACCCATTTATAAATGTATTTAAGCATTAAACATTTTAAATAGTATTTATAAATTTAATATATTCTATTTTATTAACTTGTTTTTATTTTTGTTAAAATAACTCATGCACATAACGTCACAAATAGTACAGAAAGCCTTGTAACCAAAAAAGATAGTTTCCTTGCCCCACTGCTCCCACTTCCCCCTTTCCGCTTTTCCAGAGGCAGCTACTCTTGACCCTTTCACCCATTCTTTTGGAATATACACTTCTCCATATTTCTAAATAATATGCATCTACTGCTAACTTTGGCAGCTCAGTTTGACTCATTTCTCCTGACCTGTAATAACCGAGGAGGATTGTGCTCTCTCATGCCACCTTCCCCTTTGCTCGTCCAGATCATTGTCTCACTACAGTTATATCGAGATCTTTGGTTGAAGTAATTCTCAGGGGTCACAGTATTTGTCTTTATAAATGTAATTCTAAGCTAAGCATTGTATGGCACTATGACTTTTATTTCTTATTTTGTTTTCCCTGAAGTTAACAATTGCTTGCTTTTTTAAAAAATTTGCCTAGAGTTTTTGTTTGTACATTTTGCTAATTTGTCCCATAATTTTCACAAATCTCTCAGTACAGTATTTCATAAATTTTATCATGCCAGGATCTAACACTGCCATTTTTCCCCCTGGAGACTGCCCTTCAGGAGAAATTCATTCTCCTTCTACCTGTGCTGGTCTAGGCCTACCACATACAGTCACCTGTGACTTCTCTTTACTGTCATCCCAGGAATTCCCTTTGTCTTCTCATGAAAAAATCCCTGTTTCCTGGAGCTCATGTCTCCCTCCTTCTTGGTTTAGTCCCCTGTTTTGTTGGAGCATATCCTTCAGTATTTTAGCTGATTTAGAAAGAGGGCATGATGGCCAGTGATGTAGTGATGAGAATCTGTCTACCTCTGGAGTCTTATTGCTACAATTTTTTTTTTTTTTTTTTTTTTGGCGGTATGCGGGCCTCTTACTGCCGCGGCCTCTCCCGCTGCGGAGCACAGGCTCCGGACGCACAGGCCCAGCGGCCATGGCCCACGGACCCAGCCGCTCCACGGCATGCGGGATCCTCCCGGACCGGGGCACGAACCCGCGTCCCCTGCACCGGCAGGCGGACTGCCAACCACTGCGCCGCGCCACCAGGGAAGCCCTTATTGCTACAATTTCAATGTAGTGCCTACGTAGAACTCCCTGATACCTCCCTGCACTACTATCTTGGAGATTCCCTCCACCTGTGTCATGTGCTGCACACCAGTTTTCTTGTCCCTGTATAATTTATATAACTCTTTAGAATTATGTCTTCCTATTTAAACCCGAATAATTCTTAAATGTCCCACATTCTAACATGGAGCTGAGTGACCCACTTTCTCACCCTAAAAGAAAATCAAAATATAGGAACTCACCATTTCCAGTTGTTTCCTGATTAGGGCAAATTAATTCCCTTGTTTTGATAATGCACATCCTCCACTAGCTTCCCGAGTATGTGTGTGTGGGAGCTAAATGTTTTGATATTTCTGTTCTTGAAAATACCTTCTTTCTATACTCACACTTAATTGTGGTTTGGGTAGAAAATTCTAGGTTGGAAATTATATGTCTGCCCCCCAAATTTTGAAGTCATTGTTCAGTTGTCTTCTACTTTCCATTATGGCTGTTGCAAAGTTTCATCCCATTTCAAATATGAATTCTTGAAACTTTTAATTTCTTTCTAGCGGCTATGTATCTCCACAATTCCAGTATTCTACGATGCTGTGGCTTGGTGTGGATTATTTTCAACTCTCTTGCTGGCAACCTGATGAGTCCTTTTAGTACAGAAACTCCTGTGTTACAGATCTGGAAATTTTTCTTAATCATTTCTTTGATGATTAACTCAGTTATGGGTTTTTCCCCCCCCTTTCTTTCTATTTCTGTTTCTCATCCATTATTTGGATGTTGCTTGTCCTAAATTTGTCCCTTATTATTTTTCTTTTATCGTCGTCTTCCGTCTTATTTTGCTCATTAACTGGAGGAATTCTTCACCTTTATTTCCTAACTCCTTTGATTTCTTTCATTTGTGCTGTCATGGTTTTCATTTCCGAGAGCTCTGTTTTGTTCCCTGAATGTTCCTTTTATCCCATCTTGTTCTTGTTTCATGGGTGCAATATCTGTGCTTATTTTTGATTATTGTAACAATCATGTTTTATGTAAGTGTCCTTCCCTTGTAGAGTCTCTGCTCCCACTCACTGGTTTGTCTGTCTTGGTCTCTGTCTTCCATATTACAACCTTTTCTCAGATGTCTGGCAAACTTCGCTTGTCTGCTCATGTGTAAAAGTGAGTAAAAGAGCAAATTGGAAGTCTTAAGGATATGGGTGGAGTTTGTCAACTTTGAGCTTCAGTTAGATGGGTCTAGCTGGGCCATTAATGAGGGATCCTTGATGCCACTATCTCTAGATCTTTCCTCTTGGGCTGGTGCATTTTCCCAATTTCCTGACTGATGGGTAGAGGCTTAGTGCTCAGTGGTTCTTAGAAACCACTGAGGGAAAGACTGGGATGGGGGTGGGAGAAGTAGGAGTGTTGGGGGGGGTCTCAGCACGCCACGTGTGTACATTCATTTCCTCTCCTTTCTTCAGCACAGTTACCTGAGGCTTGGTGTCCTCCAGTCTGGAGCCCCTCTGATTCTGCTCAGAGAAGAAACCTCCACGTTTATTCTGCCAGGGATGGGGAGGGGCACTCACCTAGAAGCTTGCAGGGGCTGGGTGTGGTGGGGTGGGATCCAGGGCTTTAACTACTATTAATCAACGTTCTTTTTTGGCCATATGCCCCACCTCCCTCCCCAGTTTCTGCTCTGAGTCTTTTGAGGGTTCTGTGGTTTAGATCAGGATATTCTTGGCGTTCTCCATTTTAGGCTTAAGATTCAGGTTTTTTTTATCTGCTAAGTAAATTAACAGTCATCATCTGCTTTTTAGCTTCAAGAATTTATTGCCATTGTCTTCTTGCCTTTTCTCCCCATCCTTTTGGGCTTCTATCTTTAAAAAAAAAATAATGATGATCCCTTTGCTATTGTTTCAGTGGAGTTGCAAGAAAGAGGGAAGTTATGTGGGTGTTAAATCCACCATTATTACCATCCTATGGCTTTTTCAAGAACGCCAGTTGTCTGACTTAGTTTATAAAACTGACTACTTAACGCTTGTAAAGCTACCAATCAAACTCATAAACTCAGTGAATGTTAATTTTTACATGTCCCAATACTATTTATAAAGTAACTTCAACTTAAGACCATACATTTAAATAATTCACTGAAGCATAAATGAGAAATTAGGATTACCAGACATGTCTTTATTCTAGCAGGCTAAATTATTTTTAAGTTTCGGAAATAACAAAATATTCACAGATTCCTTAATGCAAAAATAATAATGTCTATTTAGTTTTCTTTAAAAATTCTACTCTTATTTATATACCTGAGGTGAAAAGATGCTAATTATAAAATCCCAAACAATTTGGGGATCATCATCCCAAATATTTTTGGACTTGCCATCCATTCTTGCCGTGATTTGCGAGCTAGAGGAGAGGGTCCTCATGAGGTGATGACTGGATTTTTGCCATAACACTGAGGGGACACTTAGATTCCCACGTGTCTATGGCAGGGGCCCTTTTCCCATTCTTTCATCTTTTCAGCAAATTTGCTACATCTACTCAAGCTTCTATATTGATTGAATTCTACATTTCTTAACTTTTAAAAGATTTAAATTGTTTTTATGTGTATCCCTGAAAACCTTTGACTTGGAGGGAATTCCACAATCTTTTTATCTTCTCCCAATTAGGGCTAAGCTTCTTTTAGGAAATAAATAACCTCCAATTACCCTCTTGATCTCCTCATTGATTACAACTTCTGTGGAGTACTTAAAGGCAAAAACTGGAGGAGCTAAGGCAAAAACCAAGCTTTAATATAAAGCAAAGTGCCTGAGGAGATTTGACCTCTGTCGCATACTTTTTTCACACATAATCCCTGGGGGCTCTATTACCAAATGTAAAATGTGTTGGCTGGGCTGTGAATCCACTGGGGCTTCCCCCTGGGGGAATGTGGGAACACATGAAAGGAGGCAAATATGCCTAATTGTAGACCAAATGTGCTCTTAGAGCCAAAGAAGAAAAATGGAAACTACTTCTCATGTCATCTTCATGTGAGCCTCAAAGGAGCTTGATGGAAAATAGCTATATGGACGGCCAAAGGTGGTCAGAAAAGAGCAAGGCTGCCAAGACTGATTTTGAACACTAAGAATGTGCTAGTGATGTTTGCTGGAAGACTGAGGACCCAGGGGGACACTGACACCACATTTTCCATTCACTGGAAAAAAAAGAAAGATCTGGCAAAACCAGCTTCAGTCTTTCTACTACAATTTATGGAGATGCTCAAAGTTATGACTGTGTAACTATCAAACCCACAAGCATTTCCTCTGAGGACAACTGATTCCCAGTAACCGTGTTTGTGTCTACTTATGTCCACTCCTCATCTAACAACCCAGCAACTGCCTCAAAACCTTTAATATATATCTTCTCTATATTGTGCTTTTTGCTTTCTCATAATTTTGGTTTATCCCAATTTCAGCTGGTTAATGATCCCTCTTGGTTTGTGAGGTGCATGCTCTCAGCCTTAGATCTTCTCTATTTCAAATTCCTGAGGGCAAAAATCCCACTGCCCCTGCTCTTTCCTATTGGAGCAGAGTTTCTAGCACCACACCATCTCATGGGCCCCTGGCCAGCCAATGTTTTACCTGCCCTTGGGTCAGATCCCCACTCCTGGTCCAATCAGCTGGAGCAGAGGTGGAAGCATTAATGCTCAGTTAAACATGGTAGGTACTAAGGTTGGGCAGTTTCTTTTGGAAAGAGATATGGATATGACAGAAACCATGATGGACATTTTTTTTTCTTTTTCTTTTTTCTGTATGATGGACATTTTTGGTACACCTGGCTTAAGAGACCTAAGAAGGACAAACTCATTTCCTTGCCCTCTCCCCTTTTCATCAAGAAGAGCATTCAAAAGACTAGGAAATGGGATCTTTGGGAGCATCTCTAGATGAACCAGAAACAAAGCCTTTATCTGCCTTTAATTATACCCAGGGATGAATAATGGGGGTTCAAGGTTTGTGAAGAGATACCTTTTGGATTTGAAAACACTTGCTTAATTAGAAATTTTGGCCAATGACCATCTTTGTACTTCTTGTTGCTACTCTTTTTGTTTTTTTAATTTTATTGAAGTATAGTTGTTTTACAATGTTATTTTTTTTTGTACAGCAGAGTGACTCAGTTATATATATATATATATATATATATATATATTCTTTTTGATATTCTTTTCCATTATAGTTTGTCACAGGATTTTTTTTAATATGGAAAAATATTTGTAGCATATTGTTAAGGGAAAAGAGGAATTTACAATCCAATATATACAATATAATTCTTATTTCACTTAAATATATGTGCAGATATAATGAAATAGAACAAATAACAAATTATTAATAGTAGTTATCTTTGGGTGATTATATTGTCAGCAATCTTTTACATTCATGCCTAATACCATTTTATGTATTTCTTCAATAAAAAATTAATTGATTTTTGGACATAAAATAATACATATTATTATTTAATGCTCTAGAAAAATTTAGTGAACACTTTTTAAAAACAATCTGTTTGGGCTTCCTTGGTGGCGTAGTGGTTGAGGGTCCGCCTGCCGGTGTAGGGGATGCGGGTTCTTGCCCGCACCTGGGGGGATCCCACGAGCCGCGGAGTGGCTGGGCCCGTGGGCCATGGCCGCTGGGCCTGCGCGTCCGGAGCCTGTGCTCCGCGACGGGAGGGGCCACAGTGGTGGGAGGCCCGCGTGCTGCAAAAAACCCCCCCAAAACAAAAAACAATCTGTTTGTAATATAGACTCACACCTAATTCATATCTATACCATTTCTTTTTCTTTCGTTTTTTTTAAATTTTTCAAAAATGAAGTATAATTGATTTAAAATGTGTTAATTTCTGCCGTACAACAAAGTGATTCAGTTATATATACATCTTTATATATATTCTCTTCCATTATGGTTTATCATATGATATATATTTCTCTGTGCTATGCAGTAGGACCTTGTTTATCCATTCTACTGATACATATAAAAGCTTACATCTGCTAACCCCAACCTCCCACTCCATTCCTCCCCCAACCTCTTCCCCCTTAGCAACCACCAGTCTGTTCTCTATGTCTGTGATTCTGTTTCTGTTTCATAGATAGGTTCATTTGTATCATACTTTAGATTCCACATATAAGTGATATCATATGGTATTTGTCTTTCTCTTTCTGACTGACTTCATTTAGTATGATAATCTCAACTTGCATCCATGTTGTTGCAAATGGCATTTTTTCTTTCTTTTTTATGGCAGAGTAGTATTCCACATGTACCACATGTACCACGTGTACATGTGGTACACATGTACTACAGCTTCTTTATCCATTCATCTGTCAACGGACATTTAGGTTGTTTCCATGTCTTGACTATTGTGAATAGTGCTGCTATGAACATAGGAATGCATGTATCTTTTTGAATTATAGTTTTGTGTGGATATATGCCCAGGAGTGGGATTGCTGGATCATATGGTAGTTCTATTTTTAGTTTTCTGAGGAACCTCCATACTGTTTTCCACAATGGTTGCACCAACTTATATTCCCACCAACAGAGTAGGAGGGTTCCTTTTCTCCACACCCTCTCCAGCATTTGTTATATGTAGACCTTTTAGTGATGGCCATTCTGACTGCTGTGAGGTGGTACCTCATTGTAGTTTTGATTTGCATGTCTCTAATAATTAGCAATGTTGAGCATCTTTTCATGTGCCTGTTGGCCATCTGTATATCATCTTTAGAGAAATGTCTATTTAGGTCTTCTGCCCCTTTTTGTTTTGTTATTGTGTTTGGTCATTTTTTTTGTTTGTTTTTTGGTTATTATGAATCTATTTTTTTATTGGAGTATAGTTGCTTTACAATATTGTGTTTATACTGTACAGCAAAGTGAATCAGCTGTACATATACATATATCCCCTCTTTTTTGGATTTCCTTCTCATTTAGGTCACCACAGAGCATTGAGTAGAGTGCCCTGTGCTATACAGTAGGTTCTCATTAGTCATCTATTTTATAAATAGTATCAATAGTATATATATATATGTCAATACCAATCTCCCAATTCATCCCACCACCCCCCTTTCCCCCTTAGTATCCATACGTATGTTCTCTATATCTGTGTCTCTTTTTCTGCTTTGTAAATAAGATTGTTTATACCAATTTTTTTCAGATTCCGCATATACGTTAATATACAATATTTTTCTCTTTCTGACTTACTTCACTCTGTATGACAGTCTCTAGTTCCATCCATGTCTCTACAAATGACCCAATTTCATTCCTTTCTATGGCTGAGTAACATTGCATTGTATGTATGTACCACATCTTCTTTATCCATTCCTCTGTTGATGGACATTTAGGTTGCTTCCATGTCCTGGCTATTGTAAATAGTGCTGCAATGAACATTGGGGTGCATGTGTCTTTTTGAATTATGGTGTTCTCTGGGTATATGCCCAGTAGTGGGACTGCTGAGTCATATAGAAGTTCTATTTTTAGTTTTTTAGGGACCCTCCATACTGTTCTCCATAGTCGCTGTATCAGTTTACATTCCCACCAACAATGCATGAGGGTTCCCTTTTCTCCACACCCTCTCCAGCATTTATTGTTTGTAAATTGTTTGTTGATGGCCATTCTGACTGGTGTGAGGTGATACCTCATTATAGTTTTGATTTGCGTTTCTCTAATAATTAGTGATGTTGAGCATCTTTTCATGTGTTTGTTGGCCTTCTGTATGTCTTCTTTGGAGAAATGTCTATTTAGGTGTTCCACCCATTTTTTGATTGGGTTGGTTTTTTTTGATATTAAGCTGCATGAGCTGTTTGTATATTTTGGAGATTAATCCTTTGTCAGTTGCTTTGTTTACAAATATTTTCTCCCATTCTGAGGGTTGTTGTTTCGTCTTGTTTATGGTTTCCTTTGCTATTTATGTCAAAGAGTGTTCTCCCTATGTTTTCCTCTAAGAGTTTTATAGTATCCAGCCTTACATTTAGGTCTTTAATCCATTTTGAGTTTACTTTTGTGTATAGCTTTAGGGAGTGTTCTAATTTCATTCTTTTACATGTAGCTGTCTAGTTTTCCCAGCACCACTAATTGAAGAGGCTGTCTTTTCTCCATTGTATATTCTGGCCCCTTTGTCATAGACTAGGTGACCAGTCACAGAATATTGAATATAGTTCCCTGTGCTATACAGTAGGACCTTGTTGTTTATCCATTCTATATATAATAATTTGTCTCTACTAATCCCAAATGCCCATTCCTTCCCTTCCCTACCCCCCACCTTGGCAACCACAAGTCTGTTCTCTATATCTGTGAATCTGTTTTTGTTTCGTAGGTATGTTGATTTTTATCTCATTTTAGATTCCACATATAAGTGATATAATATGGTATTTGTCTTTCTCTTTCTGACTTACTTCACTTAGTATGATAATCTCTAGGTCCATCCTGCAAATGGCATTATTTCATTCTTTTTCATGGCTGAGTAATATTCCATTGTATATATTTATATATACCATATCTTCTTTATCCATTCCTCTGCCAATGGACATTTAGATTGTTTCCATGTCTTGGCTATTGTGAATAGTGCTTCTATGAACATAGGGGTGCATGTATCTTTTCGAATTGTAGTTTTGTCTGGGTATATGCCCAGAAGTGGGATTGCTGAATCATATGGCAACTCTATTTTTAGTTTTTTGAGGAAGCTTCATACTGTTTTCCACAGTGGCTTCACCAATTTACATTCCCACCAACAGTATAAGAGAGTTCCCTTTTCTCTACACCCTCTCCAGCATTTGTTATTTGTAGACTTTTTAATGATGACCATTCCAACCACTGTGAGGTGGTACCTCATTATAGTTTTGAGTTGCATTTCTCTAATAATTAGCTACATTGAGCATCTTTACATGTGCCTATTGGCGATCCGTATGTTTTCTTTGGAGAAATGTGTATTTAGGTCTTCTGTCCATTTTTTGATGGAATTGTTTGTTTTTTTATTGTTGAGTTATATGAGCTGTTTGTATATTATGGAAATTAAGCCCTTGTTGATCACATGATTTGCAGATATTTTTGTCTTTTCATTTTTATTATGGTTTCCTTTGCTGTGCAAAAGCTTATAAGTTTGATTATGTCCTGTTTGTTTATTTTTCTTTCTATTGCCTTGGGAGACTGACTTAAGAAAATATTTGTACGATTTATGTCAGAGAATGTTTTGCCAGTGTTTTCTTCTAGGAGTTTTATGGTTTCATAGCTTATGCTTAAGTCTTTAAGCCATTTTGGGTTTATTTTTGTGCATGATGTGAGGGTGTATTCTAACTTCACTGATTTACTTGCAGCTGTCCAACTTTCCCAGCACCACTTGCTAAAGAGACTGTCTTTTTCCCATTTTATATTCTTGCCTCTTTTGTTAAAGATTAATTGACCATAGGTGTGTAGGTTTTTTCCTGGGCTCTCTACTCTGCTCCATTGATCTGTATGTCTGTTTTTGTGCCAATACCACACTGTGTTGACTACTACAACTTTGTAGTATTGTCTGAAGTCTGGGAGGGTTATGCCTCCTGCTTTGTTCTTTTTCCTCAGGATTGCTTTGGCAATTCTGGGTCTTTTATGCTTCCTTATAAATTTTAGGATTATTTGTTTTAGTTCTGTGAAAGATGTTGGGTGATTTGATAGGGATCACATTAAATCTGTGGATTGCTTTGGGGAGTATGGCCATTTTAACAATATTAATTCTTCCAATTCAGGAGCATGGGATATCTTTACATTTCATTGAATCATCTTTAATTTCCTTTATTAATGTTTTGTAGTTCTCAGCATATAAGTCTTTCACCTCCTTGGTCAGATTTATTCCTAAGTATTTTATTTTTTTGATCCAATTTTAAAAGAGATTGTTTGTTTACATTCCCTTTCTGATACTTCATTCTTAGTGTAAAGAAATGCAACCGATTTCTGTATGTTAATGTTTTAGCCTGCTACCCTGCTGAATTCATTCATCAGTTCTAGTAGTTTTTGTGTGGAGTCTTTAGGGTTTTCTATATATAGTATCATGTCATCTGCATGTAATGACAATTTTACCTCTTTCCTACCAATTTGAATACCTTTTGTTTCTTTTTCTTGTCTGATTGCTGTAAGTAGAACTTCTAATATTGTACTATGTTGAATAGAAGGGGTGAGAGTGGGTATCCTTGTCTTGTTCCAGATTTTAACAGAAAGGCTTTCAGCTTTTCACCATTGAGTATTATACTGGCTGTGGGTTTATCCTAAATAGCTTTTATTATGTTGAGATATCTTCTCTGTATACCCACTTTTGTAAGGGTTTTTATCATGATTGGATGTTGAATTTTATCAAATGCTTTTTCTGCATGCACTGAGATGATCATGTGGTTTTTGTCCGTTCTTTTGTTCATGTGGTATATCACATTGATTGATTTGCATATGCTGAACCATCCTTGTGACCCTGGGGTTAATCCAACTTGATCATGGTGTATGACCTTTTATGTGTTGTTGGATTCAGTTTGCTAATATTTTGTTGAGAATTTTTGCCTCTATATTCATCAAAGATGTTAGCCTGTAATTTTCTTTTTTGGTAGTATCTTTGGTTTTGGTATCAGGGTGATGGTGGCTTCATAGAATGTCTTTGTGAGTATTCCTTCCTTTTCAACCTTTTGGAAGAGTTTGAGAAGGATCAGTATAGGTTCTTATTTGTATGTTTAGTAGAATTCCCCAGTGAAGCTATCTGGTCCTGGACTTTTGTTTGTAGGGAGTTTGTTTTGTTTTGTTTTCAGATTCTATTTCATTTCTAGTGATTGGTCTGTTCAAGTTATCTACTTGTTGATTCAGTCTTGGTGGGCTGTGTGTTTCTAGAAAGTTGTCCATTTCTTTTAGGTTGTCAAATTTGTTGGCATATAATTGTTCATAGTATTCTCTTATGGTTTTTTGTATGTCTGCAGTATCAGTTGTGATTTCTTCTCTTTCATTTCTTATTTTGTTTATTTTGGTCTTCTTTCTTTTCTTGGTGAGCCTGGCCAGATGTTTGTCAATTTTGTTTACACTTCCAAAGAACCAGCTCTTGGTTTTATTGATTTTTTAATTGTTTTTTAATCTCTATTTATTTCCTCTTTGATCTTTATTATTTCCTTCCTTCTAATGACTTTAAGTTTTGTTTATCTTCTTTTCCTAATTCTTCTTGTTGATACTCTTAAGGGTTTGGGACATATTCTGCTTAGAATAGCTCTGGAAATCCTATAGGAGTGAGGATGGGTCAGAGAACAAAGGAAGGGATCCTGCTTAAGGCTTGTTCCAGTTTTAAAGGAGAGAGAGGAAGCAGAACCTTAAGGTTTCACTCTAAATTAATTTAACTGAGTTTCCTATGGCGGGAGGTAGCAGGATTCAGGCCAGAAGTGTTGCCAGAGTTAACAACTGAGCCATTGGCTAAAACATTCTCTGGTGGGCTCTCCAGAAAGCCAGCAGGTGAGCAGTGAAGTTCATCGTTGTAATGGACATGAGCATGAGTTTTGACCAAGATAAATATCACCATAAATCTATTAATGGAACATCTGTTCTCTGCTGTTTGAGCTAAAGGATGGCATGATGAGATTGGAGCTTGTGCCCCTAGGTCTCTGGGCCAGGGTAGAGAAGTTCTCCTGGCTCTGGCACTTGGCCCAAGGTGTGCACACTGAGCTTCTGACAGACTCCCCTGCAGCTTGTCTTCCCTCCAGCAGACACTAGAGCTCCTGTAGATTGCTCCCAGCACCTCAGTCATTCTTTCACCTGGGCTTCCAGTATTCCCAGGCCCAGTGAAGAATAGGGGATAGAATCCCTCCCTTGTCTTCCAGCACATGCAGCCCATCTTACTGCTATTATCCACAGAAAATAGATAAGATTATAGAAGTCCTAAAAGATTTAAAATCCTATTAATTATGAGTCTTCATGAGATGTGAATGACACCAACCTGGCTGTTCCTTCATTCACTCACCACACTGCAGTGCCTTTGGTGTCAATCCAGTTTAATGACTCCCATCAGCCGTCAGGGAAGGACACTTGGGGTTAAACATAGACTCATTAGTCCCTCATGGCTTAGGGGCTCTTGTTTACATCTCAGTGATCTCCTCCCCCAAAAGAATAATAAAAACAATAATAATTCACAGGAAGAGAGGGAATACTATTTACTACAGGCTTACTTTCAGACAGATGCTGTGCCAAGCTTTGACACACATATTTTCTTTAATTCTCACAGCACCCCAATGATTTGAATAGTATCTCCATTTTAAAGAGACACAGAGATGGTAATAAGTTTGCCCAAGTTTACACAAGTAAAAAATGGAGCCAGGATTCAATCTCAGGTTTATCTGACTCCACAATGCCTTCATCTTTGTAAAAATAATATATTCTTTTTAAAATGTCCGTGCCCTAAGGAAAGTATAAAGAAGACAGTGAAAAATCACATGTAATTCCATTGCTCAGATATAATCACTATCAAAATTTGGTGTATCACTATCAAAATTTGGTGTATTTCTTTTTAAACATTTTCCCCCATGCATCCATATAGACGCACACATACACCAAGCACATATTAATTCATATACCAAATAATTTTTGAACATCTGCTATGTTGTAGGTCCTGTTCCACATGCTGGGGTACTCCAAGTCCCCATTCTGGAGGAGGTTACATCGCAGTGGGGGAATCAGAAAATAAACAAATAAATGAATACATTTACGCTATTACATGTGTTAGCATGTGTGCCATATACAACTATGCAGGTTGTGCACTGCAGGCCTCTGGAGGGGCCAGTCACATTGCAGCTGAGGTGAATGACCTCCTCAAGTTAGGCACAACTCCTACATCACATAATGGATACTGATAGGAGACAGAAAGCAACATAAAGGAGAGATATTATGTAAGGAATGACAGGTCAGAAAATACCTCTTTGATTAAGGAATATTTGAGAATTACCTACAGAAATAGAGCTAGCTCAGCAGCAATCTGAGAGAAGAGACTTGATTTCAAGCAGGGGAATAGCAAATGCACAGATCCTAAAGCAGGAATGTTCTGGGCATGATCAAGGAACAGCCAAGAAGCTAGTGTAGGTGGGAAGCAGTGGTCATGAGAAAAGGGTAGGAGATGACGTCAGAGAGGTAGCAGGGGCTGGATCACAGGGTCTTGTGAGCATGGTAAGGACTTTAGATTTTATCCTGTGTGATAAAAGTCACTGGAGTGTTGTAAGCAGAGGTGAATGTCTTAAAAGAATGAGTGTGGTTGCTTTTTCGGGAAAGCATAAGAGGAGGCAGTGTGATCAGGTAGGACTGGAAAAAGAACGATATTGGTAACTTAGACTAGATGAGAGTTGTAGAGTGATGAGAAATAGTCAGATTCAGAAAATGTTCTAAGCTGTTGCTGGCATTTAGAGCAGATTTCAGAGAGTACCAGTGGAATTGGCCGATACATTGGTGTGAAATGTGAGAGAAACCTAGGAGTCAAGATGACCTGAGTAGATAGAGGGATGCTTTATGGGTTGTAGAGCATGGAAGGAGCAGGTCCAGGGAAAACCAAAGGTTCCATTTGGGGAATTTAGGTTTCAGATGCCTATTAAGCATGCAAGCAGAGATGTGTTGGGACTAGAAATATCATTTTGAAATTCACAGTATATTGTTGGTGTTTAAAACCATAGACCTGGATGAGATCACTTATAGAAGTATAGAAAAGATTCAGGGACTAAACCCTGGAGCAAAGCAACATAAAAGTACATTAAAAAGTGAGGAAAATTAGGGGTATCTGCAAAATCATCTAAGAAAGAACCACCAGAGAGGTAAGGGGAAAACCAGGAGGGTTTGATGTCCCAGAAGCCAAATAAAGGAAGTGTCATAAACAGGTGTGATCAACTGGAACAAGGCTGCTGAAAGGTTAAATAAGATGAGGAGAGGAAATTGAGCATTTGATTGACATAGTAGAGCCAGATTTGGCAATGATGACTTCACAAGAGTAGTTTTGGTGGAGCAGTAGGAACAAAAACATGATCAGAGTGAATTTAAGAAAGAGTGACTGGAGAGGACATAGAGGCAAATATAAATGTTTCAAAAAGTTTTGCTATGAAGGGAAGCAGAGAGATGACATGATAACTGGTAAGAGATGGAGGAGTCAAGAAAGTCTTGATATTTTGTTTCAGTTTTTTGGATAAGTCATAGTGTGGCACATCTTTAAGGTAATGGTAATTATCCAGAGGAGAAGGGGAAAGGATAATGCTAAAAAGAGGACAGAATTACTGGACCCGTGCCCTAGAGGAGATAGAATGAATAGGATTTTTACACAAGGAGAGCAATGCATCTTTTCCAGGCTAATGAACTTTTGTTAATTGTAATAGAAGGGAACATAACAGATATTTGTAATGGGCTCATACTATGCATGCTGTCTTAAAATCTTGATTGGCTCTATTATAATAATATTACTTCATAAATAAATGTAGATCAATACCATGGTCTCACAGTATTTCAGAGCCTGCCTCTTCCATAATTTATTTTACCAATCTCTTCTTCTTGGACATTTAGGTTGTTTCCAATTTTTCACTGTTATAAATAATGACAAACCAGGCTTCTAACCTCTGGTACCCTGACTGCCTTCTTCTTGCAAGTCATCCTGAGCCAGTTCTCAACATGGAGCTGCCCCTGCCCAGGCTCAATCCCCCCTCTAAGACTGAAATTTTGCTCTACATTCAAGATCCAGAGCATGAATGGGAAGAATCACTTGGTCCCCTGCTAATCATGTCACTTCCCCCACCCAGAGGGATGTGCCCATTCTCTGGCAGGCAGGGCACAAGAGAGTTGAAACAGAAACTGCTCGGCCCCCTCTGGAACTCACAAGTGCTAAAAATCTTGAGGAGTATCATGGAGCCATAGCCTCTGGCCCCAGGAGTTTTGAAAACATTTTAGGCCTAGATATGTTAAATGTTTTCTATTAAGAAACAGAGATTTAGAGATGGGAAAAGTGAAGGAACAGCAAACCTAATAATAGCTTGCTCTTAATTTCTCAGCAAAGCAAAAAGACAAGCTGAAAATCCCACTGGGGTCTGTCTGACTCTAAGCACCCTTCCCACCCTTCTTCCACCCTTTCCATTGCACAAAGCCCTGCCACCATCACCAGCCCTTCGCAAGCTTTCCCAGGCATAACAGCAAAGCATCCCCTTCCTGAGAACAGAGACTACCCTGAGCCAAACCTCCGGGTCCTTCTAGCCTTTTCTCCAATCTTTCACAAGCTCTGTGAAGCCACATAGGCCCTTCCTAGCCCCCCAGTATACCCTGAAATTTCCTGTCTCCTTTTCTTTCCTTACGTCCTTCCTATGTCCAGATGCCCTTCATTGGCTCCACATGCTGGGATCCTACCCACTCTTCAAGACCCGGCTCAGATGCCACCTACTCTAGGAAGCTTCGCCCAGTGTGTCTGGGCTTGCCCACCTCGGAATTCCTGGAATGCTTTACCTGTCCCTGTCTTAACACTATCTTGTTTGGAGACCATTTTTACATATATCTTAGCTCTTCTCCCACCAGACTTGAAACTCCTAGAGGAAAGAGATCATGTCTAAATCATCTAAGTAGCTCTCTCAGCACCTGGCATAAAGTAGGCCCTTGTTAAAGGCTTGAAGTATGGGTGGATAGATGGATGGATGGATGGATGGATGGATGGATGGATGGATGGGTGGGTGGGGCGGGGGGTAAATGAATTCCCTAGCTATCCCTGGCTTAAAAACTTTTTGGATGATGTATTTTGTTCTATTTAAGTTCTAGAACCTGTCATTACTGACATGGTTATGTAGAGCTGCCCCTAAATGCCTTGAAATTCTCCATTCAATGTCCTTCCACTCCTGTTGCTGTTAGTAACCCAGTTCTTCAAGTCCACCTCCATCCTTTCCCCTTAAAGCTCTTACTCTAGTTTCCCATAATTATCTCACTCAAATATTCCTAGCTGAGAAGTCAGTTAATAGGTACTTAAAATATAGTCTTTGCCCCGGGGAGCTGCATTTTAATAGGATGTTCCAAAAGGCAGAAAGTATATAGATTTCTAGTAATGGAATTTTAGACACCATAATAGGAGGTAGGGAGAAAGCCTGTGTAATTTCATATTCCCTGACCCAAGGCTGGCCCAGTGGCCAGGCTTCCTGCAAGGAAATAGGAATTATCATAAGAAGTCCGCATCACTGCCTCCTGGCCCCACCCTGACTCAGGAACTGAGAACAGAACATCCCAGTGCTAATGTCTCCACTGATAGACCCCTTTGGCTGCGCCTGAACTCTCAGCCGACATCAACTTGGCACTGCTGAGGCCATAGCCCTCAGGAACAGTTGCCTCAAGAGTTAAAGGGCAAACCACTATGGATAAAATACATAAGATACTAGGATACATTGTACAGAACAGGGAATATAGCCAATATTTAATAATAACTTTAAATGGAGAATAATCTCTAAAAAGTTTGAATCACTATGTTGCATACCTGAAAGTAATATGGTAAATCAGCTATACCTCAATTTAAAAAACAAGTTAAAGGGCACTATTATGGCCTAGTCCCTTCTCTAACTAGATGTCTAGAAGCCAAGAGTGGAGCTAGGGCCCTTTCCCACAGACCCACCAAGAGGCAGGCAGCCACTCCCCTGCCCTTCTAAGCCTTGTCCCCAGAAGTGGGTCTTCAAAGGGTCCTAGTTGAGTTTCCTGGGCCTGGGAGGGGACAGGGAAAACAGGTGGGGAGACATGAGTTGCTACCCCTAGCAACTGAGTCCCATCCTGTCTCTAAGGTAGTAGTCCCCTTTACCTGAGCCAAGCTGGTCTTCCCAACATCCTACTATGGCAGTCAGAGATCCAAGAGGAATATTTTGAGCACTTGCTCTGAACTGATCTTTGGGTTCAATGAGACTATCAAAAAAAGGGTTCTGAGTGTAAGGATGGCATTAAAGTGCTAATGAACAAAAAAGCAAGGGCTGAGTTCTGAGCCCAGTTCCATCATTACCAGCTCTGTGATCTTGAGCAAAATGCCCAACTGTTATCAGCCTTCATTTGCTATAAAATTATCATAAAACAGTAAGAAATGCAAGGCACCCAGTACTGCCTGGACTTATAGTGTGAGTTCCAATAATGTTAGCAGTTGTTAAGGAGGTTACAGTATGGCTGCTCGAGACATTAGCCATGGTATTTAGGCAATGGACAGAGGAGAGAGAAGTCTCATTCCTAACACACATATACCACCACTACCACCCTACTTTTGAATGTGCAGTCCTACCATTGTCCCTCAGAGCTGGCTCCAGCCACCAGATACATGCTGCTCTCTGGCCTGACATTCAAGACTCTCCAAAGCATGTCCTTGCTTTCAATCCTCATCGTTCTCAACTTTCTTCAGACACCTGATGCTCTAGCCATACCTGACCATGCCCCCACTGTTATCTTTCCTGTCCCTGAGTCCTTGGCTGTCTGTGCATCCACCAGTGTCAACATCCTCCGCATCATTCAAGCCTTAAATCCAAAAGCCTCTCTGATAGATAGCTAGTGGGAAACAGCCCCATAGCACAGGGAGATCAGCTCAGTGCTTTGTGACCACCTGGAGGGGTGGGATAGGGAGGGTGGGAGGGAGATGCCAGAGGGAGGGGATATGGGGATATATGTATATGTATAGCTGATTCACTTTGTTATACAGCAGAAACTAACACACCATTGTAAAGCAATTATACTCCAATAAAGATGTTTAAAAATAAAGAAGCCTCTCTGACCCAAATTAGAATAAAACTTGCCCTCCTCTTAGCTTCCACAACACCTTTAAGGTCAGTGATTCTAGAAGACTCTCTACTTTTTCAACTCTCCCTTTGAAATGCAAGCATATCAAAGGCATAACAATTTTTCTGCCAAGTTTACAATACTCTGGGTATAATAATGCACTGAGAAGGGACACAGGACACAATTAAGCCACCCCTTCTTAGTCATCAAGCCCAGAACACCCTGGCCCTGTGCTTCATTCCCAAGGCAGCAGGTTCAAGCCTTCAGTGACTAGTTCCCAATTACCTGGGGCTTTCCTTGTCTTTCTCCAGTCCCTGGGGAAGCAGAGCTCTTTCTATCTAAACCTTAGATCAGTTCCTCGCCAGGCAGCCTTGGGACAGCCTGGCTATCCTCATACCCATGGGATGCTCCTCGCACTTTCCTGATTTACTTTTCTAGCTTTAAAGTTGCTCACAATATCTGCTTCATTTGCTGTTCACATCAGTCTCCGTGTTTCTCAGATTTTTAAAAACATATTATTCTGTCTTTGATACTTAGGCAACCCCATAGCCAGACATCATTGGGCACTTCTCTGATCAAACCCCACATCCAGGCTGCTAGCTCTTACGTTAACCCCTGCAGAGCTCCCTGCCTTAGGCTTTTGTCAAAGGAAGCCCCAGGCAACTCATCCCTTACACTTCCTGCAGCAGCGGTGTTATTGATGGCCTTGTCTGTCACCTACATCACAGAACGTCTCCTATAAAAGCCCCATGTTAGATATTTCTTTGAGATTTTACTGCTAAGAAAAGCTCTTCCGCCTCCCCTGAGGAACTTTCCATAATTCTCTCTGATCATAAGGACTTTGTAACAGTTCATGCCCCAGTTTGGGTTTTTAGCTGCCAAAAGCTTGGCAGCAGATTTGAAGCCCTGCTAAAGGAACTTGGCTTTCTGTACAATTCCAGGGCTCCTTCCTCTAGGGTTACCTCTTGATATATAGAACAGTTCAGCCTGTTCTGTTTGGGTCCTTTGATTATTTTTGCTTTGAGCTTCCTTGGGTTACAGATTCCATCTGGCCTCCCACCCTGTCACTGGCGGGTTTTCAGCCACCCCAAAACAAAGCCTTCCTCTCTTCTGTACCTCCCTGTTCCTGGGACTTTTTTTTTTTTTTTAACATCTTTATTGGAGTATAATTGCTTTACAATGGTGTGTTAGTTTCTGCTATATAACAAAGTGAATCAGCTATACGTATACATATATCCGCATATCCCCTCCCTCTTGCATCTCCCTCCCACCATCTCTACCCCACCCCTCTAGGTGGTCACAAAGCACTGAGCTGATCTCCCTGTGCTATGGGGCTGCTTCCCACTAGCTATCTATTTTACGTTTGGTAGTGTATATATGTCCATGCCACTCTCTCACTTTGTCCCAGCTTACCCTTCCCCATCCCCGTGTCCTCAAGTCCATTCTCTAGTAGGTCTGCATCTTTATTCCCCTCCTGCCCCTAGGTTCTTTGTGACCTTTTTTTTTTTTAATATATTCCATATATATGTGTTAGCATACGGTATTTGTTTTTCTCTTTCTGACTTACTTCACTCTGTATGACAGACTCTGGGTCTATCCACCTCACTACAAGTAACTCAATTTCGTTTCTTTTTATGGCTGAGTAATATTCTATTGTACATATGTGCCACATCTTCTTTATCCATTCATCTGTCAATGGACACTTAAGTTGCTTCCATGTCCTGGCTATTGTAAATAGAGCTGAAATGAACATTGTGGTACATGACTCTTTTTGAATTTCCAGTAGTAGGATTGCTGCGTCGTATGGTAGTTCTATTTTTAGTTTTTTAAGGAACCTCCATACTGTTCTCCATAGTGGCTGTATCAATTTACGTTACTACCAACAGCACAAGAGGGTTCCCTTTTCTCCACACTCTCTCCAGCATTTATTCTTTGTAGGATTTTGATGATGGCCATTCTGACGGGTGTGTGGTGATACCTCATTGTAGTTTTGATTTGCATTTCTCTAATGATTAGTGATGCTGAGCATCCTTTCATGTGTTTGTCAGCAATATGTATCTCTTCTCTGGAGAAATGTCTATTTAGGTCTTCTGCCCATTTTTGGATTGGGTTGTTTGTTTTCTTGATATTGAGCT
Source organism: Tursiops truncatus (assembly GCF_011762595.2). Classification (NCBI taxonomy): domain Eukaryota; kingdom Metazoa; phylum Chordata; class Mammalia; order Artiodactyla; family Delphinidae; genus Tursiops; species Tursiops truncatus. Next base: position 58,527,518 of record NC_047039.1, read on the forward strand.
GCATGAGCTGCTTGTAAATTCTGGAGATTAATCCTTTGTCAGTTGCTTGATTTGCAAATAATTTCTCCCATTCTGAGGGTTGTCTTTTCGTCTTGTTTATGGTTTCCTTTGCTGTGCAAAAGCTTTTAAGTTTCATTAGGACCCATTTGTTTATTTTTAGTTTTATTTCCATTTTTCTAGGAGGTGGGTCAAAAAGGATCTTGCTGTGATTTATGTCATAGAGTGTTCTGCCTCTGTTTTCCTCTAAGAGTTTTATAGTGTCCGGTCTTACCTTTAGGTCTTTAATCCATTTTGAGCTTATTTTTGTGTATGGTGTTAGGGAGTGATCTAATCTCATACTTTTACATGTACCTGTCCAGTTTTCCCAGCACCACTTATTGAAGAGGCTGTCTTTTCTCCATTGTATATCCTTGCCTCCTTTATCAAAAATAAGGTGACCATATGTGTATGGGTTTATCTCTCAGCTTTCTATCCTGTTTCATCTGTATTTCTGTTTTTATGTCAGTACCATACTGTCTTGATTACTGTAGCTTTGTCGTATAGTCTGAAGTCAGGGAGCCTGTTTCTTCCAGCTCCATTTTTCTTTCTCAAGATTGCTTTAGCTATTCAGGGTCTTTTGTCTTTCCATACAAATTGTGAAATTTTTTGTCTAGTTCTGTGAAAAATGCCATTGATAGTTTGATAGGGATTGCACTGAATCTGTAGATTGCTTTGGGTAATAGAGTCATTTTCACAATGTTGATTCTTCCAATCCAAGAACATGGTATATCTCTCCATCTGTTTGTATCATCTTTAATTTCTTTCATCAGTGTCTTATAGTTTTGTGCATACAGGTCTTTTGTCTCCTTAGGTAGATTTATTCCTAGGTATTTTATTCTTTTTGTTGCAGTGGTAAATGGGAATGTTTCCTTAATTTCTCTTTCAGATTTTTCATCATTAGTGTATAGGAATGCAAGAGATTTCTGTGCATTAATTTTGTATCCTGCTACTTTACCAGATTCACTGATTAGCTCTAGTAGTTTTCTGGTAGCATCTTTAAGATTCTCTACGTATAGTATCATGTCATCTTCAAACAGTGACAGTTTTACTTCTCTTCTGATTTGGATTCCTTTTATTTCATTTTCTTCTCTGATTGCTGTGGCTAAAACTTCCACAACTATGTTGAATAATAGTGGTGAGAGTGGGCAACCTTGTCTTGTTCCTGATCTTAGTGGAAATGGTTTCAGTTTTTCACCATTGAGAACAGCGTTGGCTGTGGGTTTGTCATATCTGGCCTTTATTATGTTGAGATTAGTTCCCTCTATGCCCACTTCTGGAGGGTGTTGAATGGGTGTTGAATTTTTTTGAAAGCTGTTTCTGCATCTATTGAGATTATCATATGGTTTTTCTCCTTCAGTTTGTTACCTGGACATTTTTGTTTTGAGTTTTCTTCTTCAGGAAGGCAGCATGAGAATTTAGGGAGTTCTAGTATTTGAGATGGGAGGAAAACGAATTAGAAGGTTAGGTGCTTTCCCCCCTTTTTAAAGAAAAATCAGTTTTATTTTTATCAAATGTATACCTGATCATACTTTAGAGACAGTAGTTCTCTATGTCTTGTTAAAAGGCAAAACACAACCAACAACTCTCCACCTCACTATTACCTTCTCCCAGAGGCAATTCTTTTCACCTCTTTTAATTGATTCTTTTGGTATTACTTTATGTAATCGGATTATAGATTAATTCTGCTATTTATATTATTTTCTGCTATTTCTTTGGTTTTTAAGTTTTCAGTATTATTTACTGACTTCTCATTATGGAAGATAAGAATGTAAATCTCATTTGTTACCACCACTATCACCAGCTCTCACCAACCAACACACAACATTTCTTATCTACCTCTATTCCCAGTAAGTCATATGGTAATTTTGGTTAGATCTATTTTAGCTCAGTTATTATGACTATATAAGTGCTATAGCTGAGCCATGTAGTATACTACAATTACTTTTCCTCCCCAGCACAAGTGTTTGTTTTTCCTGAACTCAGTATTTGTAATGTTTGTTTTTTCATTTCCTTGCTTTTCATGCTCTTGATACTAATTCAGATCTGCCCTCCAGTTGTGTATCTCTTTTCTCAATACCTACAAGCACATTAGGAATTCTGTTGTTTTCATCTTCTTGATGAAATCTCTCCCAGAGACTTTTGACCTATTCAAGTCTGGACTGGTTTGTCTCTAGATCTGCTACACAGTGGGAGTAGAAATCCATAATGGCAAAGAGAGGGAACTGTTATCTGAACCTGGTAAGGGCTATAGCCACGGGAGAAGGGTCACCCAATGGGAGTCATGGTCTTAGGTCGAATACAGCCTATGTCAAACTGAAGCCCAGCAGGGAGAAAGCATGGGCAATAAATATTACCATCTTAGTTTCTTCATCCTGATCTCCTGCCAGCATCTCTGTTGGTCGAGCCCAATTGTAAATCACCAGCAAAAGAGCTCAGGTCATGTAGTCCATAGAGGTCAGTCTCTATGGACTGGACCTCTATGTGGAATAGAGAAGGATGGAGAATAAACTGAAGAAGCAAACTAAGAATACTAGCAAACTATGTCTTTCTCTTTTTGGTTAACTCTGTTATTTCTATACAACCCATTCTCCAGTAACTTTATGAGAAAGGGCACGTGAGGGGTAAATTACTTAAGTGTTTATAAGTGTGAAAAATATCTTTCTGTCTCAAACTAAATTGATTGTTTGGATGGATAAAGAATTCCAGATTGGGAATAATTTTTCTCTTTATTCTCTTGTCCTCTAGATTCTATTATTGCTGTTGAGAAGTTTCCTGCCATTCTAATAGTTGAATCTTTGTATTAAACATGGAAGTTTTTAACTCTTAGTTTTTGTACCCACAATTCTGAAATTCCAAAATGATGACTTTTGTATGTCTCTTTTTCAGCACCAAGTGCTGGGTACTCAGTCTGTCCTCACAATTTAAAATTCCTATCCATAAGTTTTAGTCAATTTTCTTGAATTATTTTCCTAGCAATTTCTTCACCTCTGTTTTCTCTTTTTGGAACTTCAATTGTTTGGGTGCTTAACCTCCAGGACTAGTTCTTTTATTTTTTGATTGTCTTTCCTTTTATCCTTTGTATTGCTCTGTTTCTTAGAGATTTACTTAAATTTATACCAATTTTCAAGAACTCTTTTAGGTTCTCTGAATGTTCCTTTTTTTAGCATCTCGTTCTTCTTTTCTTGGGGCTGTTAGTGGTAGGGTATTTTTGAGGGGGGTGTTTGTTTGTTTCTAAGTTTCTCTAAATAGAGTAAGTTTTCTCCCACTGAGTTTTCTTGTTTGTTTGTTTGGTTTTGTCTCTGTCTTTCATATCAGATGCTCTGGTGATCCCTCACAAAAAAAGAATTTGAAAGCTCAGTGTACACAGGAAGGGATTGGCAACTCTGGGCTTTCCTGTTGGGTAAAATGTCTCGGCCATTTTGGGGGGAATCTCCAATGTCAGAATCTTGAGATCTCTTCTCTTGGGTTAGAGTCCACTCTCCTGTTTGTAGAATATAAGCTTAGTTTCCAGCACATTGGGAACTAAGTGAAGGAAGAAGGTAGAGTCTCAGTCAGTTTGTGAACTTTTATTTAATCCCCCTGTTTCCAGCATGGTTCTGCTCCAAGTTGCGCCTGTTGTCCTCTAGCCCACAGTTCTCTGTCTTATGCTCTACAGAAAGCACACTTCCAGGCTTTCCTCGGGACAGAAAAGAGGCAGTCCCCCCGACACAAGGAACTGGAAAAGGGTCTCCTTAATCTTTGAGCAATTATCCTATCTTCAGTTCTACCTTCACCTCCACTTCTACATGAACATGGAATCCAATTTCTGAGTCTTTGGGGGGAATTCTGGGGTGTTCATTACATTGTTTCTTAATTTTTACTTAAACAGTTTTTCAACAGTTTTTCTATTTTCAGCCCTACCCTCATCCCTACTTTTAAATGTATATGGAATCACTAATTCCTGAACCTTGAGGCAACAGGAGGGTTCTGTGTGCTAAGTTGCATTGCTTCTTGGCTTTCCCCCACTGCCAGCTTAGGACTCAACTTCTTCCCTTGGCTTTTGAGCTTCTAATATTTAAATATTATCTTCTCTCTCATTTCTTTGTCATGTTTTTATGCCATTAAAAGCTGTAATTTTATTAAGCTTTAGGGTCAGGACAGAGATAAATGCATGTGTTCATTTCTTCCATCTTCATCTTGGAGTCAGTAATTGCTTCTTGATGGTGGGATCAAAGAAGTGTAAAGAGTTTAAATAAACTTGTCTTGCTTGTGCATTTTTTGTACATGGGGAAGAATGAGAGGAGGCGTTCACACAGGGTTATTTGTTTTATAAGATTCATTACAAACTTATCAAGAGCATACAAATAGCATTACCCTCCATTGAGCTTTATATCATATATTTGAGTTCTGTTTTCCAGTTTTCAAAGCTCTTCCATGTATTCATCTGCTTTGTTCCTTGAAACAACTCTATGAAGTAGACAGGCAGGTGTTACTATCCCCATCTGACATCTGAGGAAAGTGAAACTCATAGGGGCTGAATGACTTATCCAGAGTAGTAACCCAGGTCTTGGGATACCAAATAGCTGATACTTTTTCCTTTGGCCCATGCTTTTTCCAAGTGGCAATATCCATTTCCTACAAAGTTCCCAGATTGGCCCATGACGGTCTACATTGGCACCATCTGTGGTGGATTAAAGAATCATAAGATTCCTGGACCCCAACACCAAGAGATTATGATTTGTATGTAGGGTATGAAGTGTGAACCAAGTGTCTATGTTTAAATAGCTCCCTAGATGATACTGGCATGTAGATTGATGGAGAAACATTGCCCTAAAGGACCAGGAAGTGGTCTGGCGGGGCTCCCCCAGGCTGCAAGGCATGGATAATTAAATGCCAATTTCCAGAATGTAATAATTTAGCCATCCAGATAGCAGCCATCCCAGGCTGCCACAGCCAAAACTAATAGCTTCTTCCCTTCCACTCCTCTCTGCGCCCCTGGGCAGACCTCACTTTTGCCCTCATTACCTGGCCTGCCCACTCACATAATGGAGACTCCCTTGCCAGCTCCCTCCACTGCTCCATTTCAGCTAGTGAGACTTCAGGGACTCAACTTGCTGAGAAAATTAAATTGAAAAACTTCTTCCCTGATAACTTAGGACCTCTTGTGGAACTCAGCTCTCTTAGGAGCCAGAGGGAAATAATAATAAAGAGCTCTACTCGTTATCTGATTGGCGGCCTCAGAAGTGTTATCCCCAGCTCTCATATGGCCTCCTAGCTGGAAAATATAAAATCCAAATACCTTTAGGCCAGAGAGGGAGCAAATGCAGGTATATGCATATGAATGCACAGTAGTGCACAGTAGAAGAGGTCTCTTTTCTAGACCCTCAAGGTCCCTGAGTTGAAGAAGGTTAAAGAATGACAGGAAGAAGGAAGGGAGCTGTATCACAGGAGTCTCGGCATTCTGTTTAACACTGAGAGAAAGAGAGGACTGAGCCTATTTGGCAGGCCAGTGAGAGATCACCAGGCACATTTCAACCTGGGAGACAGAGTACCCTTCAGGGAAAGAAGTGCCCTAAGGGAAGAGTTGGTTGCATGAATGTGTAACCAACAGCTCAGCCACTGGAGGGGAGGAATGACTTTGACTATGGTGTGAAGTCCTTACAGTGAACCAGATAGGCATGCCCAGAGTACCTACCACTTCCAGAGCCCTCTTTTTTTTTTTTTTTTGCGGTACGCGGGCCTCTCACTGTTGTGGCCTCTCCCGTTGCGGAGCACAGGCTCCGGATGCGCAGGCTCAGCAGCCATGGCTGATGGGCCCAGCCGCTCCACGGCATGTGGGATCTTCCCGGACCGGGGCACGAACCCATTTCCCCTGCATCAGCAGGCGGACTCTCAACCACTGCGCCACCAGGGAAGCCCCAGAGCCCTCTTTTAAGGGAGTCCTTCTACATATGCCGTTTTGTTGGTAGCAAAATACCCAAACTCCTAGCCCAGCAAATGGCTTGGAGTGCAAAGCTGACCCAGAGGTAGTCAATAGAGGCTAAAGGAGTATATGAGCTGGCCTGGAACAAGAGCACTCGAACAGGAGAAGGGCAATTAAGGCAATCTCATTCATCAAGAAATTAATTTATTCATCAAATATTCATTGAGCACCAACTGTATGTAGAAGCTTTATTATTTTTAAATTTTATTTAACAAATGCTTCTACTGAACATATTCTGTGCCACACACCAATAGAAGTACTTTACAGGTATTAATGTATTTAATTCTTATAACAACCCAATAAATTAGCTGCTACTATCATCCACATTTTGAAGGTTAAAAAAAAAGTAAACTTTCCAGGTTCTACATATATGCATTAATATACAATATTTGTTTTTTGCTTTCTGACTTACTTCCCTCTGTATGATACTCTCTAGAGCCATCCAAGCCTCTACAAATGACCCAATTTCATTACTTTTTATGACTGAGTAATATTCCATTGTATATATGTACCACAACTTCTTTACCCATTTGTCTGTCAATGGGCATTTAGGTTGCTTCCATGACCTGGCTCTTGTGAAGAGTGCTGCAGTGCACAATGGGGTGCATGTGTCTTTTTGAAATATGGTTTTCTCTGGGTATATGCCCAGTAATGGGATTTCTGGGTCATATGGTAATTCTATTTTTAATTTTTTAAGGAACCTCCATACTGTTCTCCATAGTGGCTATATCAATTTACATTCCCACCAATAGTGCAAGAGGGTTCCCTTTTCTGCACACCCTCTCCAGCATTTGTTATTTGTAGATTTTCTGATGATGTCCATTCTAACTGGTGTGAGATAATACCTGCTTGTAGTTTTGATTTGCATTTCTCTAATAATTAGTGATGTTGAGCAGCTTTTCATGTGCTTCTTGGCCATCTATATGTCTTCTTTGGAGAAATGTCTATTTAGGTCTTCTGCCCATTATTGGATTGGGTTGTTTGTTTTTTTTAATATTGAGCTGCATGAGCTGTTTATATATTTTGGAGATTAATTCTTTGTCCATTGATTCGTTTGCAAATATTTTCTCCCATTCTGAGGGTTGTCTTTTTGTCTTGGTTGTAGTTTCCTTTACTTTGCAAAAGCTTTTAAGTTTCATTAGGTCCCATTTGTTTATTTTTGTTTTTATTTCCATTACTCTAGGAGGTGGATCAAAAAAGATCTTGCTGTGATTTATGTAAAAGAGTGTTCTTCCTATGTTTTCCTCTAAGAGTTTTATAGTGTCCGGTCATACGTTTAGGTCTCTAATCCATTTTGAGTTTATTTTTGTGTATGGTGTTAGGGAGTGTTCTAATTTCATTCTTTTACATGTAGCTGTCCAGTTTCCCAGCACCACTTATTGAAGAGACTGTCTTTTCTCCATTGTATATCCTTGTCTCCTTTGTCATAGATTAGTTGACCATAGGTGTGTGGGTTTATCTCTGGGCTTTCTATCCTGTTCCATTGATTTGTATTTCTGTTTTTGTGCCAGTACCATATTGTCTTGATTACCGTAGCTTTGTAGTATAGTCTGAAGTCATAGAGTCTGATTCCTCCAGCTCCGTTTTTTCCCCTCAGGACTGCTTTGGCTATTCGGGGTCTTTTGTGTCTCCGTACAAATTTTGAGATTTTTTGTTCTAGTTCTGTAAAGAATGCCATTGGTAATTTTTTAGGGATTGCATTGAATCTGATTGCTTTGGGTAATGTAGTCATTTTCACAATATTGATTCTTCCAGTCCAAGAACATGGTATATCTCTCCATCTGTTTGTATCATCTTTAATTTCTTTCATCAGTGTCTTATAGTTTTCTGCATACAGGTCTTTTGCCTCCCTTAAGTTTATTCCTAGGTATTTTATTCTTTTTGTTGCAATGGTAAATGGGAGTGTTTCCTTAATTTCTCTTTCAGAATTTTCATCGTTAGTGTATAGGAATGCAAGAGATTCCTGTGCATTAATTTTGTATCCTGCTACTTTACCAAATTCATTGATTAGCTCTAGTAGTTTTCTGGTTGCATCTTTCGGATTTTCTATGTATAGTATCATGTCATCAACAAAAAGTGACAGTTGTACTTCTTCTTTTCCAATTTGTATTCCTTTTATTTCTTTTTCTTCTCTGATTGCCATGGCTAGGACTTCCAAAACTATGTGGAATAATAGTGGCAAGAGTGGATATCCTTGTCTTGTTCCTGATCTTAGAGGAAATATTTTCAGTTTTTCATCATTGAGAATGATGTTAGTTGTGGGTTTGTCGTATATGGCCTTTATTATATTGAGGTAGGTTCCCTCTATACCCACTTTCTGAAGAGTTTTTATCATAAATGGGTGTTGACTTTTGTCAAAAAGCTTTTTCTGCATCTATTGAGATCACATGGTTTTTATTCTTCAATTTGTTAATATGGTGTATCACATTGGTTAATTTGCATATTTTGAAGAATCCTTGCATCCCTGGGATAAATCCCACTTGATCATGGTGTATGATCCTTTTAATGTGTTGTTGGATTCTGTTTGCTAGTATTTTGTCGAGGATTTTTGCATGTATATTCATCAGTGAAACTGGTCTGTAATTTTCTTTTTTTGTAGTATCTTTGTCTGGTTTTGGTATCAGGGTGATGGTAGCCTCATAGAATGAGTTTGGGAGTGTTCCTTCCTCTGCAATTTTTTGGAAGAGTTTGAGAAGGATGGGTGTTAGCTCTTCTCTAAGTGATTGATAGAAATCACCTATGAAGCTGTCTGGTCCTGGACTTTTGTTTGTTGAAAGATTTTTAATCCCAGTTTCAATTTCATTACTTCTGATTGGTCTGTTCATATTTTCTATTTCTTCCTCGTTCAGTCTTGGAAGGTTATACCTTTCTAAGAATTTGTCCATTTCTTCCAGATTGTCCATTTTATTGTCATAGAGTTGCTTCTAGTAGTCTCTTAGGATGCTTTGTATTTCTGCGGTGTCTGTTGTAACTTCTCCATTTTCATATCTAATTTTATTGATTTGAGTCCTCTCCCTCATTTTCTTGATGAGTCTGGCTAATGGTTTATCAACGTTGTTTATCTTTTCGAAGAACCAGCTTTTAGTTTTACCGATCTTTGCTATTGTTTTCTTTGTTTCTATTTCATTTATTTCTGCTCTGATCTTTATGATTTCTTTCCTTCTGCTGACTTTGGGTTTTGTTTGTTTTTCTTTCTCTAGTTCCTTTAGGTGTAAGGTTACATTGTTTATTTGAGATTTTTCTTGTCTCTTGAGGTAGGCTTGTATTGCTATAAACTTCCCTGTTAGAACTGCTTTTGCTGCATGCCATAGGTTTTGGATTGTCCTGTTTTCATTGTCATTTGTCTCTAGGTATTTTTTGATTTCCTCTTTAATTTCTTCAGTGATCTCTTGGTTATTTAGTAACGTATTGTCTAGCCTCCTTGTGTTTGTGTTTTTTACGTTTTTCCCCTGTAATTGATTTCTAATCTCATAGTGTTGTGTTCACAAAACATGCTTGATATGATTTCAATTTTCTTAAATTTACTGAGGCTTGATTTGTGACCCAAGATGTGATCTATCCTGGAGAATGTTCCATGTGCACTTGAGAAGAAAGTGTAATCCTCTGTGTTTGGTTGGAATGTCCTATAAATATCAATTAAATCTATCTGGTCTATTGTGTCATTTAAAGCTTGTGTTTCCTTATTAATTTTCTGTTTGGATGATCTGTCCATTGGTGTAAACGAGGTGTTAAAGTCCCCCACTATTATTGTGTTACTGTTGATTTCCTCTTTTTTAGCTGTTAGCAGTTGCCTTATGTATTGAGGTGCTTTTATATTGGCTGCATCTATATTTATAATTGTTATATCTTTTTCTTGGATTGATCCCTTGTTCATTATGTAGTGTCCTTCCTTGCCTCTTGTAACATTCTCTACTTTAAAGTTTATTTTATCTGATATGAGTATTGGTACTCCAGCTTTCTTTTGATTTCCATTTGCATGGAATATCTTTTTCCCTCCCCTCACTTTCAGTCTGTATGTGTCCCTAGGTCTGAAGTGGCTGTCTTGTAGACAGCATATATATGGGTCTTGTTTTTGTATACATTCGGCAAGCCTGTGTCTTTTGGTTGGAGCATTTAATCCGTTCACATTTAATGTAATTATTGATATGTATGTTCCTATGACCATTTTCTTAATTGTTTTGGGCTTGTTTTTGCAGGTCCTTTTCTTCTCTTGTGTTTCCCACACAGAGAAGTTCCTTTAGCATTTGTTGTAGAGTTGGTTTGGTGGTGCTGAATTCTCTTAGCTTTTGCTTGTCTTTAAAGCTTTTGATTTCTCCATTGAATCTGAATGAGATCCTTGCTGGGTAGAGTAATCTTGGTTGTAGTTTCTTCCCTTTCATCACTTTAAATATGTCATTCCAGTCCCTTCTAGCTTGTAGAGTTTCTGCTGAGAAATCAGCTGTTAACCTTATGGGAGTTCCTTGTATGCTATTTGTAGTTTTCCCTTGCTGCTTTCAGTAATTTTTCTTTGCCTTTAATTTTTGCCAGTTTGATTACTGTGTGTCTTGGCATGTTTCTCCTTGGGTTTATCCTGTATGGGACTCTCTGCACCTCCTGGACTTCGGTGGCCATTTCCTTTCCCATGTGAGGGAAGTTTTTGGCTATAATCTCTTCAAATATGTTCAAGGGTCCTTTCTGTCTCCCTTCTCCTTCTGGGACCCCTATAATGCGAATGTTGTTGCATTTAACTTTGTCCCAGAGGTCTCTTAGTCTGTCTTCATTTCTTTTCATTCTTTTTTCTTTGTTCTGTTCCACAGCAGTGAATTCCACCATTCTGTCTTCCAGGTCACTTATCCGTTCTTCTGACTCAGTTATTCTGCTATTGATTCCTTCTAGTGTAGTTTTCATTTCAGTTATTATATTGCTCATCTCTCTTTGTTTGTTCTTTAATTCTTCTAAGTCTTTGTTAAACATTTCTTGCATCTTCTTGATCTTTGCCTGCTTTCTTTTTCTGAGGTCCTGGATCATCTTTACTATCATTATTCTGAATTCTTTTTTTTGGAAGGTTGCCTATGTCCACTTCAGTTAGTTGTTTTTCTGGGGTTTTATCTTGTTCCTTCATCTGGTATATAGCCCTCTGTCTTTTCATCTTGTCTATCTTTCTGTGAATGTGGTTTTTGTTCCATGGGCTGCAGGATTGTAGTTCTCCTTGCTTCTGCTGTCTGCCCTCTGGTGGATGAGGCTATCTAAGAGGCTTGTGCAAGTTTCCTGATGGGAGGGACTGGTGTTGGGTAGAGCTGGACGTTGCTCTGGTGAGCAGAGCTCAGTAAAACTTTAATCTGCTTGTCTGCTGATGGGTGGGGCTGGGTTCCCTCCCTGTTGGTTGTTTGGCCTGAGGCAACCCAGCACTGGAGCCTACCCGGACTGTTTGGTGGGGCTAATGGCAGACTCTGGGAGGGCTCATGACAAGGAGTACTTCCCAGAACTTATGCTGCTAGTGTCCTTGTCCTCACAGTGAGACACAGCCACCCCCACCTCTGCAGGAGAGCCTCCAACACTAGCAGGTAGGTCTGGTTCAGTCTCCCCTGGGGTCACTGCTCCTTCCCCGGGTCCCGATGCGCACAGTACTTTGTGTGTGCCCTCCAAGAGTGGAGTCTCTTTTTCCTCCAGTTCTGTCAAAGTCCTGCAATCAAATCCCACTAGCCTTCAAAGTCTGATTCTCTAGGAATTCCTGTTCCTGTTGCTGGACCCCCAGGTTGGGAAGCCTGACTTGGGGCTCACAACCTTCACTCCAGTGGGTGGACTTCTGTGGTATAAGTGTTCTCCAGTTTGTGAGTCACCCACCTAGCAGTTATGGGATTTGATTTTATTGTGATTGCACCCCTCCTACCGTCTCATTGTGGCTTCACCATTGTCTTTGGTTGTGGGGTATCTTTTTGGTGAGTTCCAGTGTCTTCCTGTTGATGATTGTTCAGAGGTTAGTTGTGATTCTGGTGCTCTCACAAGAGGGAGCGAGAGCACGTCCTTCTACTCTGCCATCTTGAACCAATTTCTCTACCATCATTTTTAAGAAATGGATGTTATATTCCCACTGTACTGATGGAGAAAGTGAGATCCAAATGTCAAGAGTTATATGGCAAGTCACAAAGTTATTAAGTGGCAGAAGGAAGCTTTGCACTCAGATCATCCCTCCTTACCTTTTGTTTGATGCTACTTAATAACCTCTTTCTTACCTCAAAAGGGAAGGGAGTTCAGGTTGCAAGGACCACATTGGGCTGAAAGAGTGTTTTTACCTTAGTTCTCTGTGATTGGTTCCCATTGGCCAGTTCCCTTTGCTCCCCACCTCCTTGGAGGTTCCAGGCATTTTCTGTTGCCTGGGGAAAAAACTTGGAAAGTCAAAATTCTTCTTAAATTCTAAAAATATTAGTGTCTTATTCAATGAGGGGAGAAAATGAAGAGGCCAAGGAGGCCTAGAGAGTCAGTCTAGAGGAAAATCAAATCAACCACATTTCCCATCCTACTTATTTTCTAACCTATTTAAATGGGATTCTAATTGCGTAAAACAACTAATTTTTTTCATTAAGGTTCAGTTAAATTCATCTGAAACTCAGGATAATGGCATTGTTGTGGAAGAGCTGTATTAAAGATGAAACATAATCTCTCTTGACTCCATTTCCTTTGACAAAATAAAGTTCAGCTACTAATGAGTTTGCAATACAAGATCTCTTTTTAAATGGCAACAAAGGGTGCAAATTTATGAACAGCAGTTTTTATCATCAACAGCCATTTCCTTTGTTACCAAAATATGCAGAAATGATTATGAGGCCCTTTTACTCATTATGGCTTTGATTTGGGGTGGGGGGAAAGCTTGAGATAAATAGCTTCATAATCATATCACAGTGAAGTCACGTGGAGAGCCCACAGAGGGTGGCCTCAAAACCTTGATTCAGGGCATTCTATGGACTAAGCAGACATTTCAATTTCCAGCCTTGCAGGCTTCAACCTCTCCCCTAGAGTCCAAATCTCTGTTTCAGGGCAAACAAGAAACGTTTCTCCCTACATGGTCTATCCCATGCCTTTTTACAGCCTCAAGGAGAAATTGGTTTGCTCTCTTGAGTCATGAAAACAAGGAACAACCTGTCTAGGTAGCATGAGTCTGCCTTGGTGAATGAGCCTTCCCACCCTCTGGTGACACCTGGGCCTTTCCATGAGTAGCCAGAATGGGATGATGCCACCATTTTACAATTAACCTCAGATGGCAGAGTGTCTTCCCCTGGTCAGCAGTACTGTGACTTTCAAGCCTGGTGATGTTAATTCAGTGCCCAAAGCTAAGACAAATGCCGTCAGCCCCTCGCCCAGTGAGAACACACATCTGAGTGGCATTCAGCCAAGCGAGTGGCTGGCATACAACCAGGCTCAATGAGGGCCTGTGACATGCAGGGGATCACAGGAAATACGGAGGTGAATAAGGCCCTGTAAGTAGTGAGTACTACCCAGCAAGTAATGGGTATAAAATAAGAGGGCCACACTCCCTTATCCAAAATCCTTGGGGCTAGATTTATTGTATGTAAGTTCCGAATTTTCAGTATTTTAGAAAGGTAGTTTCATACCAATTATCATATATTGCCTAACACCCAACGTGAATTTTCTATTGTGATATGTTTGAATATTCATACTAAATGAGTTAAGAATATAAACAGCCTCAAATCAGTTCTGGGTTAGATCAGGTTTGCTTCTAAATGATTTATGAAAAAGCTTCTGGGAGCAAAAGAACACCCACCCAGGAGAGGAGAGCACCCCCAGGAGGGAAAGAAAAGAGGACCGAATCATCCATGATACTCCTAGAAGGGAACAAGGTACAGTGAATGGAGAAAGGTGACCTCTACTGGAACCCCTGGGACTCCTACCAGGAGGGTGTGAGAGGCCCATCACTGAATGTGGGGCCAGGGATTCATCTTTCTCACAGCAAAAAGGCTGTGCTCTATCATTCCTGGTGGCTGCTGGAGCTGAGGGCCACACTTTCCGCCAGTCTTCTGGTCCTGACCTTCCAGGGCACATCTGCTCTGTAGCCAGGGTGGTCTGTCTTCCACTGAAAAGACTCACAGCACCACAGTCAGAAGCCTGGCAAATGAACAGGAGGCATGTCTCCATTTGGCCAATTGTATCATCTTTTCAAATGAGTGAGTATAGTAAATAATATGTTCAGAAGAATTCTTCATACTCAAGAATATATACTCATGAAAATATTTTCCTGTGCTTCTCAGTCTCCAGGAGCTGCAGCAGAAACAAATTGAACATTTTTTTAAAATGCTGTAATATATGAAGACATAATGAATACTAGTCAATCAAAGCTAAATATTTAATTCTGGAATTATATAGTGGTAATGGCTGCACTGCCTTGTGAATATATTAAAAACCACTGGATTGTACATTTTAAAAGGGTGAATTTTTGCCATATGGAGTGTCCATTTTAAAAGAAACAAGTTAATTTGGTGAAATGACTTTCAGCTCCACTGTACTCCCATGACCACACCCTATGTCTTATCAATACTTAAATCTCAACTGCAGAAATCTTACACTAATACCCCTCCTTTTGACCACTGAACGCTTTCTCTCACCCTCCCTCCTGCTATATCTGTTTAGCAATTGTCTTAGTTTCCTATGGATACTGTAACACATTACCACAACCTTAGTGGTTTAAAAACAACAGAAATTTATTTTCTTACAGTTCTGATGGCCAGAAGTCTAAAATCAGTTTCACTGGGCTAAAGTCTAGGTTTCAGCAGTGCTGGTTCCTTACAGAGGCTTTAGAGGAGGCTGTTTCCTTGCCTTTTCCACCTTCCAAAAGCCACCTGCAATCCTTGCCTTCTGGCTTCTGCCTCTGTGTTCAAAGCAGATCGCTCCCCCCACTGCTACTATATCCTATCTCCTTCTCTGTCTCTGACCCTCCTGGCTCCCTCTTTTAAAGACCCTTGAATTACATTGGGTCCATCCAGATAATCCAGGATAATCTTCCCACCTCAAGATGCTGAACTTAACAGCAACTACAAAGTCTCTTTTGCCATGTAACGTAACACATTCATAGGTTCTGGGGATTAGGCTATAGACATCTTTGGTGGCGGGAGCATTATTCAGTCTTTTATAGCCATCCACTTCCTAGATCCCTCTGTTTTCTCCCAGTCAGTCCCCTCTTGACATCAACTACCTTTCTTATTCAACCCAGACTCATGGGTAGAAAGAAACTATTCTCTCTCTAGCATCTTCAGTTCTCTTACAACCTTTTCCACATACCAAAACCACCTAGAAAGCCCCTTCCTGAAACAGTTCTATAATCTGCCTTCTCTGTTCTTATAATCAGGATTCAGTCTTCATGGATGAATCTCCCTTTTCCTATGTAAGGCCAACCATTCCACCTCTGGTCTCAAACCCCTTCGCTCCCTTCAGGATCCCTCCATCAATTACTCTCTTTAGATCTTCAATATCTGACTTTCAACTAGACTCCTGCCCTTAGCAATAAATTCTTTTCTCCCACCTAAAAGAAAAAGTGAGGACTTCTTGTTCTGGGCAAGGTAGAGGAGACTTAATTCTTCCTTCTCTACATGTCTAAGTATAATTAAAAACCATGGACATAATACAATAAACAATCATAAGAGGACTATGAAATGTTGAAAGAGGCAAGCAGACAAGCTAAAGACTTCAGGATTTAGGGACTACACAGTGGTGAGTTCTCTGGGTTTTTGTTGTATCTCTCTTATATCCTGGACTTGGAACTGGAGAAGCCTTGCAAACTGAAACCACCAACAGGCACAGAAAAAAATATATATTTTTTAAGACCCAAGAAAATCTTACTCTTTCTAGTCAAAGGACCCAGAAAAGAGCAGCATAGCAGGACAAAAACATTTTGGTAGTACTCTACCCCAAACGTAATGAATGGTCCCTGCCCATAGAGCCTCAGTGGAGACCAAGTAGGTAGTTTGGATTTCTGACCCTCACTTGGTGGCAGCAAGTGAGCCGGAGCAGTGCTTCCCACCCCATCTCCCCCACCCTCACTGTTGTGTTCATGGGGACTGAGGGGGAAGGCTGGACTTCCTCACTTAGCAGCTGGAGGTCCTGGGTAGCATTTCTGTCCATGCCAGCATGCAGGAGACTGAGTGGGATTTCCCAACAGTGGGAGGCAGCATCCCTCACTTTCGCAACTAGAGGATGGGAAAGAGGAAGGAAGGAAGCTCTTGAACAGCAAGGAGCTAGAGAAAGAAATTCTTTAAACCTGCACAGGATCTTGCTGACCAACACATGGAACTGACCTACATTAACTCAACAAAAAGTCTTAGAATGAACTAAAGTGGGGAATAGCACCCAGGTTTACAGAGTGGCCTCTGGGTAGCATGCAAACAAAGCAGATCAGAAGGGCACTGTAAGATCTCTGAAAACTAAATTGTCATTGGAACCACAGCCCACAAAATCTCAAAACAGGGTAACTCCCTGCTAAAAGAAAAGATTTAAAATATAATACAAAGTCTTCTAACATAATACACAAAATGTCCAGATTACAATCGAATCACTTGTCATACTAAGAACCAGGAAAATTACAACTTGAAGAGAAAAGACTATCAACAGACGCCAATACCAAGATGAGTTAGACATTGGAATTATCTGAAAAATAAAGTTATAAAGTAGCCATCAGAAAAAAATGCTTCAGTGAACAATTATGAATACTCTTGAAACAAATGAAAAAATAGAAAATTTCAGCAAAGAAACAGAAGAATAAAAGAGAACCAAATAGGAACTATAGAACTGAAAAATACTACAACCAGTATTTAAAAACCTCACTCAGTGGGCTCAGTAATAGATTGAAGATGACACAGGATAGAACCAGGAAAGATAAATAGAATTTACCCTATCTGAACAAAGAGAAAATAGGCTTAAATGATCATCAGGGAGCTGTGTAACAACAAAAGATCCAACATTTCTGTCATTAAAGTCCCAGAAGGAGCAAAGAAGGGGTGTGGGGTTAAAAAAAAATTCCAAGAAATAATGGCTGAAATTTTTCCCAATTTGGTAAAAGGCTGAGAAGTTGAACAAACCCCTAACAAGATAAACCCAAAGAAATCAAAGCCAAGACACATTATCAAACTTCTGAAACTAAAGACAAAGAAGAAAATTTTGAAAGGAGAGAGAGAGAAGCATGATACATGTCCAGTGGGGAACAACAAATCTGGGTTTTTTTGTTTTTTTATTGAAGTATAGTTAATATACGATATTGTGTTAGTTTCTGATGTAGGGCAAAGTGATTCAGTTATACATATATATAAATTCTTTTTCATATTCTTTTCCATTATAGTTTATTACAAGATATTGAATATAGTTCCCTGTGCTATAGAGTAGGACCTTGTTGTTTATCCATACTATATATAATAGTTTGCATCTGCTAATCCCAAACTCCTAATTTATCCCTTCCCCACTCCCCCTCCCATTGACAACCACAAGTCTGTTCTCTGTGAGTCTGTTTCTCTTTCATAGATATGTTTATTTGTATCGTATTTTAGATTCCATATGTAAGTGATATATCGTATTTGTCTTTTTCTGACTCTGCTTAGTATGATAATCTCTTTGTCCATCCATATTGCTGCATATGGCATTATTTCATTCTTTTTTATGGCTGAGTAGTATTCCAGTGTGTGTGTGTGTGTGTGTGTGTGTGTGTGTGTGTGTGTTTGTGTGTTTGTGTATACATATATATATACCACATCTTTATCCAGGTCAATGGGCATTTAGGTTGCTTCCATGTCTTGACTACTATAAATAGTTCTTCTATGAACATAGGAGTGCATGTTCTATGAACATAGGAGTATCTTTCTGAATTATATTTTTGTCCGAATATATGCCCTGGAGTGAAATTGCTGGATCACATGGCAACACTATTTTTAGGTTTTTTGAGGAACCTCCATACTGTTTTCCATAGTGACTGCACCAATTTACATTCCCACCAGCAGCATTTTTATTTGTAGACTTTTTAATGATGGCCATTCCACCCAGTGTGAGGTGGTAGCTCATTGTAGATTTTTTGCATTTCTCTAATAATTAGCAACGTGGAGCATCTTTTCATGTGCCTATTGGCTATCTGTATGTCTTCTTTGGCAAAATGTCTATGTAGGTCTTCTGCCCATTTTTCAATTGGGTTCTTTGTTTTCTGTCGTGTTGTTGTTGTTGTTGAGTTGTATGAACTGTTTGTATATTTTGGAAATTAGCCTGTATTGGTTGCATCATTTGCAAATATTTTCTCCCAGTACATAGGTTGTTGTTTTTTGTTTTGTTTATGGTTTCCTATACTCTGCAAAAAGTTATAAGTTTGACTAGGTCCCATTTGTTTATTCTTGCTTTTATTTCTGTTGCCTTGGGAGACTGACCTAAGAAAACATTGGTATGAATTATGTCAGAGAATGTTTTGCCTATGTTCTAGGAGTTTTAGGGTGTCATGTCTTATATTTAAGTCTTTAAACCACTTTGAGTTTATTTTTGTGTATGGTGTGAGGGAATGTTCGGACCTCACTGATTTACATGCAGTTGTCCAGCTTTCCCAACGCCACTTGCTGAAGGGACTGTCTTTTCTCCATTGTATATTCTTGCCTCCTTTGTAGAAGATTAATTGACTGTAGGTGTGGGGGTTTATTTCTGGGCTGTCTGTTCTGTTCCATTGACCCATGTTTGTTTTGTACCAGTACCATGCTGTTTTGACTACTGCAGCTTTGTAGTATTGTCTGAAGTCTGGGAGAGTTATGCCTCCTGCTTTGTCCTTTTTCCTCAGGATTGCTTTGGCAGTTCTGGGTCTTTTATGGCTCTGTATAAATTTTAGGATTATTTGTTCCAGTTCTGTGAAAAACGTCATGGGTAATTTCATAGGGATCACATTAAATCTGAAGATTGCTTCGGGTAATATGGCCATGTTAACAACATTAGTTCTTCCAATCCAAGAGCATGGTATATCTTTCCATTTCTTTGAATCATCTTTAATTTCCTTTATCAGCATTTTATAGTTCTCAGTATATAAGTCTTTCACCTCCTTAAACAGGTTTATTCCTAAGTATTTTATTTTATTTTTTGATGTGATTTTAAAAGACGTTGTTTTTTTACTTTCCCTTTCTGATATTTCATTGCTAGTGTAAAGAAGTGCAACCAATTTCTGTATGTTAATCTTGTATCCTGCTACCTTGCTGAATTTGTTTATCAGTTCTAGTAGTTTTTGTGTGGAGTCTTTAGGGTTTTCTATATATAGTATCATGTCATCTGTATATAAAGACTATTTTACCTCTTCCTTTCTGATTTGGATACCTTTTATTTCTTTTTCTTTCTGCTTGCTGTGGCTAGAACTTCAAATACCATGTTGAATAGGAATGGTAAGAGTGGGCATACTGGTCTGTTTTTGGATTTTAGCAGGAAGGCTTTCAGCTTTTCACCATTGAGTGTTATGTTGGCTGTAGGTTTGTCATAAATAGCTTTTATTATGTTGAGATATGTTCCTTTTATACCCACTTTGGTAAGAGTTTTTATCATTAATGGATGTTGAATTTTGTCAAATGCTTTTTCTGCATCTATTGAGATGCTCATGTGGATTCTGTCTTCTTTGTTGACGTGGTGTACCATATTGATTGATTTGCATATGTTGTGACCCTGGGATGAATCCAACTTGATGATAGGGTGTGATCATTTTTATGTGTTGTTGGATATGGTTTGCTAATATTTTGTTGAGAATTTTTGTGTCTATATTCATCAAAGATATTGGCATGTAATTTTCTTTTTTGGTAGTGTCTGCTTTTGGTATCAGGGTAAAGAATGACTTTGGGAGTGTTCCTTCCTCTTCAAACTTTTGGAAGAGTTTGAGAAGTATAGGTACAACTTCTTCTTTGTATGTTTAGTAGAATTCCCCAGTGAAGCCGTCTGGTCCTGGACTTTCATTTGCAGGGAGTTTTTTTGTTTGTTTGTTTGTTATTACAGATTCTATTTCACTGCTAGTGACCAATCTGTTCAAATTATTTATTTCTTCTTGATTCAGTTTTGGGGGTCTATATTTCTAGGAAGTTGTCCATTTTGTCTAGGTTGTCCAATTTGTTGGCATATAATTGTTCATGGTATTCTCTTATGGGGTTATTTTTGGATTTCTGTGGTATTGGTTGTTATTTCTCCCTTTCATTTTTTACTTTGTTTGTTTGGGTCCTCTCTCTTTTCTTCTTGGTGAGCCTGGGTAGAGGTTTGTTGATTTTGTCGACGCTTTCAAAAAACCGGCTCTTGGTGTTATTAATTTTTTTGTATTTTTTTTAATCTCCATTTTATTTATTTCCTCTCTGATCTTCATTTCCTTCCTTCTGCTGACTTTAGGTTTTGTTTTGTTCTTCTTTTCCTAATTCTTTTAGGTGGTAGATTAGGTTGTTTATTAGAGTTTTTTCTTGTTTTCTGAGGAAGGACTGTTATCACTATGAATGTCTCTCTTCGGACTGCTTTTGCTGCATCCCATAGATTTTCTATGGTTGCGTTTCCATTGTCATTTGTCTCAAGGTATTTTTAAATTTCCTCTTTGATTTCATCATTGACCCATTGGTTTTTTAGTAGCTGTTGTTTCGTTTCCACATAATTGGTTTTTTTCTCATTTCTCTTTCTGTGGTTGATTTCTAGTTTCATGCCATTGTGGTCAGAAAAGATGCTTGATTTCTATCCTCTTAAATTTATTGAGGCTTGTTTTGTGTCCTAGTATGTGGTCTCTCCTGGAGAATATCCATATGCCCTTGAATATGCACTTGAAAAGAACATGTATTCTGTTTTTGGGGGGTTTTTGGGTTTTTTGGATGGAATGTCCTGAAAATATAAATTAACTCTAACTGTTCTATTGTGTCATTTAGGGTCTCTGTTGTCTTATTGATTTTCTGGAAGATCTTTCCATTGATGTCAGTGGGGTGTTAAAGTCTCCTATTATTATTTTATTCCCATCAATTTCTCCTTTTTTGTCTGCTACTATTTGTTTATGTATTCAGGTACTCCTATATTGGGTGCATGTATGTTAACAAGTATAATATCGGCTTCTTGTATTGATCCTTTTATCATTATACAGTGTCCTTCTTTATCTTTCTTCATGACCTTTGTTTTAAAGTCTCCTTTGTCTGATATGAGTATTTTTTTAATTAATTATTTTTTTTATTTTTTGTCTGCTTCGGGTCTTAGTTGCAGCATGCGGGATCTTTCATTGCAGTGTGTGGGCTCTTTGTGGCAGCACACAGACTTCTCTCTAGTTGTGGCATGCAGGCTCCAGAGCACATGAGTTCTGTAGTTGCAACACACAGGCTGTCTAGTTGTGGCATGTGGGCTTAGTTGTCCCGTGGCATGTGGGATCTTAGTTCCCAGACCAGGATTGAACCCGCATCCCCTGCATTGGAAGGCAGATTCTTAACCACTGGACCATCAGGGAAGTCCCCTGGTATGAGTATAGCTAACCCCACTTTCTTGTCATTTCCATTGGCATGAATTACCTTTTCCCATTCCCTCACTTTCAATCTATGCGTGTCCTTTGCCCTAAAGTAGGTTTCTTATAGACAGCATATTGTAGGTTCTTGTTTTATTATCTAATCTGCCACTGTATTTCTTTTGATTGGAGAGTTTAGTCCATTGACATTTAAGGTAATATTGATAGATACGTATTTATTGCCACTTTAAACCTTATTTTCTAGTTGATTTTGTATTTCATATTTGTTCCTTTCTATTTCTGTTTTTCCTTTTGTGGTTTGATGGTTTTCTTTTGTATTATGCTTGAGTTGTCTTATTTTTGGTTTTCATAAATCTATTACATGTTTTTGATTTGTGGTTACCTTGTTTTTCAAGTATGTTAACCCATTACTATATCTACTTGCTTTAGACTGGCAATCATATAAGCTTAAACACATTCTAAAAAAAAAAATCTACATTTTCTTACTCCCCTCCTCCACATTTTATGATTTTGATGTCCTCTTTTACATCTTCATAATTATCCTTCTGCTGTTCACTGTAGTTAACAATTGCTTTCACAAAAAATTTTTTAATCTATGTACTGGCTTATTTAAGTGATTTATTTTCCAATTGTGATTTTCTCTTTCCTATAGATTCTTGCTTTTTTATTTAGAAAACATCAAAATTTCAATATTTTAGGATAGGTTTAGTATTGCTGTATTCTTTTAGTTGTTTTTTTTTTAAACTTCATTTTTATTTATTTATTTTTGGCTGTGTTGGGTCTTCATTGCTGCACATGGGCTTTCTCTAGTTGCAGTGAACGGGGGCTACTCTTACTTGCAGTGAGCAGCTTCTTACTGTGGTGACTTCTCTAGTTGTGGAGCATGGGCTCTAGGCACACGGGCTTCAGTAGTTGCAGCATGCAGGCTCAGTAGTTGTGGCTCACGGACTCTAGAGCACAGGCTCAGTAGTTGTGGCACACGGGCTTAGTTGCTCCATGGCATGTGGGATCTTCCCAGACCAGGGATCGAACCCGTGTCCCCTGCATTGGCAGGCGGATTCTCAACCACTGTGCCACCAGGGAAGCCCCCTTTTTAGTTTTTGCTTGACTAAGAAATTCCTTCTCTCTCCTTCTATTCTAAATTATAATCTTGCTGGATAGAGTATTCTAGGTTGCAGGGTTTTCTCTCTCAGGACTTTGAGTATATTTTGCTACTCCCTTCTGGCCTGCAACGTTTCTATAGAGAAACCAGCTGATAGCCTTATGGGGGTTCCCCTGTAACTAATTCTTTGTTTTTGTTGACAAGCTGCTTTTTGAATCTTCTCTTTATCTGTAACATTTGCCATTTTGATTATAATATGCCTTGGTGTAGGTCTATTTGGATTCATCTTGTTTGGGACCCTCTGTGCTTTCTGTACCTGGATATGTTTCTTTCTTTAGGTTTGGGAAGTTTTCAGCCATAATTTCTTGAAATACATTTTCAATCACTTTTCTCTTTCTTCTCCCTCTGCGATCCCTATTATGCATAGATTGGCTTGCTTTATATTATCCCATAGGTCTTGTATATTGCTTTCAGTTTTTTAGATTTGTATTTCTGTCTGCTGTTCTGATTGGGTGAATTCCATTATTCTGTCTTCCAGATCACTTATTTGTTGTTCTACATTATTCAGTTTGCTATTCATTGCCTTTAGCTCAGCTTTTGTCTCAGCAAATGAGTTTTCAAATTTTAACTGGCTCCTCTTTATAGTTTCTAGTTCCTTGTTACAGTGATCTGCATTTCTATCAATAGCCTTTCTTAATTCCTTCAGTTTTTTTTTTTTTTTTTTTTGTGGTACACAGGCCTCACTGTTGTGGCCTCTCCCATTGCGGAGCACAGGCTCCGGACGCGCAGGCTCAGTGGCCATGGCTCACGGGCCCAGCTGCTCCGCGGCACGTGGGATCTTCCCGGACTGGGGTACGAACCCATGTCCCCTGCATTGGCAGGCGGACTCTCAACCACTGTGCCACCAGGGAAGCCCCAGTATTTCATTATCTCTTTTTTGAACTTAGGATTTGGTAGACTGGAAAGGTCTGTTTCATTGTTCTTTCACGGGTTTTCTCTTGTTCCTTTAATTGGGAGTAGTTTATCTGCTTTTTCATTTTACTTTTATTTCTCTGACTCTGTGAACGTAGGAGAAACAGTTATCTACTGTGGTCTTGAAGGGCTGTTTTTACGGTAGTGTTCCTGAGTAGCCTGCATGAATCTGGTATTTTTGGTGCAAGGGCTTTTTTTAATATGGGTGCCTGCCATGTCTTTCCTCAGTGTGTGCTGGCCATTATCCCCTTGATAGGTGGTGTGATTGGTGTTGTGGTGACCAGAGCCTGCACTAGATGTTGAGCAGGCCCTCTTCTTTGCTCTTTGGCCATCACAGTCCTGTCAGGGGCAGGGTCTGCTCCCCAGTTGTTGGAGTGGAAGCCACCACATCTGTTTCTGAGCTGCAGTGTGGGATAGGCAGGACTGGAGCACTTACACTGGGAGAGGAGCCACTGAGTATTCCTCTGCAGAGGCTGTCCACCAGCAAGAGCACTCTGTGGTGTTGTCTGTCACCTGTTGTGTGGGCTCACAGTGTACACTGTTGTTGGCACTGCCATCAGCCCCACCTCAGCCATGGGAGTGCAAGCAATTGGCCCAGATGTCCCTCAGGCACTGTGCTCAGAAAGCCACCAGTGCAGATCCATAGGCACAGATCCACTGAAGTAAGGTACCAGGTTCACAGTAGTCGTGCACAGTCACTCACCTGGACCCATCATGGGAGGTACAGATTCAGCACAGACCCCAGCCCCGCCTCCACACACTCATGCCCCCAAAGCTCTCAGCTGCTAACTCCAGACCTGCCCCAGCCACGGGAGCACCATTAATCTTCTTCAGTGTCCCACAGGCACTGAGCTTACAAAGGCACCAATGGCATAAATCCACCAAAGTCACAAAGCTGCCAGACAGGGCTCAGATTTTAGGCCTGCCTCTGCATGTGGGCAACTGCTTGTGTGCTCCCAGAGCTTGCAGAGGTGGAGCCCTGGCCACTGTGAGCTTGCTGAGAATGAGGCTGCTATGGCGGGGCCCCGCCCTTCCCTTCACGTGTGTGTGTGTGTGTGTGTGTGTGTGTGTGTGTGTGTGTGTGTGTGTGTGTGTGTGTGTGTGTGTGTGTGAGAATGACGCGGCTTCTATGGTGGACTGGGTTCCATCTTGCACACACCCCCAGTTGTGGCCAGGGCCACACTCTAGCCCCTTTGGGTTTCTCTGTGCAGCCAACCCCAGTCGTCTCCCCACATCTGTCTTCTGAAGCCCGAGTTTCAGCACCAAGCCCCCACGCATACCAACAGATGCACTTCTCAGGCTGGGGAGTGCAGCAAGGTGGCCAGGACTATCTGTGCTCGTCTCTCTCCATTCTGCCTCCTGCAAGCTAGTTGCTGCACTCTCCTCTGAATCTCTGAAGCTCCCTTTCTGTCCCAGCTGATCTCCCCACTGGTGAAGGGGGCTCCCAGGGTGAGGGAACCTTTCCTCTTTCACAGCTCCCTCCCAGGATTCCTTTTTTTTTTTTTTTCCTTTTATCCTACCCAGTTATGTGGTGATCTTTCTTGCAGCTTTGGTTGTATGAAATCTTCTGCCAGAGTTCAGTGGGTATTCTGTGAGAATTGTTCCCCATGTAGATGTGTTTTTGATGTATCTGTGGGAAGAGATGAGCTCCATGTCCTTCTATTCTCCCATCTTGTTCTCTCCTCACCAATTTGAATATTAATAGGTTTCTCATCTGAAGCCATGTGAAATGCACTCATGAAGGACACCAGTGGCCTCCTAATGAACAATTACATGATCTGGGACTCTGCAGCATTTTCTATGTGTTGACCTCTCCTCCTTTTTGGAATACCCTCTTCCCTTGAAGTCCATGACATCACAGCATCCTGGTTTCCCATTTCTTGGCCCCTTTCAGTGCTCATTCACAGGCCCCTCTTTTCCTACTCAACTGTGTGTAGCTGTTTCCCAGGGTTCTGATTTCTTCTCACTTCTTGTCCTCCTCTCACACAACATATTCTCTCCCTGAGTTACCTGACCATCATTCCACTTGATTTTATTTATTTATTTAAGGCAGGTTTACTGAGATGATACTTACACATAGTAAAATCCACCTGTTTTGTGTTCAGTTCTATGAATTTTGACATAGAGTCCTGTTAGCACCACCACAGTCAAGATACAGAATATTTCCATCACCCAAAAAAAGTTCCTTCATGCTGACCCTCTGTTGTCAATTTCCTCCTTCACCTCCAGTCCTTGGCAACCACTGATCTCTTTTCTGTCCCTATAGTTTTGCCTTTGCCAGAAGGTGAATTTCATGTGTTTTTAAACAAAATAAAGATGATACTTTCCATATTTATACCTCTAACCTGTGCTGACCTGACAGTGCTAACTTGTCTTTTGAACTTCAGAGTCATCTACCCAGTGTCTTTTGATTGGGTCTTTTGATTCTAAAAAGTTTAGAATCGTCACTTTTCTTCATGCATCGAGAAGGTTGAGTGATTCAAAAGTTACTTAACCTCTCTGAACCTTCGTTACCCTCCATGAAAGAGGAGAATATTTCCTTTGCTAATTTCTTGGGGGAGATTAAGTAAGATAAATGCCACTAAGGAGTCTACCAGGCTCTGTGTACACAATAGATTCTCAGTACATCATTAATATCACTGATGAAGTTCCATTTCTTCAAGGGGACTTGCGCCTTCTGAGGATGGAGCATGGGGTTTCTGAGTCTCTAGCGCACTTGCTGGAGAGGACAGGCTCCTCAGAGAGGCCCGTCAGTGTTGTATGTCTCAACAACATGTTGTGCGAGAGTTCCGATGACTGCACATCTGAGTTCTCAGAAGCAGTTTGTGGTACAGTCAAGTATTGCAACCAACCAGTTACTGCACGTAATGAGAATGTCTCAGGATTTCTAGTTAGCTTCAAGTTTATGGGGCCGATTACTATCTAAAATGAGGTTGTTTCATTTCAGATCCTTTTTATTTAAAGGCAAAAATAAAATACAGTGTTATCTTGCAGCATATACTCCTCTAATATGATTACTTGTAAGACCTCCAGGTCATTGACAGTAAAAATCACGTTTCAGCCTTGCTTCACACTGGATGGGCACATGGAGAAGTGGCAGACCCATTCACTCCTACTTGTTTTTGTATTCTGAGTCTTCACGTTTTCATATACCATTACCCAGTAGCAATTTATAATATATTCTGTGAAGCCATGTGATATTTTAGTGGATGCTTCTTCTCAATTTCTCTTTAGATGAACTAAACAAAAGTACCTTAATAAAAGTAAACTGACAAGAATCACATTGTTCTCATTTCAAACACATATAAAGGAACTAAAATGTTGTGAAACATGCCAGGCAGTTTCACTAATCCTCTAACCTGCAGAAAAAGGGCTTGTAATTAGAATTACATAATAACTGTCCAGCCAGAAATTCTTTTTTTAATGCTAGAAGGACTTCACCTGATTTCACGCTACACATACACACTAAAAATATAGTTAGTTTAATGCAAAGAAATTAAAATTACAATTGAGCTGTCACACGGTAAAGTGAAACAGCTTTACTGGTCTGTCGGGTCATAGAGCTAATAATGACTTTATGCAGAATGCAGTGAAACAGAGGTATCTTTCTCAAGAGCCAGAGTGCACTTGTGGCCAGCACTATTTTGCTTAGGCCGTATACAGCTGTACTTGATTATAGGAACATTAGTTAAGTGAGACCATAAAAAACAGCTGTATTTGAAATCACATAGGACCCTGCACATTTTCTCCCTGTGGCAGCCAATCAGAAATCTTGCTGACAGGCAAACTTGTACAAAACAAATGATCCTATTTAGATTAATTCCTCTTAATGCCTTACACAGGCCTACTTTCCTGGCATATTGTGGAGACAGCAGGTCAGTTCCACTCAAAATGTGGAGATAGAAAAGGCAAACTTGATTACTTGATAAAATATATGACTATACTGGCAGAAAATGTGGAGTGCTTAGTCCTTGTAAAAATGTGGCTGATGGGCTCTTCCCCAGCTCAGAGTTCAGCCATGAGGCACTCTGGAAAATGAGCACTCAGCCAGCTAGCAGTCTGCAAAACCAAGTTTTAACTGTGGCTCTGTCACTACTGTTTCATCTTCACTCTCTACCCAGTAACATGATACATCCACACGTTTTGCCATAAAACTCTGAAATGCCCTCTAATGCCTAGCTCTGGGCTTTGGTCCACAGGATGTTAACCAACATCACAAACAGATCTAAAATTTGCTTATTTGGCTGCCCTCTCTGCCTCTGCCAGTGACCTGAGAACATACCTGGGCTAGCCCACTGAGTCCAGTGGGCTGATGGGGACACACGGAGCAGACGTGTGAGCTGGCCCAGGCCGAGGTCAGCACAGCTGCCTAGCCAAGCCCAGCCTAGATCAGCCAACCTGCAGACTCATGAGCAAAAGAAGTGCTTCTCATCACAGGACACAGATTTTGCAGTTGTTTGTTACGCAGCATAACTGTGGCCATAGTTAACTGAAGCATTACTATGTGACCTTGGGCAAGCCCTCTTCCTTCCTCTCCTCCATTGCTCATCTATAAAGTGATGGGAGGGATTGGAGGATCCGTACAGCCCCTTCTAATGAAGCTGAGGACCAAGAAACCTGGGATGAAAAGAGCTCCAGACTCCAGAGGCTCAGATTTGTTCCAGGCCTAAAGATAGAGCTGAGGAAAACACTTCATCAGGCACTGTGGGCAGGTAGAGGAGCTTTGTCCCCAGTGGTATAGCCATAAATGTCTCACAGTGTGTCCACAGTTATGGAAACAGTGAGAGAAGAAGTTCTGACAAACCTGGGCCCCAGAATGTCCACAGAGCCAGCTCTCCCAAAAAAACTTGTTTTCTATAGGTTTAAACCTAGACAAATAAGCAAGTTAGAAGACAGGATTGGAGAAAATGGAAATCTTTATTTTTAAACACTAGTACATTTCCAAGCTGTTTCAAAAAGGAAAAATCATATTACTTCAAAACTATGCATCAAAGCATATTTATTTTAAACTCTAATCTTACAAACACATAATGAAAGAAACATATATTTTATAAATATCTACTCAGAATATGTATTATGGAAAAAAAGTATTTAAAAATAACAGCCCCAGATCTCCCTCTTTAAATATATAAAATTCCCATACAATTCATAAGAATTCTTTCTCAAGAGCCAAAAACTTCACAAAGGCCAACAACTTAGTTCTCGTCAGACACAATCAAAAGTAAAACGGATATAAAAAAATGTAAAATTTCTGTACAAGGGAAATGCAGATAGCATATGGGTAAATCTCATTACCATCCATGCCATTTGTGTTTTAAAAATGTTTTATAAAAACTGCCATTTAAAACAAATAAGTGAGAGTCCTTCCCTGACTGTGGAAAATATATAAATTATCACCCTCCCACCTGGGAATGGTGGCTCCCACCTGCTAGGGTTGAGGAGAGAAGTCTCCATGTGGTTCCTGAATAGGGACTAAGTAAGCCACACATGGGGATCCACCTCCTCTCGCAGTGGCTTTTTTCGATGGGTGATTCATTATTATTCCCTTCTACTTAGAAAAATTCTTTGGGATCATAGGAGACAACTGCTCAGAAGTAAATGCAAGACTAGGAGACAACTTCAGATTGTGGTATCCGATTAATAATGTGTATTTCGTGGCTTTGGTGACCAAACTCTGGGAAGCCTAATTTTCCACTGTCAGAGACACAGCCCGTCACCTACCCCAGCAAAACACATGGCACAGCCCCAGGCTGTCCCTTCATCGTTCCTCTTCTGGCGCAAGTCATTCTGTTGCCTGCAGCAGTGTAGGTAGACTATTGCCTCTTCTGACACTTCTTCTGGAAAGAGCTCTTCAAAAACGTGCGGTAGACGGGGTCATCCACATATTCGTTCTTAAACCTGGAGCTCAGCACTCTCTGTCTCTTTTTCTCCCCTTGGATTATGTCCGTTCCATAAAATGTGTCTTCAAATCGCATATCAGAGGCTGTGGACTAAGAACAGCCAGTGTTACACTGCAGAAAGGCAGGCACTTGACAGCAAAAGAACGGACAAAGATCTGACTCAGTCAGCAGTGGGGAGGGTGCTGAGGCCCAGGGAGGAGGCCCCACGCAGGGGCCTTGGAGCCTCCCCACCTGCTTCCATTTAGCTCAGTTTTCTTCAGGATCTCCAACCCCCAGGGACCTTCCCCAACACGAGCAGGACTAAAGTCTTCTCATTTAAATCTCCCTCACTCTTCATGCCCCCTCTGGCTCCTGCCCAACCAGGTATGTGACAAAATTGTCCACAGTTATCTCTAATTCATCCCTATTCCTATTTACCTCTGGGCCTCTGTCCCCACCACTTCCCTGAAACTGTCCTTGCTCAAGTCCTAGTTCCTAGGACACTTCTCTCCCCTAAATTTATGTGACTACCCTGTCACCTAACTCTTGCATGAAGCTCTCTGTCATTCTGTAAGCCCTCCTCCTCCTCTGGCTGCTCACCGTGGATGTCTCAGCGGCTCCCCTTTCTTAACTATTTGCTCAACTCTGATGCCCCTGAGGCTTTGTGTGTGGCCTTTTCCTTGCCACATATGCTCCCTGGGCCTGCCTGCCCACACTCACAACTTCAATTTCAACATCAACCGCAAAGATGCTCACATCTCTCGCCCCAGTTCAGACCTCCACCTGTGCTCAGGCCTGCAAACATGTCCAACAACCCAGCAGGCATCTCAAAGTGTTTATACTGGAGGCACTAGTATAACTAGTCCAACCTAAAGTGAACTCAAATTCTTCCTTCTCCATCTCTGTCCTTTCTGTATTCAATGAACGGCAGCACCATCCCCATCAATTCTAGCTACACTGATCAGAAACCTGAAAGTTATAAACTTCCCCTTGTCCCTCCCCTGTGCAGGACCCCTCCTACATGTACCTTGAAGCCCTCCATCCTTTCTTCTTTAACCCTACTGACCCCATGGCCCTCACACTTCCTGTCCTAAACCACTGTAACAAATGCTGCACCCCAGTCTATTTTTCACAGAACCACTAGAAGAAAGCTCTCTAAAATCTCTGATTATATGACACCCTTGCTGAGAGTCTTTCAATAGCTCTACTGCCTTCAAGATGATGTCTACGTTTCCTAGGCTGGACATACATAATCAGGCATAATCTTACCCCTTGCTTGGATTAGACTGAATTATTTACAATTCCCGGCCACACCTTACTGGTTCATGCCCCTCCATCATTAGATGTATTGTTTCCTTTGCATAGAAAATATTCTATCCTCTCTGCCACTGACAAACGTGAGGTTCCTTCTTTTGGGTTCCTGTAACACTCTACATGTCAGTGCAGTAGAATGAGGGCAGTGGCAGAGATAAGGGGTAGGTAAGTGTCTCCCCACAGGGGGTGCCTTGAACCCTTTCACGGTGAGGATATTAGGGACTATGAACTGAATTTTATACATGTTCCCAAAAGCAAGGAATGTGCCCTGACACAGTCACTGCTCAGTAAGTGACAGCTAGGCAGAGGAATGTGGGCTTTTTCTGTTATGCTCACGTAAAGCTCACTTTTTTTTAAATTTAACTTTTATTTTATATTGGAGTGTAGCTGATTTACAATGCTGTGTTAGTTTCATGCGTACAGCTGATTCAGTTATACGTATACATATAGTCATTCTTTTTCAGATACTTTTCCTATATAGGTTATTACAGAATATTGAGTAGAGTTCCCTGTGCTATACACAGTAGGTCCTTGTTATCTATTTTATATATAGTAATGTGTATATGTTAATCCCAAACTCCTAATTTATCCTCCCCCCCCCCAATTTCCCGTTTGGTAACCATACTTTTGTTTTCAAAGTCTGTGAGTCTGTTTGTTTTGTAAGTAAGTTCACTTGCACAATTTTTTTTTAGATTCCACATATAAGTGATATCATATGATATTTGTCTTCTCTCTGACTTAGTTCACTTAGTACGATAATCTCTAGGTCCATCCATGTTGCTGCAAATGGCATTATTTCATTCTTCTTATGGCTGAGTAACATTCCATTGTGTGTGTGTGTGTATACACCACATCTTCCTTATCCATTCCTCTGTCGAAGGACATTTAGGTTGCTTCCATGTCTTGGCTATTGTAAATAGTGTTGCAATGAATATTTGGGTGCATGTATCTTTTTGAATTATGGTTTTCTCCAGATATGTGCCCAGGAGTGGGATTGCTGGATCATATGGTAGTTCTATTTTTAGTTTTTTAAAGATCCTCCATACTGTATTCCATAGTGGCGGTATCAATTTACATTCCCACTAACAGTGCAAGA
Source organism: Tursiops truncatus (assembly GCF_011762595.2). NCBI lineage: Eukaryota > Metazoa > Chordata > Mammalia > Artiodactyla > Delphinidae > Tursiops > Tursiops truncatus. Next base: position 58,559,330 of record NC_047039.1, read on the forward strand.
GGGTTCCCTTTCCTCCACACCCTCTCCAGCATTTGTTGTTTGGAGACTTTTTTTTTTTTTTGCTGTACGCGGGCCTCTCACTGTTGTGGCCTCTCGCGTTGTGAGCACAGGCTCCGGACGCACAGGCTCAGCAGCCATGGCTCACGGGCCCAGCCACTCCACGGCATGTGGAATCTTCCCAGACCGGGGCACAAACCTGTGTCCCCTGCATCAGCAGGTGGACTCTCAACCACTGCGCCACCAGGGAAGCCCTGGAGACTTTTTAATGATGGCAATTCTAACTGGTGTGAGGTGATACCTCCTGGTATTTTGATTTGCATTTCTCTAATAATTAGTGATGTTCAGCAGCTTTTCATATGCCTCTTGGCCATCTATATGTCTTCTTTGGAGAAACATCTATTTAGGTCTTCTGCCCATTTTTTGATTGGGTTGTCTGTATTTTTTAATATTGAGCTGCATGAGCTATTTATATATTTTGGAGATTAATCCTTTGTCTGTTGATTCGTTTGCAAATATTTTCTCCCATTCTGTGGGCTGTCTTTTCATTTTTTTTTTTTATGATTTCATTTGCTGTGCAAAGCTTTTAAGTTTAATTAGGTCCCATTTGTTTACTTTGTTTTTATTGTCATTACTCTAGGAGGTGGATTAAAAAAGATCTTGGTGCGATTTGTGTCAAAGAGTGTTCTCTTTATGTTTTCCTCTAAGAGTTTTATAGTATCGGGCCTTACATTTAGATCTTTAATCCATTTTGAGTTTATTTTTGTGTATGGTGTTAGAGAATATTCTAATTTCATTCTTTTACATGTAGCTGTCCAGTTTTCCAGCACCACTTACTGAAGAGACTGTCTTTCCTCCGTTGTATATTCTTGCCACTTTTGTCACAGACTAGGTGACCATAGGTGTGTCAGTTTATCTGTGGACTTTCTATCCTGTTCCATTGATCTATGTTTCTGTTTTTGTGCCAGTACCATACTCTTTTGATGACTGTAGCTTTGTAGTATAGTCTGAAGTCAGGGAGCCTGATTCCTCCAGCTCTTTTTCTTCCTCAGGATTGCTTTGGCTATTTGGGGTCTTTTGTGTTTCCATACAAATTGTAAACTTTTTAATTCGAATTTTGTGAAATATCCCCTTGGTAATTTCATAGGGATTGCGTTGAATCTGTAGATTGCTGTGGGTAGTATAGTCATTTTGGCAATATTGATTCTTCCAATCTAAGAACATGGTATCAATATATCTTTCCATCTGTTTGTGTCATCTTCAGTTTCTTTCATCAACATCCTAATAATAGTTTTCAGAGTACAGGTCTTTTGCCTCCTTAGGTAGGTTTATTCCTAGGTATTTTATTCTTTTTTGATGTGATGGTAAATGGGATTGTTTCCTTAATTTCTCTTTCAGATATTTTGTTGTTACTGTATAGGAATGCAAGAGATTTCTGTGTATTAATTTTGGATTCTGCCACTTTACCAAATTCACTGATGGCAGCATCTTTAGGATTCTCTATGTATAGTATCATGTCATCTGCAAACTGTGACAGTTTTACTTCTTTTCCAATTTGGATTCTTTTTATTTCTTTTTCTTCTCTGATGGCCCTGCTAGGACTTCCAAAACTATGCTGAATAAAAGTGGTGAGAGTGGATATCCTTGCCTTGTTCCTGATCTTAGAGGACATGCTTTCAGCTTTTCACTGTTGAGAATGATGCTAGCTGTGGGTTTGTCATATATGGCCTTTATTATGTTGAGGTAGGTTTCCTCTATGCCCACTTTATGGAGATTTTTTATCATAAATGGATGTTGAATTTTGCTGAAAGCTTTTCCTGTATCTATTGAGATAATCATATGGTTTTTATTCTTCAGTTTGTTGACGTGCTGTATCACACTTATTGATTTGCAAATATTGAAGAATCCTTGCATCACTGGAATAAATCCCACTTGATCTTGGATTCGGTTGGCTAGTATTTTGTTCATGATTTTTGCATCTGTGTTCATCAGTGATATTGGCCTGTAATTTTCTTTTTTTGCGGTATCTTTGGTTTTGGTATCAGGGTGATGGCGACCTCACAGAATGAGATTGGGAGTTTTCCTTCCTCTGCAATTTTTTTGGAATGGTTTCAGAGGATAGGTGTTAACTCTTCTCTAAATGTTTGATCGAGTTCATCTGTGAAACCATCTGGTCCTGGACTTTTGTTTGTTAAAAGTCTTAAAATCACAGTTTCAATTTCAGTGATTGGTCTGTTTATATTTTCTATTTTTTCCTGGTTCAGTCTTGGAAGGTTGTACCTTTCTAAAAACTTGTCCATTTCTTCTAAAAACTTGTCCATTTCTTTTATTGGCATATAGTTGTTTGTAGTAGTCTCTTATGATCCTTTGTATTTCTGTGGTGTCAGTTGTAACTTCTCCTTTTTCATTTCTGATTTTATTGATTTGAGCCCTCTCCCTTTTTTTCTTGATGAGTCTGGCTAAAGGTTTATCAATTTTGTTTATCATCTCAAAGAACCAGCTTTTAGTTTCATTGATTTTTGTTGTTGTCTTCTTCATCTCTATCTCATTTATTTCTGCTCTGATCTTTATGATTTCTTTCCTTCTACTAACTTTGGGTTTTGTTTGTCCTTCTTTCTCTAGGTGCTTTAGCTGTAAGGTTAGGTTGTTGTTAGGTTTGAGATTTTTCTTGTTTCCTGAGGTAAGACTGTATTGCCATAAACTTCTCTTTTAGAACTGCTTTTGCTGTGTCCCATAGGTTTTGGATTGTCATCTGTTTGTTATCATGTGTCTCTAGGTATTTTTTGATTTCCTCTTTGATTTCTTCAGTGATCCACTGGTTGTTTAGTAACATATTGTTTAGGCTCCACGTGTTTGTGTTTTTTGCAGTCTTTTTTATGTGACTGATTTCTAATATCATAGTCTTGTGGTCAGAAAAGAGGCTTGATATGATTTCAGTTTTCTTAAATTTACTGAGGCTTGCTTTGTGACCCAGCATGTGATCCATCCTGGAGAATGTTCTATGTGCACTTGAGAAGAATGTGTATTCTGCTGCTTTCAGGTGGAATGTCCTATAAATATCAATTAAGTTCATATGGTCTAATGTGTCATTTAAGGCCTGTGTTTCCTTATTGATTTTCTGTCTGGATAATCTGTCCATTGATGTAAGCAGGGTGTTAAAGTTCCCCACTATTATTGTGTTACTGTCGATTTCCCCTTTTATGGCTGTTAGAATTTGCCTTATATATTGACGTGCTCCTATGTTGAGTGCATATATATTTACAGTGTTCTATCTTCTTTTTGGATTGATCCCTTGATCATTATGTAGTGTCCTTCTTTGTCTCTTGTAACAGCCTTTATTTTAAAGTTTATTTTGTCTGATATGAGTATTGCTACTCCAGGTTTCTTTTAATTTCCATTTGCATGGAATATCTTTTTCCATCCCCTCACTTTCAGTCTGTATGTGTCCCTAGATCTGAAGTGGGCTCTTATAGACAGCATATATGCAGGTCTTGTTTTTGTATCCATTCAGCCAGTCTATGTCTTTTGGTTGGAGCATTTAATTCATTTACATTTAAGGTAATTATTGATATATATGTTCTTATTGCCATTTTGTAAATTGTTTGGGATTTGATTTTGCAAGTCTTTTTTCTTCCCTTCCTCTTTTGTTCCCTTCTCATGGGATTTGATTATCTTTAGTGTTGTATTTGGATTGCTTTTTTCTTTTTTGTGTTTTTGTCTATCTGTCATAGAGTTTTGGTTTGCAGATCACGTGAGGTTTTGATATAGCAGTCTATATATATACAAGACTGTCTTAAGTTGCTGGTCTCTTAATTTCAAATGCATTTCCAATATCCTGCATTTGTACTATCCTCTGCTCATGACTGCTGGTTTTGATATCATATTTGTGTGTGTGCGGATGATTTCCCACCTTTATTGTATGTTTGCCTTTACCAGTGAGCTTTCCCATTCATAACGTTCTTGTTTCTAGTTATGGTCTTTTCTTTTCTGCCTAGAGAAGTTCCTTTAGCATTTATCGTAAAGCTGGTTGTGGTGCTGAATTCTCTTAGCTTTTGCTTATGTGTAAAGCTTTTGATTTCTCCATTGAATCTTCATGAGAGCTTTGCTGGGCAGAGTATTCTTGGTTATAGGTTTTTTCCTTTCATCACTTTAAATATATCATGCCACTCCCTTCTGGCCTGCAGAGTTTCTGCTGAGAAATCAGCTGATAACCTTATGGGATTCCCTTGTATTTTATTTGTTGCTTTTCTCTTGTTGCTTTTAATATTTTCTCTTTGTCTTTAATTTTTGTCAGTTTGATTAATATATGTCTTGGTGTGTTCCTCCTTGGGTTTATCCTTTATGGGAGTCTGCATTTCCTTGGACTTGGGTGACTGTTTCTTTTCTCATATTAGGGAAGTTTTCAGCTATTATCTCTTCAAATATTTTATCAGGTCCTTTCTCTCTTCTCCTTCTGTGACCCCTATAATGCGAATGTTGGTGCATTTAATGTCCCAGAGGTTTCTGAGACTGTCCTCCTTTCTTTTCATTCTTTTTTTCTTTATTCTGTTCTGCCGTAGTGATTTCCACTACTCTTTCTTCCAGCTCACTTATTAGTTCTTCTGCCTCATTTATTCTGCTATTGTTTCCTTCTAGTGTATTTTTCACTTTGGTTATTGTATTGTTCATCTCTGTTCTTTAAATCTTCTAGGTCTTTGTTAAATATTTCTTGTATCTTCTCAGTCTGTGCCTTCATTCTTTTTCCAACATCTTGGATCATCGTTACTATCATTACTGTGTATTCTTTTTCATGTAGATTTGCCTATCTCTACTTTACTTAGTTGCTCTTCTGGGTTTTTATCTTGTTCCTTCTTCTGGAACACATTTCTCAACTGTCTCATTTAGTCTAGCTTTCTGTGTTTGTGGTCTCCTTTCTGCAGGCTGCATGATTGTAGTTCCTCTTCCTTCTTGTGTCTGTCTCCTGGTGGGTGAGCTTGGTCTAGGGGCTTGTGCAGGATTCCTGGTGGGAGGGACTGGTGGGTGGAGCTGGGTCTTGTCCCTCTGGTGGACAGGGCCATGTCAAGGGGTGTGTTTACAGGTGGCTGTGAGGTCAGTACAAGTTTAGGCAGCCTGTTTGCTGATGGGTGAGGCTGTGTTCCCCTGTTGCTGGTTGTTTGGCCTGAGGCGTCCCAGCACTGGAGCCTGCAGACTATTGGGTGGGGCCAGGCCTTAGTGCCAAAAATGCAACCTCCAAGAGAACCCACACTGATCAGTATTCCCTGGGGCCTCCGCCACCAGAGTCCTTGCCCTCACAGTGAGCCATAGCCAACACCTTCCTCTCCAGGAGACCCTCCAAGACCCTCAGGTAGGTCTAGCCCAGGCTCCTGTGGAGTCATTGCTTTGTGCTGGGTTCCAGTGCACGTTGTGCATGTCCTCCAAGAGTGAAATCTCTGTTTCCCCCTGTCTTGCGGAACTTCTGCACTCAAGCCCCACTGGCCTTCAAAGCTCAATGCCCTGGGGGCTCTTCCTCCCAATGCCAGACCTTCAGGCTGAGGAGCATGACGTGAGGCTCAGAACTCTCACTCCATCTCATTGTGGCTTCCTCTTTGTCTTTGGATGTAAAATATCTTTTTTGGTAGGTTCCAGTCTTTTTTGTCGATGGTTGTTCACCAGTTAATTGTGATTTTGGTGTTTTCGTGGGAGGAAGTGAGCTGCAGTCCTTCTACTCTGCCATGTTGTCGGAATCGAGGGGCTGCTTTTAGTTTGGATACTTCCTGCTGTTTCCTCAGTGTGTGCTGGCTGTTATCCCCTTGATATGGGGTGGGCAGGTGTGGTGACCCGTGCTCACTTCTGGTACCCTGGGGTAGTGATCAGCGCCAGCTTGTGGGTCTCCCAGCAGTGGCCTGCGTGCCTGCAAGATGGCACCTGCTCATGGGTCTCTTAGTGGCGGCAGCAGCCCATGCCCACCTCTGGAGCTCACGATGACAGTGGTGGCTCGTGCCTGCCCCCAGAACTCATGTAGGTGGTGTCCTGTTGTCTGAGAGTGCATGCAGGGAAAGGAACTCCTAGGGCAAGTCCTGCCCCTCTCCTCTGCATCCCCCAACAATGGCGCCTTGCCTCTCTGGCAGACCCAGGCTTCTTCTGAGTGCATCCTCAGCCTTGCCACACTCCAGCCTCTTCAGGCTGTCTCCATGCAGCCAGCGCTGGTCCTCTCCGAGTCTGACCTCCAAAGCCCAAGCTTTAGCACCCAGCCCCTGCCTGCCCAGGCAGATGAGCACCTCAGCCTGGGGAGTTCAGGGCAGCACTACCAACCACCTGTGTAGGTCACTCTCTGTTTTGCCTTCCTCAAACTGGTTGCTGAGCTCTCCTCAGTGGCTCCAAAGCTCCCCCTCCATCCAGGCTGATCTCCCCACCAGTGAGGGGACTTCCCAGGGCGAGGGAACCTTTCCTCCTTCATCGCTCCCTCCCTGGGGCACATGTCCCATCTCAATTCCTCTTTTTTTTTTCTTTTGTCCTGCCTGGTTTACGTGGAGGTTTTTCAGAAATCTGAGGTTTTCTGCCAGTGTTCAGTAGATGTTCTGTGTGAATTGTTCCACTTGTAGATGTGTTTTTGATATATTTGTGGGAGGAGGTGAGCTCTAAGTCCTATTTCTCCACCATTTTGATTCCTCTCGCCAGGTAAAGCTTACTTTAAAGTACTATTCTTCCTTCCTAATTTCCTATTTTGCCCCTCGAACGTGTTCCCAACTGGTTTTTACTGAGATGACACCAACTGTGTCACGGAGGCCCCCTCCCATGGTAGTGACACAGGCAGGGTCCAGCTTTTAAGGATTGAAAGCACATGGTCAATCATGAAGAAGAGAGAAACGATGGAACAATTACAAAGAAGCTTGAAAACTAAAAATGGACCCAAGTGCAAGGCTGGGCATGTTCCCTGCTAGTTCATGAGATGGTCATCCAGGGTGATAGGCTCCCTCCATGGATTCCCCCAGATGCTCCTAGCTTCACTCAGGAAGAAAAGTAAGAGATTGTGGATGGGCTGGGCACCCTCTGCCATTAGGATAAAACAGTTTCGGTTCATTCATTCTTGGCAAAGCACTTCCTCTGAGTAATCTTTCCCTTTTATAAGTGCTAAAGTTAAAGGAGAAAATAAAACATCTATGAAAGTGTTGCCACTGTGTGAGGACAGCAAAAGTAAGCCTCTTAAATACAATAATAAAACCAGTTTACCAGCAGCACCAGTTAATTATACACCATTGCTATGGTTATTCTGTGAGACCATAAAAGGTAATGGGGCTGTTTCTGAAGTTAGTGGGAAGGAACGCAGCACAGTCACTGAGGCGGACTGCTGACACTTTAGAAAAATTTCTCCCCAAGTCAGCGTATGTCTGGGTGAGCAGAAGTCATTAAAACATGAAGGCCTCCCAGTAGGGGCTGCAACCCACCCCGCCTTAAAAAAAAAACAAAAGATTTCTCTAATTATAAAGTATCTTCCATCAATAAGTTTTCCAATCAGATTTGTTTCGTCAACTGGAAAAAAAATAGCAGTCACGGACAGACTAGCCAAGGGCCAGAGGGTTATATACAAACCTTAAGAAAAAGCTGGTTTTCTACAGCAGAAGCACGTAAGTCTTTGATTCAGTAAAAACAGAGGTGGCAAACTGGATTTAGGGACTGTGAGCCAACTGGATTTTGTCTCAAGAAATTTTCTACTAGGCTCAACATAACGTAACAGGTTAGATTCAGAGTATCTATGTGATTTATATATATATTTTTTTTAATTTATTTATTTATTCATGGCCGTGTTGGGTCTTCATTTCTATGCAAGGGCTTTCTCTAGTTGCGGCAAGCGAGGGCCACTCTTCATTGCGGTGCGCGGGCCTTTCACTGTCGTGGCCTTTCTTGTTGTGGGGCACAGGCTCCAGACGTGCAGGCTCAGTAGTTGTGGCTCACGGGCTTAGTTGCTCCGTGGCATGTGGGATCCTCCCAGACCAGGGCTCGAACCCGTGTCCCCTGCATTGGCAGGCAGATTCTCAACCACTGCGCCACCAGGGAAGCCCTATATACTTTTTAATTTAAAAATTTTCTATGAGAATTTTAAAAAAGCAGTTCAATTTGGTGTGACTGTTCTGAGAAATGGACCTTAGAAAATTTGTGCTCATGGTACAAATAAAGCTACATGGTAAAGCATACTGGTACTGGAGCCAAATCTGTGGAACAGAGATTGTGATCAGAGCAGAAAGCAAAAAGCTTTCTTTGAATGTGATTAAGAAATGGTATTTGAAATCTATAAAGCCCAGCTGGTAGGATGTTTAACCATACATGGATTAGAAAATCAAAGACCTGAGAGACTTCCAGAGGGCTACCTACTCCATTTCCCAACCTCTAAATCTTTAGGAGATTATTTTTTTAAGAAAGGGGGGAGGGAATGAGAGGGGACAGAGAATCCATGGAAGATAGGAGAAACAGGGTGAGCGGCAGTCACCTCCAGCATCTTGAAAAGGAAAGTTTTTCTCAAGAGATTTCAAGACCTAGAACACTGACAAATTATCCAGGTTTTTAGCTCTTTGTTAAGGTTTAACAGATGTCTTTACTATAGGAATATTTTCTTCTCCCTTTCCCTGCTGTTTATTATCTGGGGGTTAATCTGTTTTCAGGTGTGTGGGTCCCCTACTTGCCACATTTCCTCACTGGGTGGGCAGCAGTGCTGTTACTATCACTCTTCTCTTGACTGTTTCACTTTGAATGGCCTTCCCCTCAAGGATGCAGCTGAGAAGGAAAAGTCAGTTTACACCTGATGCACTTAACCCTGTTCTCAGGATCCCACCTGACTGACAGGAGAGGAGCTGAATATACAACTGAACATTTAAGGAAACCCATGTTCTTCCAAAGTAATCTAGAGTCGCTCTATCACTGCATAAAAGTATATCATTAGCATGCAATGAAAACTAAGGATGTCATTTATTCAGAAAAAAATTTTCATTTTAGTCAGAAAAATCCCCTCATTCAAATTTCCTAGTTTAGGACTTATCATTTCACAGATGCACTAGATGCAATTCTAAATGAGTAAAACTGACTTCATTTCAGGGTCCAGTAAATATTTTATGATACAATAATGAAAACTAAGTTATTATGAATTATATTTTTTAACAACTTCAGTTTTGACTATTTGTCCATGTTTATTTGTCTTTTAATGGTATGTACAGGGCTTGAAACTAATAACGTTTTCTTTTGTAAAAAAAAAAAAAACTGCTTTAGCATTTCCACAACTAGTATTTGGGCTTTGTTTATTCCTTTTGTTATAAAAGTGAGAGTTTAGTTTAATTATAAATTGACACAAACATTAATGAGCTTCTGAGAGGGAAGTTAATACAGATGACCTTGAACAACATGGGTCTGAACTATATATGGGTCCACTTAATACACGGATTTTTTTCAATCATAAACATTATGGTACTACACGATCTGAGTGATTGAATCCATAGATGTGAAACTGTGGGCAGGAAGGGTCTGACTATATAAGTTATATATGACTGTGTGGAGGGTCAGCACTCCAACCCCCCACATTGTTAAAGGGTGAACTGTATATGATAAGGCTATAGGAAACTAGATGTTCGCTATGCTGAGTCCCCTTTAATCTCCTACTGAAAGCTTTCTCTTTTTTTTTTTGCGGTACGTGGGCCTCTCACTGTCGTGGCCTCTCCCGTTGTGGAGCACAGGCTCCGGACGCACAGGCTCAGCGGCCATGGCTCACGGGCCCAGCCGCTCCGCGGCATGTGGGATCTTCCCGGCCCGGGGCACGAACCCGTGTCCCCTGCATCGGCAGGCAGACCCTCAACCACTGCACCACCAGGGAAGCCCTGAAAGCTTTCTTTTAACGTTGCTTCCACTAAGAAGATTGTAAATGTCTTGATGGTATCTTTATATGTTCCCAGTTAGCTTGCATAGGACACATATTCAATAACTTTCTGTATGCCAATAGATGTTAACACAAAGAAGCATCATTTGACCTCATTAGAAAGAAAGATGGGGAACTTGCACCGGTTTCCCTGGACAAATTTGAGCTTTGGATTAAACAATTTCAATAAGGGAAAAGTTGCATTGGCTTTCTTCAAAATCAATCCAAAAGCCTCAGTATGTTTCCTGCTGGGCTTGGGAAACAGTGAGAGAGGAGGAGAGATTCACATGGCAGATCCCTCAGAGGGATTATCCAGTACTTACAAAACGAGCTTTCACTCTCTTGGGTAACTCTTCATCTAAAGTGTAGATGTCCTCTCTCTTCATTGCTATCTGGGATCCATCTTCAAATTCAACCTAATGAAAAATAAGACATCGAGCATGATCTATTTAAAAAAGAAGCAAGCATTCACCATTTTCTTCAGCGTTCCAGTTAGCTACATAAAAAAAAGAGGATTCAGGCAGAGCCAACAAGGGAACTAGCCAACAGGCAAGGAAGGAAGCAAAGCTCTTCCCTTATCAAACTAAGAACAAAGTATGTTTTCAAACAGGCCAAAATTCTTGAAAATGAGTGTTTTGCAATATGTGATATGAAAACTTTATCCCCCCAAAGCAAAAACAAAGAAAAGTAACTGCTGCTCAAATGATTTCTCAGAACATGAGATTGTGGCCAATTTAGCATTAAGACGGGTGGGGCCTGTAAGTACTGATTGTTTCTTTAAGAGGCTCTGACAATATAAGAGGGAGGACTGTTTCTCTTTGAGAAAGAAGTAATGATACATTTACTCTTGTATAATAATCCTCCCAGATAAAATAATTTCTCAAGTTCTTACGGAGCTTTAACTTTCAAAACTCACTTTTGTTAAATTCAAACAAATGGCCAGGAAGAGCTCAGGTTCTCCTTAACCTCACGTGTCAGCCACCTCAATTTGTGAAAATACATTATCATCTAAATGAAAATGTTTAAAACTTTTAAAACTTTGTTTTCAAGCTAATCAAATGGCAGCAAGTAATTTCATTATCCAGTTTTTTCAATATTTTAGGATATTTTGTTAGAGAAAAAGTGACACTGAATAACAAATATAGAGCATCTGGGGGAAATTCATCAAAGGCCCTACTCAAAGTGATCTTGGTTTAGGCTCAACCCCACATGAACTCTTCCAGAAGAAAACAACAAAAGGGATGCAATCAGGGTAGAATATCTAATATGTTCTAACTCTGACCACTTATGGTATTCTTGAAATCCCTAACTCGTCTGTCTGAATTCTTTACTTTTAAGAAATAAGTATATGCTTGCAATTCTAGTTAAAAGATAAGTTAAACCATGTAGCTGTGCTATTCATGTTAATTTTAAAAAATCTGCTGAAGTTTAAAAAATACTAAAGATAAAATATACAATTAAACTTCGTATTTATTATCCATGTACTGCTCACGTTTGACTAAGCTCAAACACG